>NC_041382.1:300819662-300844625 GCF_002162155.2 Triticum dicoccoides | reverse complement strand
TCCGATGTCCCCCCTCATCACATGTCCGACGTCCCCCCTCATGTCATGTCCGACCCTCGATCACTCGGCGATCCTCAACACCCTCGTTCCCGAAAAAAATAAGAGGAAGAAAAAATAAAAAAAGGAGAAGAAGAAGGAATAGAGGAGAAGATGGAAAAATAGATTAAATATCTATTTTTCCTTCTTCTCCTCTATTCCTTCATCTTCTCCTCTTTTTTATTCTTTTTCCTCTTCTTATTTTTTTCTCCTCTTCTTCTCCTTCTTCTTCTCCTTCTTCCTTTTCTTATTTTCCTTTTTCCTCTCCTTCTTTTTCTTCTTCTTCTTCTTCTTCTTCTTCTTCCTTCTTCCTTCTTCCTCCTTTCTTTTGTTTCCTTATCGACAACGACATACATATTGGTGAGGGGGTGAACAAAACTATATATTCTATGAATAAAAAAACATCATATTCTATGAACAAAAAACATCACATTCCATCCACGTCCATGCATACATATGAACAAAAAATGTTATCGGGGAGGGGGTATATCGACCCCCCTCATGTCGAACTTATCGGGGCGGGGCTATATCGACAACGACATACATATAAAAACAATGCTATGAACAAAACAATCAATACATATATGAACAAAACAATTTTATGAACATGGATCCATACATACATACATACACACACACATATATATATACACATTATATACGAACAAAACAATTTTCATCATATAAAAAAAAGAGTCGGGGCAGTGGCGGCTCATAGCAGAGGCGTCGATGGCACGGCGACGAGGACGGTTGGGGTGCAGCAATGGCACAGCGAGGGCGCCGGCTGGGGCAGCGATGGCACGACGACGGTGGGGGCAGGTCGGGGCAGGGGCGCGCGCGGCCGGGTGCGCTTGGAGGCGGGGCAGCAGGACGGCGGGGGCAGGGGCATGGGGTCGTGGAGGACGACGCCGACAACGATGATGGGGCATGTACGGGCGACAGCGACGGCGGAGGCGGGCCGGGGCACAGGGGCGCGAGCGGCCGGGCGAGGGCGCGAGGGCGAGGGCACGCTCCGGTAGCCTGGCGGCGTCATGCTGATCGGCGCGGTGTCGGCTGGGGGGAGATGAACTGGGACTGAAAATTTTGAAGTGCTACCTTATATAGCCAGAGCATTGGTCCCGGTTCATGGCACCAACTGGGACCAATGCCCCCCTTTAGTCCCGGTTGGTGCCACCAACCGGGACCAAAGGCCTCTTTTTAGCAGCCCAAAGGGCGGGAAACAGGGACCTTTGGTCCCTCTCAACTAGCGAGGTGGTAACGAACCGGTACCAATGCACCCCTTTCGTCCCAGTTGGTGCCACCAACCGGGACCAAAGGGGGGTGCTGCTCGAGCGGCCAAAACTTTAATCCCACCTCGCTAGTTGAGAGGGGCTCGGATTGGTTTATAAGCCCCACAACCGCTGCCCTCTCGAGCTCCTCTCAAATGCAGGCTTATGGGACTAAACACACTGTATCTGCCTGTGGGCCTACTGGGCCTTCTACGGGCCTGAATCCTGGCCCATGGGTAGGTTTCTAGTCATATTCAGGCCGTGGTGGCCCAGTAGGTGGCATTTTTTCTAGTTTTTTGTTTTGTTTTTTGCATTATTTATTTTCTTTTGTTTTTGCTTTTATCTTTTTAATTCTTTTTTCTTTTAGGTCAAAAAATTATAAACTTTCTGTTAGTGCCATTAGTTTTCAAATTTGGATTGTTTAAATTTGAATTATTTGAAAAAAAATTGAATCACTAGTTTGTGATTAACTTTACTATAAAAATAGATTTTGGAGTGATTCTTTTTCTTGCTATTTAATATTACTGTGCTTTATCATTATATTCAAAAACAGTTTTTGTTATTTTAGTTTCTAACAAAATTAATCTTTATGATAATTCTTTTTGCTATTAAAGTTTCTAACAAAAAAAGTTCTTTATGAAAATTCTTTTTGCTTTTAATGTTTTGAACAGAAAATACTTTGAAAATTTTAGTTGCATAAATTTTAGATTATTATTTTTGCTATTAGAGTTTCATAAAAAAAATTCCAGTTCATTCTTTTTTATATTAGTTCATTCTTTGAGCTAAATGACCCTTAAATTTAAAAGCACTTCAGATGAACTCTGAAGAGGTTGAAAATTGGCATGGTGTCATCATTTCATCCACATAGCATGTGCTAAAAAGTTGAGAGGGTTACGGGAAAAACTGGATGCACTTCGTGTACATCACGGACAATCTCTTTCGAAGTATCAGGGTTTCGGATGAAAACTCATCTGTTACAAAGGGATTTCATTATTTGAACTTATTTGAACTCCAGACTTTTTGTGTGTTCAAAATGCACCATTCAAAGCCACATCATCAATTTTCAACCCTTTCTGACTTCATTTGTTATTTTTTTTTCATGCATTTGCTGGTTTTTTGAGCTATATGACCCTGAAAATGAAAAGCACTACAAATGAACTCTAAAAAGGTTAAAAGTTGGCATGGTATCATCATTTGACCCACATAGCATGTGCTAAAAAGTTGAGAGGGTTACGGCAAAAACTGGATGCACGTCATGTACAAAACGGACAATCTCTTTCATAGTATCAGGGTTTCGGACAAAAACTCATCTATTACAAAGGGATTTTATTTTTTTGAACTTATTTGAACTCCAGACTTTTTGTGTGTTCAAAATGCACCATTCAAAGCCACATCATCAATTTTCAACCCTTTCTGACTTCATTTGTTATTTTTCATGCATTTACTGATTTTTTGAGCTATATGACCCTGAAAATGAAAGCACTACAAATGAACTCTCAAAAGGATGGAAGTTGGCATGGTATCATCATTTCACCCACATAGCATGTGCTAAAAAGTTGAGAGGGTTACGACAAAAACTGGATGCACTTCGTGTACAAAACGGACAATCTCTTTCGAAGTATCAGGGTTTCATATGGAAACTCGTGTGTTACATGGATATTCTAGATCAAAGGCATCATCATAATAGTCATGGAGAGATAGTCTTCACATTTTCTTCGCTTGTGTCCTTTGCTTACTGCGCCGTAACCATGGATAATCTTCATGAAACTTTTCATAATCTTCGGACATGTCTGTCTTGCCCTCCACTCCCATGATGTCTCTTTTTCCTGAAAGAACTATGTGGCACTTGGCTCGTCGTATGATGTGTTCGCTTCCTTATCTTTTCTTTTTCTTGGTTTGGTAGACATGTCCTTCACATCGAAAACCTGCGCCACATCATTGGCTAGAACGAATGGTTCATCTGTGTACCCAAGATTGTTCAGATCCACTGTTGTCATTCCGTACCGTGGGTCTACTTGTACCCCGCCTCCTAACAGATTGACCCATCACTACTGCAGGATGCTGCTAACGCAACACTACGATCAGAGACCCTTCAAGAAACTGTGTGTGATGCAATAATCGCAAACGGTGCTGTATGAAAACCGTCAGAAATGTATAAAACGTTTGCGATGATGGATGCATCAAACACAGTTCAGTTTTTAGTTGCGTGTGCGATGAAGGGCATACGCTTCAGTTCAATTAACTATTTGCGATGAGGAGGAACAAAAGAAACCATCGACGATGACTCCTACTACACTGGAGGTGCCTACTACTACGTGCAGGTCGCTGACGACGACCAGGGGTAGTTTAGGAGGATCCCAGGCAGGAGGCCTGCGCCTCTTTCGAATTGTATCCCAGATTGTGCTAGCCATCTTATGGCAACTTGTTTAAGTTATGTCTGTACTCAGATATTGTTGCTTCCGCTGACTCGTCTATAATCGAGCTCTTGTATTCGAGCCCTCGAGGCCCCTAGCTTGTATGCCTTATTTTATTTTTAGAGTTGTGTTGTGATATCTTCCAGTGAGTCCCGGATCTTGATCGTACATGTTTGCGTGCATGATTAGTGTACGATTGAATTGGGGGCGTCACACCATTGCCCCCATTGGCCGGGGGAAAGACGGTTGGTTTTGGGGCGGCTGATAGCGGCGGGGGTGCGGGGCATTGGCTATTTGTTGGTGCTGTAGGCGGGGAGGAGAGGGGGAGCGGTCCTGGCGACAAGGAGGAGGAGATGGCGAGCGGCGCCGGGAGGAGCGCCACTACTCGTCCGATGGAGACTGATGAGGACATCAATACAATTGTTACACCCACAGCCCCTGCTGCTATACATACTGGACCAATTACTAGAGCTCATGCACGCCAACTAAATTACCAGGGTCTAGCTTGGAGAAGGATGAACATTGGAGCAAGAACAAGCATGCTGATGATGGCATGCGCAAGGGGAACAAGAACGGAGTTACAAGTGATGATTTCAGGACTTTGAAGCCACCATAATGGGTGCATGAAGCCTTGGCCGAAATATACAAGATGCCACTTCATAAATTTCGTCCCGAGGCTATTTTAGGTGCTGCGTCACCTTTTTATTGGGCCAGGCCCATGTAATTTCGAAATACATAAGTATAGGCTATTTTTAGAGTCCGTATGTGTGGGGAAACAAGAGATAGGGTTGATTTCGGACCCCTCCACCAAGGGCCACGAAATTCCCCCTCTCTTCCTCCATATATACAGCCCTTAGGGCACCGTTTAGACTTTGGGTTTTGTTTAGATTAAAAGTTCGCCATAGCTGCAACTTCGCGTACTTCGTTTGTGTTCAACGACCAGACAAAGGCGTCACAGAACCCCACCTTGATCAATAAAGCTTTCATCTTATATTCGCAATATCCAGATTGCAATCTTAGTTTCTTACTTGTTCTTCATTTGCTCGCAGGAAACAGACCCTCGTGGTCAGGTTGATCATGCTCCGGCGTGGTCAATAACCTCTCGGAGTTGGTTTAGCGATTGCTAAGGCGCGACGTCCTCGCACGTTCGTAGTCGGATCGTCAAAGTCGACTGCCACCAAAGCGATATACATCATCTCATCAAAAGACGGGACACCTTTGCCTCTATCAATCTCTTAGTTGTTATGTTGACAATGAAAGTATGCCGCTCCAATTATTATTTATCTCTATTTCAAAACCGAGCTATGGCACCTCTACAAATCCCTGCTTCCCTCTGCGAAGGGCCTATCTATTTACTTTTATGTTGAGTCATCACCCTCTTATTAAAAGCACTAGCTGGAGAGCACAACTATCATTTGCATCCATTACTATTAATTTATATTGGGTATGACTACGACTGGATCTCTTTTACCATGAATTACAATGTCTAGTCAGTCCTTGATCTTTAAAGGTGCTCTGCATTTACGTTTTGCAGTCTCAGAAAGGGCTAGCGAGATACCATCTTGTTATATCATATTATGATTGTTTTGAGAAAGTGTTGTCATCCGAGATTTATTATTATGACTCGCTAGTTGATTATGCTATTGATATGAGTAAACATGAGACCTGAGAGTTATTGCAAATGTGGTTAGTCATAATCTTTGCTGAAAACTTGAATGCTAGCTTTACATATTTACAACAACAAGATCAAACAGAGTTTGTAAAAGTTTTTCTTTATCACTTTCTGTTTATCAACTGAATTGCTTGAGGACAAGCAAAGATTTAAGCTTGGGGGAGTTGATACGTCTCCGTCGTATCTACTTTTCCAAACATTTTTGCCCTTGTTTTGGACTCTAACTTGCATGATTTGAATGGAACTAACCCGGACTAACGCTATTTTCAGCAGACTTTCCATGGTGTTATTTATGTGCAGAAACAAAACTTCTCGGAATGACCTGAAACTCCACGGAACAATTTTTCAGAAATAATAAAAATCCTCACCAAAGATGGAGACCAGGGGGCCCACACCCTGTCCATGAGGGTGGGGGCGCCCCCCTGATACGTCTCCAACGTATCTATAATTTTTGATTGCTCCATGCTATATTATCTACTATTTTGGGAAATATTGGGCTTTATTATCCACTTTTATATTATTTTTGGGACTAACCTATTAACCGGAGGCCCAGCCCAGATTTGCTGTTTTTTTCCTATTTCAGTGTTTCGAAGAAAAGGAATATCAAACGGAGTCGAAACGGAACGAAATCAACTGGAGAAGTTATTTTTGGAAGGAAAGCCACCGAATAGACTTGGACTCTACGTCAGGAGATATGGGAGGTGCTCACGAGGGTGGGGGCGCGCCCCCTGCCTCGTGGGGCCCCCGTAGCTCCTCCGACGTACCCCTTGCACCCATATATACTCTTGTACCCTAAAACTTCCAGAACAGAGATTAGATCAGAAGTTCCGCCGCCGCAAGCCTCTGTAGCCACAAGAAATCAATCTAGGCCCTCTGCGGCACCTTGCCGGAGGGGGCCATCATCACCGGTGTCCATGGAGGAGTATCCCGGAGGGGTCTTCATCATCATGAAGGCCAAGGACCAGAAGGTGGAGGCCTTGGAGGAGGAAGCACAAGGGGGAGAACCTCTCCTCCTCTCTTCCGGTGGCGCTGGAGTGCCATCGGGAGGGGAATCATCGCCACGGTGATCGTCTTCATCAACGTCACCATCCTCATCTCTTTTACGCGGTCCACTCTCCCGCACACCACTGTAATCCCCTACTTGAACATGGTGCTTTATGCCACATATTATGATCCAATGATGTGTTGCCATCCTATGATGTTTTGAGTAGATATCTTTTGTCTTTGGGCTGATTGATGATTTAGATTGGTATGAGTTGTATGTTTTACTTTGGTGTTGTCCTATGGTGCCCTCCGTGTCGCGCAAGCGTGAGGGATTCCCGTTGTAGGGTGTTGCAATACGTTCATGATTCGCTTATAGTGGGTTGCTAGAGTGTCAGAAGCTTAAACCCGAGTAAGAGGGATTGTTGCGTATGGGAATAAAGAGGACTTGATGCTTTAATGCTATGGTTGGGTTTACCTTAATGATCTTTAGTAGTTGCGGATGTTTGCTAGAGTTTCAATCATAAGTGCATATGATCCAAGTAGAGAAAGTATGTTAGCTTATGCCTCTCCCTCGTATGAAACTGCAATAGTGATTACCGGTCTTGTTAACAATTGCCTAGGACAATTCCGCACACCGATCCACCATTATTCCACACTCGCTACTTATATTATTTAGTAATATATTCTAACTTTATGATAACAACACCTACTTTTATATTTTAGCTCTCCGATACCATGCAAAGTTATCCTCTTCATACCCACAACGTAGTTTTATTTCTTGTTTCTAGTTGGAAGTAAACGTTCGATGCACGTAGAGTCGTATCAGTGGCATATAGGGCTTGAGAGAATATTGATCTTACCTTTAGCTCCTTGTGGGTTCGACACTCCATACTTATCACTTCCATCTTTGGAAAGTGCTACGATGATTCCTTGCACTTGGGGATTATCACCCCCCTAGGGCGCGCCCCTACCTCGTGGGCCCCCTAGAGCTCCTCTGACACCAACTCCAACTCTATATATTTGCTTTCGGAGACAAAAAAATCAAGGAGAAGAAATCATCGCGTTTTACGATACGAAGCTACCGCCAAGCCCTAAAACCTCTCGGGAGGGCTGATCTGGAGTCCGTTCGGGGCTTCAGAGAGGGGGATTCATCGCCGTCGTCATCATCAACCATCTTCCATCACCAATTTCATGATGCTCACCGCCGTGCGTGAGTAATTCCATCGTAGGCTTGCTGGACGGTGATGGGTTGGATGAGATCTATCATGTAATCGAGTTAGTTTTGTTAGGGTTTGATCCCTAGTATCCAATATGTTCTGAGATTGATGTTGCTATGACTTTGCTATGCTTAATGCTTTTCACTAGGGCCCGAGTGCCATGATTTCAGATCTGAACCTATTATGTTTTCATGAATATATGTGTGTTCTTGATCCTATCTTGCAAGTCTATAGTCACCTACTATGTGTTATGATCCGGCAACCCCGAAGTGACAATAATCGGGACCACTCCTGGTGATGACCATAGTTTGAGGAGTTCATGTATTCACTATGTGCTAATACTTTGTTCCGGTTCTCTATTAAAGGGAGGCCTTAATATCCTTTAGTTTCCATTAGGACCCCGCTGCCACGGGAGGGTAGAACAAAACATGTCATGCAAGTTCTTTTCCATAAGCACGTATGACTATATTCGGAATACATGCCTACATTACATTGATGAATTGGAGCTAGTTCTGTGTCACCCTATGTTATGACTGTTACATGATGAACCGCATCTGGCATAATTATCCATCACCGATCCAATGCCTATGAGCTTTTCCTATATTGGTTCTCGCTTATTTACTTTCCGTTGCTACTGTTACAATCACTACAAAACACCAAAAATATTACTTTTTCTTCCGTTACTTTTATTTCCGTTACCACTACTATCATATTACTGTGCTACTAAATACTTTGCTGCAGATATTAAGTTATCCAGGTGTGGTTGAATTGACAACTCAACTGATGAGGACATGTCTACCTTGGATACGACCAAAAATATTGCATACATACATATTTGTCAGGTGATTTCTAATGCAAGCTATTCAATAATCTATTTATGTTATCCAGAACAAAAATACTTCACACACTTTTGTGTTTTGTCTAATTGCAGGTGTAAGGGACATTTGTACAATCCACATATGAAGATAAGGGAAAAGGAGAAGTTTAGGTTGTGTTCAAAAAGTTCTCTGACATCACTTTTGGGCCAAGAGAAGATAGAGTCCAAGTCTCTCACGTTCTGAATTCAGATTCGGACTGCACAGAGATACCTGACTCAAAATGCCAACAACTTTTTCATACGGACTCCGAATTGGGTGATTCTTTTTTTGTTGGAAACTAGATTTCGTGCTCTTTCCAACTCAATTGGATTCACCTTCAAATTCGTACGGAGCGTTGAGTTACGGATGAAACAATTTGACATTGCAGCAGAATCGGAGTCAAACTACAAGCCCAAAGGTGTTGCATCACCTCCACTTGGGCCCATGAGCCTTGTACGACCTAGGGTTAGTTTTAGGCTGCCTTGGGACGTCCTTCCACCTCCTTGGCCGCCACCCCTTGCTCCTATATAAGTAGATCCATCTAGTAGCTTTTTTCTTGGGATTTGTTTAGTTAAAAGTTAGCCATTGCAATTTCGTGTACTTCGTTTGTGTCCAACGACCAGACCAAGACCGCTTCCGGATCCCCACCATTATCAATACTTCATATATATTTGCAATATTCAGATTGCTTTATCATATTCTTGCTCGTTCTTCAATTGCTTGCAGGAATAGACCTTCATGGTTAGGCTGACCGTGCTTCCAGCATCGTCAGTAACCTCAGGAGATTGGTTTAGCGATTGCTAAGGCGCAACGTCGTGCACGTTTGTAGTCGGATCGTCAAAGTGGTCTCCACCAAATCGATAGTTATCATCTCATCGAAAGATCGGGAACCTCGCCTCTATCAAGTGGTATCAGTTTTCAGGTTGCTCGGTGAGAATTTCCAGTTTTCCTAGATTAGATTTATTTTTTTACCTATTGTCCAAGAAAAAGCCACAAAAAAGAGTTAGATCTATTCATCCTTGGTCCAAGCCAGCCTGAGCCTTTGCAATTTTCTTTTCATTGCTTGCATAGTTGAATTATCGGTTGCATCGTCGTGTCGAGTTGCTGGTCTTAGTGTCTAGTTCGTTTAGAGTTTCGAGTTCTGTTCACATTCGTCACGCCACCGCTGCATCATCATCTCTTCCGCTGTCCACCACCCATCCATCAATTTCCACCACATGCTACCCACCATTCATTGTCATAATAATAGTTGAGATCGTTCACATCTTCGCTTGATCCAATCTGCATCTTATCTAGTTTGTTTTGGAAAGAGGGAGAAAAAAAAGAGAGAAAAAACAATAAAAAAAGAGAAAAAAAGTCACAGAAAAAAAGGAGAGAAAGAAAAAAAAGTGTGAGGAAAAAAAAAGAGAAGAAAAAAAAAACAAAATTCGGATCTTTTTAGACTCAATCTCGTAGTTGAATTCGGATTGGAATCTGTTTTGTGCACTGTTCAGTAAAACAGGCATAACTTCCTCATACGAAGTCCGGTTTGCCTCCACGAGTACTCAAACAAAAGCTAGCGAGGAGCCGCATCTAAATAGTTGAAGAAGCTAGTTCAATATTTGGCACCTCAAAATCGGCTTCTAAATAGGTCTTTTTGCCCTCCGAAGTTCATGAACACAGCTTATTCCAGTTTTTCAGGCCAGTTTTTGAATTTTTTGACTCCTCATATCAACTCGGAATTGAGTGATTCCATTTGTGTTTGAAAGCTTGAGTCAATACCATTCTTAAAAAAAATCAAAAAATCGGCACAAACTTTTTCAGAGGAAAGTTGGAGACAAAGTTGTTGATATATCCTGCTTGGCTGTTGTTTCACATCATTATCTTTACTGCTGTTGTGATCTTCACTTATATCTTGCTATCCAGAGCTACTTAGTATCCTTCATTGATGCTAGTTGTGCTACGACGTGACCTCATTAGTGTTCTAGGCTCACGTCTCTAGTTCGGTCTAGCCTAGGACCAACACAGTACCGTCGTTGAGCGTTTATTCAACATCGCATCTCTGAATTGATTATTGCTAATCTTTTGCTACCATATGAGATATTCTTTTGCCGTTCTAAGCAAATTTGCATGTGCCATCTCTAATTTTCAAATAAACTTCTCTTTTGTGTGTTTGTTTCGCTCGCAGAACGGTAACGGGTGGCTAATATTTTCCATGCTAGATGTGTTATTCTCAAGATGAGTGTTTATTCACTTGTGATTGCACAAGAGTAAGGCAAAGGTCTTAGGGATGCCCAGTCCTGAAATATAAAAAAAATATTTACATTATGTTGTCAAATAATAAATTCCTTGGAAAGTGTTGGTATGGAGGGCATCCGTCGATACGGTTAGCCATGGAAAGTGAAAGAAATGGTGGAAGAAGGAATAAACTTTATTTTCTGTTTGGGAACCGCCTTTGGCATATCTAGCATGGAAAGTGTTCGTAACTCTATGTCATTTTCGTTGGTGGGATGGATACACCTACCAAAATGTTTTATTCTTAATTTGTTTTGCTTTGAGCTCTGGCACCTCTACAAATCCCTACTTCCCACCGCGAAGGGCCTATCTTTTACTTTATGCAATTTTTATTTTGAGTCTCCATCTTCTCTCATAAAAAGTGATGAGGACATCAATACAATTGTTACACCGACAACCCCTGCTGCTATACATACTGGACCAATTACTAGAGCTCGTGCACGCCAACTAAATTACCAGGTACTTTTGTTTCTTGGTAATGATTCTAATGTTCATGAGAATATGATGCTGCCTAAATTGGATACATTTGTTTTGCTTACAAATGAAGGGACTAGCTTGGAGAAGGATGAACATTGGAGCAAGAACAAGCATGGAGAACAAGAACGGATTTACAAGTGTTGATTTCAGGACTTTGAAGCCACCATAATGGGTGCATGAAGCCTTGGACGAAATATACAAGATGCCACTTCATAAATTTCGTCTCGAGGCTATTTTAGGTGCTGCGTCACCTTATTATTGGGCCAGGCCCATGTAATTTTGAAATACATAAGTATAGGCTATTTTTAGAGTATGTATGTGTGGGGAAACAAGAGATAGGGTTGATTTCAGACCCCTCCACCAAGGGCCACGAAATCCCCCCCCCCCCTCTTTCTCCATATATACAGCCCTTAGGGCATCGTTTAGACTTTGGGTTTTGTTTAGATTAAAAGTTCGCCATAGCTGCCACTTCGCGTACTTCGTTTGTGTTCAACAACCAGACAAAGGCGTCACAGAACCCCACCTTGATCAATAAAGCTTTCATCTTATATTCGCAATATCCAGATTGCAATCTCAGTTTCTTGCTTGTTTTTCGTTTGCTCGCAGGAAACAGACCCTCGTGGTCAGGTTGATCGTGCTCCGGCGTGGTCAATAACCTCTCGGAGTTGGTTTAGCGATTGCTAAGGCGCGACGTCCTCGCATGTTCGTAGTCAGATCGTCAAAGTCGACTGCCACCAAAGCGATATCCATCATCTCATCGAAAGACGGGACACCTTTGCCTCTATCAAGTGGTATCAGATTTCCAGGTTGCTCGGTGAGATTTTACAGTTTTTCGTAGTTTAGATCGAGTCTGTTCTTCATACCTACAGTCCACGAAAAAGCCAAAAAAATTAGGGTTAGTTCATCATATCCGAACCAATCTGAGCCTTTGCATAATCTTTTTAGGGTTTTGCTTTGTTGAATTTGCAGTTGCATCGTCGTGTCTAGTTGCTGGTCTTAGCGTTAGTCTTTTAGAGTTTCGAGTTCTGGTCATAAGTTGTCACGCCGCCACCGCACCATCATCATCGCCCCTGTCACCTACCACCACCGCTCTGAATCCGTATCCATATACCACCACCAATCCGTATCCATATACCACCACCGATCCATATCCATATATTACCACCGCTGCCATATACCACCACCGCTGCCATATACCACCACCATATATCCACCACCAATCCGAGTTCCTTGCATATTAGGTGTGTTTTTGAGATCCATCTAGATTCCGATTCGTGTTTCCTTGCCGGAGTAGGTTTCGGAAAAAAAAGAGTCCGGAAACCACCCTCTGTTTAGGCCCAAAATTTTTCGAAAACGCATTTTTCGAAAAAATTTCTGGCTATCCTATTTTTAGGTGTTTCTGAGTGTTTTGAGAAAGGTGCCATTATAGGAAGTTTTTTTGACCCGTTTCCAGTTTTTGGGTCCGGGCGGTCGAAAAAACGAAAAAAAAAATTTGGTCGAAAAAATTTCATGCCCATCTTGTCAGTTTGACCTAGGAAGAGTTTTGAGACACTCGCCATTATAGTGATTTTTCGCAAAAAAAAGCAGCGCAAAAAAAAAGAGCGCAAAAAAAAGAGCGAAAAAAAATTCCAGAGTGTGCTTTTTCCTTGTTTACGTGCAGCGCCCTGATTTTGTTAGCGTTCTAGGCTCGCGTCTCTAGCACGGTCTAGCCTAGGACTAGCACAGTACCGTCGTTGAGCGTTTATTCAACTTTGCATCTCTGAATTGATTATTGCTGACCCTTTTTGCTACCATATTATAAGCCTTCCCAGCTCCACATACATCTACGTCGTGCGTTTGACTCTCCCTGGTAATCTCTCTATCCAAGCTTTGAGAGTTTTGACTACAACCGTTGCCGATCACCGCCTGCTGGTGGGTAAGAACTGGTAAGAATTTGAGTTTTGCTTGACGGGTTTGTGATACACCACCACCACTTCTTAGTAGTCTGTAGGATCATATTCTTGTGTGTTTCTATTTGCTGCTAACCATGGTAGGATCACAAGCCGATGAGACTGATTGGGAGAACCTGACGAACAAATAGCTACATGATAAATTTCAGCAAATGATGAGTGGACAGGTGCAAGATGTGCTAAACAGATTTGACGAGGCCATGGAGAAGATAGATGGCATGGAGAAGACGTTCGAAACAAAGCTTGATAGCAAGTTTAATGAATTGCTCGCGCGTTTACCACCACCACCGCCGGCTGCACCTATCGCACCTCTGCAACACCAACAACAACGCATCCTTCCGAATCAGTATGGACGAGCGAAGCGTGTTCCTATTGAGGATGGCCAAACTTCTGGTGCTGCTGTTCCTTTTATTGATGCTTCTTTGGCTCCTGCTACTGCTGATGCTGGTACCCAGGAGGATGATGAGTATGTGGGCGATTATGAGGATGAGGTTGATCAAAATCAGAACTACGTGCACCCACCAGCACCACCACCAGCAGGTCGACCTCAGGTATATATTCGTAATGGTAGGCCTGCACCATCACCTCAGGTATGAGATGATGTGCATATTCCTAAACTGAAATTGAAGATTCCACCATTTGAGGGTAGATATGTTCCTGATATATATCTTACTTGGGAGTTAGAAACTGAACAACGTTTTACATGTTTACAATATCCCGAGGAGAGACGGGTTGCTGCTGCTGTTTGTGCTTTCACTAGTTTTGCATGTGTATGGTGGTCTGAACATTGTAGATTATATCCTATTCCAACTACTTGGCCTGCTTTGAAAACTGCTATGCGTACGCGTTGGGTTCCACCATATTATCAACGTGAATTGCTTCAAAAATTGTAGCGTTTAAGACAAGGGAAAAATTATGTAGAAGAATATTATCAGGAATTACAAACTGGCATGATTAGATGTGGTATTGTTGAGGAGAATGAAGCTATGCTTGCACGTTTTCTAGGTGGATTAAATAGAGAGATTCAGACCATTCTAGACTATAAGGAGTATACTAATATCACTCGTTTATTCCATCTTGCTTGTAAAGCTGAACGTGAAGTGCAGGATCAACAAGCATTGGCGCGATCTAACTTTTCTGCAGGCCGACCTTCATCATGGACACCGCGTGCATCTTCTACTTCAACTGCACCAGCACCTCAATCAGGTGCCTCCTCCAGTCGTGATACAAGAAAACAGGCACAACCGCCATTATCTGCCAAGAGCGCACCTGCTGGGCCTGCACAGAGTTCTTCTTCTTCCATGGCATCAACAGGGCACACAAGTGATATTATTTGTCGTCGTTGTAAGGGAGGAGGTCATTATGCAAGAGAATGGAAATCTCCGCGTGTGATGATTGCTACCGCAGATGGTGGATATGAGTCCGCTAGTGACTATGATGAGGAGACTTTGGCTCTTATTACACGTGAAGAACATGGTGGAGATGATTCTGATCATGAGACGCAATACATGGCTCCTGAAGACGCTGACAGGTATGAATGTTTAGTTGCTCAACGTGTTTTGAGTGTGCAGGTCACACAAGCTGAGCAAAATCAGAGGCACAATTTGTTCCATACCAAGGGAGTTGTGAAGGAACGTTCTGTGCGCGTCATAATAGACGGAGGGAGCTGCAACAACTTGGCTAGCATGGAGATGGTGGAGAAACTTTCTCTCACCACAAGACCACATCCACATCCTTACTACATCCAATGGTTCAACAACAGCGGCAAGGTTAAGGTAACACGTACTGTTCGTGTGCATTTTAGTATCTCTACATATGCTGATTATGTTGATTGTGATGTGGTACCTATGCAAGCATGTTCCTTATTACTTGGTAGACCATGGCAATTTGATAAAAACTCTGTACACCATGGTAGAAACAATCACTATACTCTTGTTCATAAGGATAAAAATATTACTTTGCTTCCTATGACTCCTGATTCCATTTTGAAAGATGATATTAATAGAGCTAATAAAGCAAAACAGGAGAAGCATAAGAGTGAAAATCAGATTGTGGCAAAAGAATTTGAGCAACAAATGAAGCCTAATAATAAACCATCTAGTGTTGCTTCTGAAATTAAATTGAAAAGTGCATGTTTATTTGCCACCAAATCTGATATTGATGAGCTAGATTTCAGCAAATCTGTTTGCTATGCTTTTGTGTGCAAAGAGGCATTATTTTCATTCGAGGACGTGCCTTCCTCTTTGCCTCCTGCTGTCACTAACATTTTGCAGGAGTTCGCTGACGTCTTTCCACAAGACGTGCCACCGGGATTACCGCCTATTCGAGGGATTGAGCATCAGATTGACTAAATTCCCGGTGCTTCACTGCCAAACCGTGCACCATACCGTACCAATCCAGAGGAGACGAAGGAGATTATGCATCAAGTACAAGAGCTTCTCGATAAAGGTTATATACGCGAATCCCTTAGTCCTTGTGCTGTTCCTATTATTCTAGTGCCGAAAAAGGATGGTACATCACGTATGTGTGTTGATTGTAGAGGCATTAATAATATTACTATTCGTTATCGTCATCCTATTCCTAGGCTCGATGATATGCTTGATGAATTGAGTGGCTCTACAATATTCTCCAAAGTTGATTTGCGTAGTGGATACCATCAAATTCGTATGAAATTGGGAGATGAATGGAAAACAGCATTTAAAACTAAGTTTGGATTATATGAGTGGTTAGTCATGCCTTTTGGGTTAACTAATGCACCTAGTACTTTCATGAGATTAATGAACGAAGTTTTACGTGTTTTCATTGGACGATTTGTGGTAGTTTACTTTGATGACATATTGATTTATAGCAGATCTTTGGAAGAACATTTGGAACATTTACGTGCTGTTTTTATTGCTCTACGTGATACACGTTTGTTTGGTAACCTTGGGAAGTGCACCTTTTGCACCGACCGAGTATCTTTTCTTGGCTATGTTGTTACTCCACAGGGAATTGAAGTTGATAAAGCCAAGATTGAAGCTATTGAGAGTTGGCCGCAGCCCAAAACGGTCACACAAGTGAGGAGTTTTCTTGGCCTCGCTGGATTCTATAGGCGTTTTGTGAGAGATTTCAGCACCATTGCTGCACCTCTCAATGAGCTTACAAAGAAAGATGTGCCTTTTCTTTGGGGTACCGCACAGGAAGAAGCCTTCTCGGTATTGAAAGATAAGTTGACACATGCTCCTTTACTCCAACTTCCTGATTTTAATAAGACTTTTGAGCTTGAATGTGATGCTAGTGGAATTGGATTAGGCGGTGTGTTATTACAAGATGGCAAACCTGTTGCATACTTTTCTGAAAAATTGAGTGGGCCTAGTCTGAATTATTCTACTTATGATAAAGAATTATATGCTCTTGTTCGGACTTTAGAAACATGGCAGCATTATTTATGGCCCAAAGAATTTGTTATACATTCTGATCATGAATCTTTGAAACATATTAAAAGTCAAGCTAAATTGAATCGTAGACATGCTAAATGGGTTGAATTCATTGAGACTTTTCCTTATGTCATTAAACACAAGAAGGGAAAAGAAAATGTTATTGCTGATGCATTGTCTCGCCGCTATACTATGCTTTCACAACTTGACTTCAAAATATTTGGTTTGGAGACCATCAAAGATAAATATGTGCATGATGCTGTTAATGTGGAACAAGTTCGTCGTTAACGATGGATTTGTGTTTCGTGCTAACAAGCTATGCATTCCAGCTAGCTCCGTTCGTCTTTTGTTGTTGCAGGAGGCGCATGGAGGAGGATTAGTGGGACACTTTAGCGTGAAGAAGACGGATGATATACTTGCTACGCATTTCTTTTGGCTAAAGATGAGACGGGATGTTGAGCGTTTTGTTGCTCGCTGCACTACATGTCAAAGAGCTAAGTCACGACTGAATCCTCATGGTTTATATATGCCTTTGCCTGTACCTAGTGTTCCTTGGGAGGATATATCTATGTACTTTGTTTTAGGTTTACCTCGAACAAAGAAGGGGAGGGATAGCATATTTGTTGCCGTGGATAGATTCTCGAAAATGGCACACTTTATACCATGTCATAAAAGCGATGATGCTGTTAATGTTGCTGATTTGTTCTTTCGTGAAATTATTCGCTTGCATGGTGTGCCAAATACTATTGTTTCAGATCGTGATACTAAATTTCTTAGCCACTTTTGGAGATGTTTGTGGGCTAAGTTGGGGACTAAACTGCTTTTTAGTACTACTTGTCACCCCCAAACTGATGGACAAACTGAAGTAGCCAATAGAACGTTGTCTACTATGCTTAGGGCTGTTTTGAAGAATAATAAGAAAATGTGGGAGGAATGCTTGCCTCATATTGAATTTGCTTATAATCGTTCATTGCATTCTACTACTAAGATGTGCCCTTTTGAAGTTGTGTATGGTTTCCTACCTCGTGCACCTATTGATTTGTTGCCTCTTCCATCTTCGGAGAAGGTTAATTTTGATGCTAAACAACGTGCTGGATTGGTTTTAAAAATGCATGAGTTAACTAAGGAAAACATTGAGCGTATGAATGCTAAATATAAACTTGCTGGAGATAAGGGTAGAAAACATGTTGTGTTTGCACCTAGAGATCTTGTTTGGTTACATTTGCGTAAGGATAGATTTCCTGATTTGCGCAAATCAAAGTTAATGCCACGTGCCGATGGTCCCTTTAAGGTGTTAAAGAAAATAAATGATAATGCATATAAACTTGAGCTGCCTGCAGATTTTGGGGTTAGTCCCACTTTTAACATTGCAGCTTTGAAGCCTTATTTGGGTGAGGAAGATGAACTTCCGTCAAGGACGACTTCATTTCAAGAAGGGGAGGATGATGAGGACATCAATACAATTGTTACACCCACAGCCCCTGCTGCTATACATACTGGACCAATTACTAGAGCTCGTGCACGCCAACTAAATTACCCGGTACTTTCGTTTCTTGGTAATGATTCTAATGTTCATGAGAATATGATGCTGCCTAAATTGGATACATTTGTTTTGCTTACAAATGAAGGGCCTAGCTGGGAGAAGGATGAACAGTGGAGCAAGAACAAGCATGGAGAACAAGAACGGAGTTACAAGTGATGATTTCAGGACTTTGAAGCCACCATAATGGGTGCATGAAGCCTTGGACGAAATATACAAGATGCCACTTCATAAATTTCGTCCCGAGGCTATTTTAGGTGCTGCGTCACCTTATTATTGGGCCAGGCCCATGTAATTTTAAAATACATAAGTATAGGCTATTTTTAGAGTACATATGTGTGGGGAAACAAGAGATAGGGTTGATTTCGGACCCCTCCACCAAGGGCCACGAAATTCCCCCCCCTCTTCCTCCATATATACAACCCTTAGGGCATCGTTTAGACTTTGGGTTTTGTTTAGATTAAAAGTTCGCCATAGCTGCAACTTCGCGTACTTCGTTTGTGTTCAATGACCAGACAAAGGCGTCACAGAACCCCACCTTGATCAATGAAGCTTTCATCTTATATTCGCAATATCCAGATTGCAATCTCAGTTTCTTGCTTGTTGTTCGTTTGCTCGCAAGAAACAGACCCTCATGGTCAGGTTGATCATGCTCCGGTGTGGTCAATAACCTCTCGGAGTTGGTTTAGCGATTGCTAAGGCGCGACGTCCTCGCACGTTCGTAGTCGGATTGTCAAAGTCGACTGCCACCAAAGCGATATCCATCATCTCATCGAAAGACGGGACACCTTTGCCTCTATCAAGAAGCACCAACTAGGAGGCAATATGATTGTGCTCAAGTATTGGGTGTAGTTAATATTCGAGTGTGTTTCATGAATGGATCAATGTTTGAGCATGATTGGGTAGGGATAACTTTTTTTAGCGTTGATATTTTGAAAGACATGGTTGCTTGTTGATATGCTTGAGTATCTAAATTATTATGTCAAAACTAGACTATTGCTTTGAATCACATAAAAGTCCAAATGTCCATGCTATAAAGAAAATAATATGTTATGACTTGATGAACAACACTCCACATCAAAAAATTTGTTTTTATCACTTACCTACTCGAGGACGAGTAGGAGTTAAGCTTTGCGGATGCTGATACGTCTCCAACATATCTTTAATTTTTGATTGTTCCATGCTGTTTTATTATCAATCTTGGATGTTTTATAATCATTTTATATCATTTTTGGTACTAACCTATTGATATAGTGCCAAGTGCCAGTTTTTGTTTTTCCCCATGTTTTGCAACGCAGGAAATCAAAATCAAAAGGAGTCCAAATGCCCCGAAACTTTTTAGAGATTTTTTATGGGCCAGAAGAAAGGCAATGTGCCCTGGTTTCAGCTGGGGGTTCCCCGAGGGGGGGACAACCCACCAGGGCGCGCTAGGAGGCCCAAGCGCGCCCTGGTGGGTTGTGCCCACCTCGGGTGCCCCCCGGACTGCCTCTTTGCTCTATAAATACCGAAATATTCTAGAAACCCTAGGGGAGTCATCGATATATTCATCCAGCTGCCGCAGAATCTAGAAAAACCAGGTCCAATCTAAACACCATCTGGATGGGGTTCACCACCTCCATTGGTGCCTCTCCAATGATGCATGAGTAGTTCTTTGTAGACCTTCGGGTCCATAGTAAGTAGCTATATGGCTTTCTCTCTCTCTCTCTCTCTCTCACTGATTCTCAATACAATGGTATCTTGGAGATCCATATGATGTAACTCTTTTGCGGTGTGTTTGTTGGGGTCTGATGAACTTTGAGTTTATGATCAGTCTTATCTTTTTATATCCATGAAAGTTATTTGAGTTTCTTTGATCTCTTATATGCATGATCTCTTATAGCCTTGTATTTCTTCTCGGATATTGGGTTTTGTTTGGCCAACTTGATCTATTTATCTTGCAATGGGAAGAGGTGCCCGGTAGTGGGTTCAATTTTAAGGATAAAAATACGAGATCTATATCTACCGCGAGATAGATAAACGGATCTTGTCTACATCATGTCATCGTTCTTATTGCATTACTCCGTTTTTCCATGAACTTACTACACTAGATGTATGCTGGATAGCGGTCGATGTGTGGAGTAATAGTAGTAGCCAGGCAGGAGTCGGTCTACTAATCTTGGACGTGATGCCTATGTAATGATCATTGCCTAGATATCGCCATGAGTATTTGAAGTTCTATCAATTGCCCAACAGTAATTTGTTTACCCAATGTTTGCTATTTTTCTTGAGAGAAGCCACTAGTGAAACCTACGGCCCCCAAGTATTCTTTCTCATATATTTTCCTTGTGATCTACTTTTCCTTTGCATTTTTATTTGGATCTATTAAACCAAAAATACAAAAATACTTTGCTGCACTTTATTTTATTTGGCGTTCGATCTGTCAATCTACTACAATTTACCTCACGTCTTTGCCAATTTCTGGCGTGATTACCCCGAAGGGATTGACAACCCCTTTAACACGTCAGGTTGCGAGGTGTTGTTATTTGTGTGCAGGTGATGTGTATGTTGTGTTGCTTGGTTCTCCTACTGGTTCGATACCTTGGTTTCATAACTGAGGGAAATATTATACCGTCGCTGTGCTACATCATCCCTCCCTCTCTGGGGAAATACCGACGTACTTCTAGCTACCATCAGCGACGAGGTCAGCGCGGGCAATCGACGGCGGTGAAGACGGGGGCGGGACTTGATGGACCGCTAAACCTAGAAAAATCTCGAGAAAAATGGAGCTTGGAGGTCGAGCTTCGAGAGGAGAAAGCTTAACTAGTGTGGCTCGGGCATTTCATCGAACACCTCATGTGCATAAGAGGTGAGCTAGAGCAGCACAAAGCTCTCCCCTCGTCGGCCAGAAAAAATAGAGCAGTGTGGATTGCTCTGCTCGCCGGTGATGGGGTATATATAGCTACCTCATTGGTCCCAGTTCGTGGCTAGAACTGGGACTAAAGGCCCCCCTTCTGTCCCAGTTCTAGCCACGAACTGGGAACAATGGATGTGGGCCAGGAGCGAGGATCATTGGTCCTGGTTCGTGTGTGGAACCGGGACAAATTGGTCCGGACAAACCGGGACCAATGCCCCACAAGGCCTGGCCGGCCCCCTGGGCGCATGAACTAGGACGTATGCCCCCCATGGGTCCTAGTTCTTGACTGAACCAGGACTAATGGGCTGGCCAGGCCTGAACCAAAAACCCGTTTTCTACTAGTGTTAGGTCCGTGGTAAACTACTCATGCTTCATCGGAAGGGCAATAGAGTTGATGTAGATGCCCTCCACGATCGAATCCCCCTTCGGCCGGATACCAGAAATGGCCCCAAGATGGGATCTCATGGGAACAGAAGGTTGCGGCGGCGGAAAAGTTTTTTTTGTGGTTGCTTCTGATGTTGGGAGAATATTTGGGTATTTATGGAACGAAGATTAGGTTTATGAGGTCTACGGTGGAGGCCACAAGCCTAGGGGTGCCCCCTAGGCTTGTAGCCTCCCCGTAGGTCTTCTGGCCTCCTCGCCAAGTCTCCTGGGTGTCTTCTGGTTCAAGAAAAATCATCGCGAAAGTTTTATTCCTTTTGGACTCCATTTGATATTCCTTTTCTGTAAAACTCAAAAATAAGGAAAAAAACAGAAACTAGCACTGGGCTCTAGGTTAATAAGGTAGTCCAAAAAATAATATAAAATAGCATATTAATGCATATAAAACCATCCAAAAAAGATAATATAATAGCATGGAACAATACAAAATTATATATATGTTGGAGACGTATCAAGCATCCCCAATATTAATTCCTACTCGTCCTCGAGTAGGTAAATGATAGGAATAGAATTTTTGATGTGGAATGCTACCTAACATAATTATCCAAATAATTTTATTTATTGTGACATGAATATTCAGATCCATAAGATTCAAAACAAAAGTTTAATATTGACATAAAAACAATAATACTTCAAGCATACTAATAAAGCAATCGTGTTTTCTCAAAATAACATGGGCAAAGAAAGTTGTCCCTATAAAATCATATAGTCTGGCTATGCTCCATCTTCATCACACAAAGTATTAAATCATGCACAACCCCAATGACAATCCAAGCAATTGTTTCATACTTTTGATGTTCTCAAACTTTTTCAACTTTCACGCAATGCATGAGCGTGAGCCATGGATATAACACTATAGGTGGAATAGAATATGGTGGTTGTGGAGAAGACAAAAGGAAGGAGAAAGTCTCACATCAACAAGGCGTATTAATGGGCTATGGAGATGCCCATCCATAGATATCCATGTGAGTGAGTAGGGATTGCCATGCAACGGATGCACTAGAGCTATAAATGTATGAAAGCTCAAAAAGAAACTAAGTGGGTGTGCATCCAACTCGCTTACTCATGAAGACCTTGTTAGAAACCCGATCCTAAGTCACACCGATCAGACTAGTGAGACTGAAGTCTCTCTACAAAACATAAATTAAGCAAACATGAGTACAAATGTACCCAGCAAGACTTACATCAGAACTATCAACATATTCATCAGTATCAGTAAAGGGGTGGTGGAGTTTAACTGCAGCAAGCCAACTTTGACTTAGTGGCTATCCTGTACTATGACTACAGGTAACTCTTTGAGGTGGCGCACAAAGTCCACATATTCACCATATCAATACACCACTATGGATCCGCTCCTGTCTCCCTATGAGAAGGCCATCCATAGCACTCACGCTTATCTCGCGCATTTTAGAGAATCCAATTTCACTTGTCTATGAACTGCATAAGCAACCCAGTTGTCCTTTACCGCAGATGCAGCTATTCGAATAGATCATGTTAACCCTGCAGGGGTGTACTTCTTCACACAAGCTCTCACCACTTACCATCATTTACACGACATGTACTCGGCAACCTTCAACCGGAAGCCCAGCGAGGGTGTCGGCCATGATTTGACTAACCACACAAGTCTCTAGTCCAGGTTTATCGCCTATTCAGGTTCCATCCGCAGGGAGTCCGGCCGAGGTTTCCACTACGGCCCGAATCATGTGTGCATGGTTCCCGGGGCACCAAACGAGCGTCCCGGTACACCGTGCCATGTGCCTACCGCATCACAACCCACCCCTAGGGTCAGCACTACGCACTGCCTCCAGGATACTACAAACACCAGAAAATACTTGCAACTCCTGGACAAAGATCAATGCGATTAATAAGTCGAGAGGGTCCATGGGTTTCGGGGCCAATGCATGGTAGTAGCTATTCTTGGATCAAAATACAGAACTCAGTTCCTGAGGTCAGTTTCACTGAGACAACCCACCATGTACTCCTACATGGCCTCTCACCACTTCCTTTACCAAATCGTGTTCACACACTTAACTCTCAACTGTAGGACATGATGACCACATTTCAATTCATCCTCGATGAATCAGACCTAACACAAATCTAAGAAATAGCATGCATAACAAGCAAGCATAAATGAGTAGGCACATCATGGCTCAAACAACTCCTACTCATGCTAGTGGGTTTCAACTATTTACTGTGGCAAAGACAGGTCATGTAGAGGAACGGGGTTCAACTACCGCAGCATGTAACAGATGTATCATTGTTGTCCTAATGCAGTAAAGAGAGTAAGAGCGAGAGAGTGGGATTGTATCGAAGTGATCAAGGGAGTTTTGCTTGCCTGGAACCTCTGAAGATAGTATAGCTCTTCATCGGTGTCATCGAACTCATCGTCGGAACCACGTCCACTAAGAGGGGACAAGCACCGACAAACAAAGAAGAAACACAATCAATGCAATGCAACAGTATGATGCATGATCATGACGTGGCAATATGCTATGATTTGAGCTAATGAAACTAACAATGGTTTAAATGAAGTTGGTTTGAACCCAAGGTTCAAATTCAAACTCCATGCATGGCATTTCAAATGCCAATTAATCAAATTGTCATGTACAACAACTTTAGGTTGTTCAGACATGCATGATAATGCCATAAACAGATTCTTTGGATTTTTATGATAAATTTTCATATATAAATTATTTTATTCTGAGCTACGATTGAATTTCTATAATTTTCTGAAGTTGTAACTATTTTCTTGATTTTCCTAATTATTGAAAATGCCAAAAAGCTTTACTGCGTCAGCAAAGTCAACAGTGACTTCAGCACGTCAACTAACCCGCTCCAGGTCAAACCTAACCGGTGGGACCCATACGTCAATGACATAGTGGATAACAGGGTTTAGTTAAATCCTGACTAAAGTAATTAGAAGGGCCGGGGCCCACTGTCAGCGTCTAGGAGTTAATTAGATAGGGTAATTAGACTTCTAAACTGCCACATCAGCCCGCCGGAATAAAGTCGACAATGACCAACCGAGCGGCGGTGGCTCGCCGGAGTGGCGCTAGGGGCAGCGGCTGGGGCGCGCTGAGGCACTAGGAGGGAGCCCATGATCCCGCGCATCCAGCGGAGGCAGCAGCAGGTTGCGGGATGGTCTGTAGCTGCAGCGGCGAGAGAGGCGGCGGCCGGAGTGCGATGGTGACGCGAGCGCGGGGTTAGAGTAGGTGGGTGAGCAAAACAAGCAGCGGAGCAGCAATTGCGGTGCTCCAGGAGCACGATGGTGCAACGCGTTTGAGCAGAGAAGCTTGAGAGTGGCAAGCTCACTGGCAATGGCGGATGGCGGCTTCGGGTGCTTGCTGGGTGGTGCTATGGCGTGCAAACGAGGAAATTGAGGGGGGGATTGAGGCGTAGGCTCACAGAGGTTGTAGTGAAGATCTCGGCAAGCTTGGGGAGGGGCTGGGGACGGCGTGGGGTAACCGGCAATCTCCACGGCCGTAGGAGGAAGAAGGGGTCAGGGACGAGGTATCGGGGCTCTTC
>NC_041382.1:300811321-300819390 GCF_002162155.2 Triticum dicoccoides | reverse complement strand
TCGCGTGAGCCGACGGAGAGGACGAGGGCAATACGACGGAGCTCGGGGGGGGCGCCAGAGAGGCGAGGGGGTGGCTCTGGCTACGGCTACAAGGAGCGGTGGCGACGAGGTCGCTCAGTAGAGAGGGATGGAGGAGGGGGTAGACATGGGAGAGAGGGGGAGTGAGTCGGGGCGGTTTGGGCGTCTCTGTGGCATCATCTAGGCGCGTCGAGGAGGAGCCAGGCAGGCA
Organism: Triticum dicoccoides; assembly: GCF_002162155.2. NCBI lineage: Eukaryota > Viridiplantae > Streptophyta > Magnoliopsida > Poales > Poaceae > Triticum > Triticum dicoccoides. The sequence continues at coordinate 300,819,161 of NC_041382.1, read as the reverse complement.
GGGAGGGAGGAGGTGCTCGGCATGCTCCGGGCATGCGCCCTCGCGTCCTTCTGGCAGGAGGTAGGAGGAGGCGGTGCTGTGCTGGTGGGCCGGGCCAGTATAGTGCTGGGCCAGCTGGGCTGGACAGGTAAGCCAGGTATAGTAGTCTGTCTCTCTCTCTTTTATTTTCTGTTTTCTATTTTGCTTTTCTATTTTGAATTAGTAGAAACACTAATTCATTTTTGAGAGAATTCCTTATTTGGCCCTCTCTTAAAATTCGGTTCCCTTTTTGGCCCTAAAAAGAAAAATCTTCCTTTTTGACACTCAAACTTCATTTTGTTCCCTTTGTGACATTTTCGTTAGTTTTGACAACTAACACCGTTAAATACAACATGAAAAGTCCATTTTACCCTTGATGTATTTTGTGACCAAAATTGTGAACTAGAATATTGGTCACAAAATACATTAAGGGTAAAATGGACTCCAGCCTCGCCCTCCTCCATCCACTCTTCCAGCCTCGTGCCGCCACTCTATAGGGTTAGGGAACGAGGAGAAGGGGAATCGGGAGAAGAAGGGCTCGCGACGGTTCGGTGTGCGGGATTTTTTTCTTCTGTTTTTTCTTTTAGCGTCCTACAACAGAGGCAAAAATGACATTTCCAGTCGCGGTTGACGGTGTTAACAGCAAAAACTAACGGAAGTTTCAAGGAAGGAAGAAAATGAAGTTGTTGTATCAAAAAAGGAAAAATAGAATTTTTAGGGCCAAAAAAGGAACCAGATTTTAATAAAGGGCCAAATAAGGAATTCTCTCTTTTTAAAACCCCTGAGACAAATTGTGGACAATATTTGGATTATTCCAAAGGCCCGCAAGTGATTCCAGAATATTTGGAGCATTTAAAATATTTATAGAATTCAAATGCCCCAATTCAAATACATTATGATTTAATTCAAAAATCCAGGAATGACCTAGAAAGATGTTCATCATTTTTAGCAGAGGTTTTCACCTTTATCAGAAATCATGAACCTTTTCAAAGGGCATTTTGTGTTCATTGAAAGTATTTTTATTTGAACCTAGTTGAATTCATTTGGTGCTAGGGTTTCGACATCCCCAATTCAAATTCATTTGAATTTTACATGATGCATGGGATGCAGATGCAACTATTTGTAGTCACAAATTCTTGGGCTATGACAACTCACCCCCACCAAACAAGAATCTCGTCCCGAGATTCAAGACGTGAGGTAAGAAGACAGAGGGGACACAAAGCTAACACAATCTTCATGATCCAGGTTGCACTTCATAAGAACATTGATTCGATCATCATCCTTGTCTCGACATCTTGCTCTGAGAACTCCATCCAACATGGCAACAAGAAGAAAGGGAAAACTCTAGAAGAATCGATCTTCACGAAGATTGAGCAACTGACGATCAACTCACATAATGAGATGTAGGAACACCTCTTGAGTTGAGAGTTAAAACACACATCGAGAGAGATGGAAAGTAACAGATGCCGACAGTTTAATTTGGTAAGAACCAATCCCATGCTTAAAAGGATGGTGGATTCGTTTCAAAGTAGCGAGGAGCTAAATTGCCATGATTCCATAACAGGACACCTTGGGGGAGGTGACTCGTAGAATTATTCCCTTAAGTGGCAAAAAGAATTACTTTTGATACATAGATCATTGAAACTCTCTATATCAGCCTAAGGAAAATCACAATGGATCATTTTAAGGAGTTCGAAAGAATGGCATACGCGGACTAGAATGGATGATGTGGATTACGTTGTTGAAGACAACGCAATGGATGATTTTTGCTTATCATCGGAAATGGATGGGACCGATGGTAAGCCCACTTTTGAAGTTGATTCTGAGCAGCAATTACTGAGAAAGCTGCCCATGGTAGAATGGCACAATGGCGGGTGCAAGCTAAGAACAAAATGTGAATGTTGGGAATGATTCTAGTAACTGGGGAAAAACTCAATAGTCGAGAGTGATTGATAGAGGCAAAGGTGTCCCGTCTTTCGATGAGATGAAGGATATCGCTTTGGTGGAAGTCGACTTTGACGATCCGACTACGAACGTGCGAGGACGTCGCGCCTTAGCAATCGCTAAACCAACTCCGAGAGGTTATTGACCACGCCGGAGCACGATCAACCTGACCACAAGGGTCTGTTTCCTGCGAGCAAATGAAGAACAAGCAAGAAACTAAGATTGCAATCTGGATATTGCGAATATAAGATGAAAGCTTTATTGATCAAGGTGGGGTTCTGTGACGCCTTTGTCTGGTTGTTGAACACAAATGAAGTACGCGAAGTTGCAGCTATGGCGAACTTTTAATCTAAACAAAACCCAAAGTCTAAACGGTGCCCTAAGGGCTGTATATATGGAGGAAGAGAGGGGGAATTTCGTGGCCCTTTGTGGAGGGGTCCGAAATCAACCCTATCTCTTGTTTCCCCACACATACGGACTCTAAAAATAGCCTATACTTATGTATTTCAAAATTACATGGGCCTGGCCCAATAATAAGGTGACGCAGCACCTAAAATAGCCTCGGGACGAAATTTATGAAGTGGCATCTTGTATATTTCGTCCAAGGCTTCATGCACCCATTATGGTGGCTTCAAAGTCCTGAAATCATCACTTGTAACTCCGTTCTTGTTCCCCTTGCGCATGCCATCATCTCCATGCTTGTTCTTGCTCCACTGTTCATCCTTCTCCAAGCTAGGCCCTTCATTTGTAAGCAAAACAAATGTATCCAATTTAGGTAGCATCATATTCTCATGAACATTAGAATCATTACCAAGAAACGAAAGTACCTGATAATTTAATTGGCGTGCGCGAGCTCTAGTAATTGGTCCCGTATATGTAGCAGTAGGGGCTGTGGGTGTAACAATGGTATTGATGTCCTCATCAGTGATTCCACCGTTTGAATGGTTATAGTATAATCAAAGAAACTGAGAGCACAAGAATCCCTAAGGAGCAACTTCTAGAATAATTCGCACAAAATGCTCATGGAGAAGATGGATAAATTGCTCATTCAGGATACTATAATAATAGATCTTCCAGCTAGGTGTGTTGGCCAAAACATCAACCTTGCCGGAACCTACATTATAGATCTTGGAATAGTTCCAACCATCATACCTGCCTGAGATTCAGATCTAGTTGGTAATAGGATATTTCAGACAGCATGTCTGGAAAGAAAATTTGCAACACAAGCCAAACAGATGATGTTGCGAGATTCTCTGGAAATGGACTATGGTAGTAAGCTCCAAAACATGAGCTGATTCTGCTACACATGTGAACACGTTGTCCTAGAAAAACATGACCACATAGCAGTCTTACAACAAAACACTATTGAGTTTAGGTGGGGAACCATCATCAAGGATATCAAAGTCCTTGCATAAGGCATGCTCTTAAGAAGGAACTTCTTCTCCTTGAACAAATCAATCAGTGGCTTGGTGCGCTAGGGATACATATAGAATGAAGGTTGCAAGTCTCCAGACCACAGAATACTTCGCACATATCCATGTCTGACTTGGGATGATTCCAGAGGAAGCAAAACAAAACAAGCTTTCTCGAATTCACGGTGGCAACTTGCACCTAATGCACATGAACTTGGAGAAAATCACTTCTTACACCAAGCATATACTTCATGAACGGGACATGAAGATAATGCTTACAAAAGTTTCCAACACTAGCTTGATGTTCAGCATGAATCATCGAGATGATGAAAATGTTGTCAATGGGCTCAACAACAATTTATCAAGATTTCCTTATAGATGGAATTCCATAACTATGTGAGCAAAGTGATAGCATTGGTCAGACCAAAAGATATAATGGTGTATGCTCGAGGGATCAACCATGAGTAAGACAACATTACGAACATCGTTGGTTCTGATTTGATTTGACGATAGCCCATACTGAAACCAAAGTTTTTACAAGACAATAGATCCAACAACTGATCACGAGGACCAATCAATGAAGATATCATCTTTATTCAACACACACACAAAGAGAGAGAGAGAGAGATCCCCTTGAGATGAACTAAGTTAGGCAAAGCTTTTATCTTCCAACTCTCCAAGTTGTTGTTTAGCTTGACCAACTAGCTTAGGGGTATTCAACATAGATTCTTGGAGAAGGCGTGGTTTACAAGAAACCAACTTGATCACCAGCTCAACATAACAGTCAGGGGACAACCCGGTGATACTTCCAAGAAGATATTCGGAAAATCACGGACCACCGATATGTTATTAAGCTCAGGAGCAATCTGGCTTTCGAGGCAAGATGATGTGATCAAATACGCATGAGATTTACAAAATCCTCACTCATTGATCGAAGTGTGCACCAGGAAAATGGACTAGGTCGCATGATCAATCTTAGAATAGTGATTCAATAACCAACATGCTAAGAATGATATTAATGTCCATTAACTACCAAGTAAGACGGTTGCTAGGAGTATTGATTTCACACATCACATTTCATTTGTCGGCATTCCAGTTGCAACAACATGGGACCGAGGAATGAATAATGATGGCGAGAAGTATCACTTCAATAAGAGTTCATAAGGATTGGTGCAATTCTCATGACATTCTTGACATAAAGAGGGCAACACTCCAAGGTAGAACAGAACAAAAGCTGGTTTGGCATTTTGACCTGCGGAATACAACTACTTTGACCCAATCCTGGATATGGATGAGTTACTGGAGTTTGTTTGTCCTAGTCATTCCAAAATAGAATGGCTTGACGGACCACAAGAATAATAGGCATCGATGAACATGAATGCACAACTATTCCTGACTATCAGTTGATGGACTAGGGTCGGAATACAGCTGAGGAGGGTCAACTCAAGGAACATATAACTTTCTGAGTTGTGGATGCATAGATTAGTATGTCAAACCAAGTTCAACAGGTTTCTTTCGGATAACCCATGCAGAGAGGTAGGACTGGCAGAGTCACAATATAGAATGTGGAACTCATCAAGAGCACTCTTGTTGTGATCTTTTGGTTCAAGAACTTCTGCCATAACAAGTTCATGGTATTTGGAAGAAGGAAATACCACGTACCTCAAGGACTATCGCAAAGGTTACTAATATCCTAAAGGAACTAGCAAACACTATCAACATGAATGAGTAGGGTGAATCTCGGGTTCAAAAACCCAGGAATAGAATGCCTACTAACTAGATGGCATCACGGGATGCTTTCGAGAATGACCGCCAGAGTCATCACACTGGAAATACTACACATGGCTAGATTACTGGGCGGTTCTCTAAGATACCTAGTGTCTTAATCATAGCTTCAACACGTATGTTGAGGAAATGGAGTACCTCAACTCATCAATTAGTGTGGTTAATCTGGCCCAAAAGGACATCGGAAACAAAGGGAAAGGATTTTGGAAATGCATCAGATTGTTTGGAAACCTGGGATGACTCAGACAACATAACGACTGTAAATGCTCAAAAAGATTTGAGACATCCTGCAAAATGGTGGCATAACCACTCAACAACACAATATCAAGCTTCTGAGACCAACTGTTATCACACGAAGGTAGTAGAAACTGAACTGAGACTTGAATCCATCAATCTTATAAGTCTATGGATTAGTAACATGTGATCCTGATAGAAAGATGAGAAGCCTAGTTCTTAATCCCCATAGAAAAGAAGAGGTTGACTCAGATTAGAAGGGCATAAGGTAAAGGAGTAAAAAGAGCCTTACGTTCCCTTCCACAATCAATTCCGTTATATAACTAAAGCATTTCTAGACTCAACTTCGACCAGTTTGGCTTGGTAATCCTACAGGTAGTCAGGCTCTGATACCAAAGCTGTCAGGACCCCGATCCTAAGTCACACCGATCTAGCATGTAACATCATATCACTTTGCGGCCTCACGCACAGTATCCCCACGGGTGCCACCTTACCCGACCGGGACCGTTTGCGCCTTTTGGCTCACGTATATGATAGTGTCGCTAGCATCCATATGACAGAGAATCTGGGCCGACATGACTAGTCATAAACCCAAGGTGGCACTAACTTACAGGGACAGGCATACATGACCCAGCAATGCACGTGTTCGTCATCAACGTATGAACCCAAGTCGTAGCAAGCTACAAGGACTTAAAGGAACAACGCGTGACATTTCCCTGAAGGGACAGACACAGGAGCAAAGAAGGACACATGCCGATCATCCCATGTGTTCCGAAGCAGTAGCAAGCTACCATGGCTCAGTGGAATAACTAGGAGACATTTCCCCATAAGAGAGACTACCAAGAATAAACAACTAGATTGTCGGATCCCACACATACCAAGCATTTCAAAATTATACACACAATATGCTTGATATGTGGAAATACAACATGGCATCACAACAAAACTCTACGAGTCAATGTATTTATTCAGAAGGCTCTGAAGAGTCATACATAGTAAGAATCCCCGATGAATCAGACCTGACCCAACTCTAAGAAATAGCAGGCATAACAAGCAAGCATAAAATGAGTAGGCACATCATGGCTCAAACAACTCCTACTCATGCTAGTGGGTTTCAACTATTTACTATGGCAAAGACAGGTCATGGAGAGGAACGGGGTTCAACTACCGCAACATGTAAGAGATGAATCGTTGTTGTCCTAATGCAGTAAAGGAGAGCAGGAGCAAGAGAGTGGGATTGTATCAGAGTGATCAAGGTAGTTTTGCTTGCCTGGCACTTCTGAAGTAGTATAGCTCTTCATCGGTGTCATCGAACTAATCACTGGAACCACGTCTACCGAGAGGGGACAAGCACCGGCAAACAAAGAAGAAACACAATCAATGCAATGCAATAGTATGATGCATGATCATGACATGGCAATATGCTGTGATTTGAGATAATGTAACTAAGAGCCGTTTAAATGAAGTTGGTTTGAACCCAATGTTCAAATTCAAACTCCATGTAAGGAATTTCAAATGCCATTTAATCAAATTGTCATGTACAACAATGTTAGGTTGTTTAGACATGCATGATAATGCTGTAAACAGATTCTTTGGATTTTTCTGATAAATTTTCATATATGAATTATTTCATTCTGAGCTACGGTTGAATTTCTATTTTGTTTGAAGTTTTAACTATTTTTGGATTTTCCTGATTATTGAAAATGCCAGAAAAGCTTTACTGCGTCAGCAAAGTCAACAATGACCTCAGCAGGTCAACTGACCCGGTCCAGGTCAAACCTGACCGGTGGGACCCATATTTCAAAGACACAATGGCTAACAGGGTTTAGTTAAAATCCTAACTAAAGTAATTAGAAGGCTGAGGCCCACTGTCAGCATCTGGGAGTTAATTAGACAGGGTACTTAGACTTAAGCTAAACTGCCACGTCAGCCCGCGAGAATAAAGCCGACAACGACCAACCAAGCGGCGGTGGCTCGCCGAAGTGGCGCTAGGGGAAACACTGGGGCGCGCTGAGGCACCAGGAGGGAGTCCGTGATCCCGCGCATCTAGCGGAGGTAGCAGCAGGTCGCGGAGTGGTCTATAGCAACGGCAGCGGCGAGTGAGGTGGCGGTCGGAGTGTGGTGGTGACGCAAGCGCGGGGTTAGAGCAAGCGGGCGAGCAAAACGAGCAGCGGAGCGGCAACTGCGGTGCTCCAGGAGCACGATGGTGCAACGCATTTGAGCAGAGAAGCTCGAGAGCGTCGAGCTCGTCGGCAATGGCGGACGGCGGCTTCGAGTGCTCGCTGGGTGGTGTTACAACGTGTAAATGAGGAAATTGAGGGGGGGATCGAGGCGTGGGCTCAGAGCGGTTGCAGTGAAGATCTTGGCAAGTTCGGGGAGGGGCTGGGGACGACATGGGGTCGCTGGAGATCTCCGCGGCCGTAGGAGGAAGAAGGGGTCGGGGATGA
>NC_041382.1:300742845-300810974 GCF_002162155.2 Triticum dicoccoides | reverse complement strand
GAGGCGTCGGGGCTCTTCCGATTGCATGAGCTGAGGGAGAGGATGAGGGTGGCATGGCGGAGCTCGGGGGCGCGTCGGAGAGGCGAGGGGGTGGCTCTGGCTACAACTACTAGGAGCGGCGACGACGAGGTCGCTCGGTGGAACTCGGCAGAGAGGGATGGAGGAGGGGGTAGACACGGGAGAGAGGGGGAGAGAGTCGGGGCGGTTTGGGCGTCTCTGTGGTGTCGTCTATGCACGTCGAGGAGGAGCTAGGTAGGTAGGGAGGGAGGAGGTAGCCGGCACGCTCCGGGCATGCGCCCTCGCGTCCTTCTAGCATGAGGTAGGAGGAGGCGGCGCTGTGGCTGGTGGGCTGGGCCAACGCAGTGCTGGGCTAGCTGGGCTGGATAGGTAAGCCAGGTACAGAGTCTGTCTGTCTCTCTCTCTCTCTCCTTTATTTTATGTTTTCTATTTTGAATTAGTAGAAACACTAATTCATTTTTAAAACCCGTGAGACAAATTGTGAACAATATTTGGATTATTCCAAAGGCCCACAAGTGATTCCAGAATATTTGGAGCATTTAAAATATTTATAGAATTCAAACGCCCCAATTCAAATACATTATGATTTATTTCAAAAATCCATGAATGACCTAGAAAGATGTTCATCATTTTTAGCAGAGGTTTTCACCTTTATCAGAAATCATGAACCTTTTCAAAGGGCATTTTGGTTCATTGAAAGTATTTTTATTTGAACCTAGTTGAATTCATTTGGGGCTAGGGTTTTGACATCCCGAATTCAAATTCATTTGAATTTAACATGATCCATGGATGCAGATGCAACTATTTGCAGACACAAATTCTAGGGCTGTGACAGACCTAGGGCAATTTGAGGAAGCCCATCATTGGAATATACAAGCCTAGTTATATAATGAAAAATTCCCACTAGTATATGAAAGTGACAACATAGGAGACTCTCTATCATGAAGATCATGGTGCTACTTTGAAGCACAAGTGTGGAAAAAGGATAGTAACATTGTCCCTTCTCTCTTTTCTGTTATTTTTTTTCTGTGGGCTTCTTTTGCCTCTTTTTTAATTTGCGATTCTTTGGCCTCTTCTATTTTTTATAAAGTCCGGAGACTCATCCCAACTTTGGAGGGAATCATAGCTTCCATCATCCTTTCCTCACATGGGACAATGCTCTAATAATGATGATCATCACACTTTTATTCACTTACAACTCAAGAATTACAACTCTATACTAGAACAAAATATGACTCTATATGAATGCCTCCGGCGGTGTACCGGGATGTGCAATGATCTAGCATAGCAATGACATAAAAAATGAACAAGCCATGAAAAGATCATGCTAGCTATCTTACGATCATGCAAAGCAATATGACAATGATGGTGCGTGTCATAATAAATAGAACGGTGGAAGTTGCATGGCAATATATCTCGGAGTGGCTATGGAAATGCCATAATAGGTAGGTATGGTGGCTGTTTAGAGGAAGGTATATGGTGGGTTTAATGTACCGAAGAAAATTGCGCGGTACTAGAGAGGTTAGCAAAGGTGGAAGGGTGAGAGTGCGTTTAATCCATTGACTCAACATTAGTAATAAAGAACTCACATATTTATTGCAAAAAATTATTAGTTATTGAAACAAAGTATTACACGCATGCTCCTAGGGGGATAGATTGGTAGGAAAAGACCATCGCTCGTCCCCGACAGCCACTCATAAGGAAGACAATCAATAAATAAATCATGCTCTGACTTCAACACATAACGGTTCACCATACGTGCATGCTACGGGAATCACCAACTTTAACGCAAGTATTTCTACAAATCCACAATTACTCACTAGCATGAATCTAATATCACCATCTTTATATCTCAAAACAATCATAAGGAATCAAACTTCTCATAGTATGCAATGCTCTTTATATGAAAGTTTTTATTATATCCCTCTTGGATGCCCATCATACTAGGACTAAGTTCATAAACTAAACAAATTACCATGTTGTCTAGAGATCCGATGAACTTTGAGTTTGTTGAGATCTGATGAACTTTGAGTTTATGATCAGATCTATGTTTTTATCCATGAAAGTTATTTGAGTATTTTGATCTCTTATATGCATGATTACTTATAGCCTTGTATTTCTTCGTCAAATCTTTGGTTTAGTTAGGCCAACTAGATCGATTTTTCTTGCCATGGGAAGAGGTGCTTTGTGATGGGTTCGATCTTACGGTGCTTGATCCCAGTGATAGAAGGGGAACCGACATGTATGTATCGTTGCTATTAAGGATAACAAGATGGGGTCTATTTCTACATAAATAGATCTTGTCTACATCATGTCATCATTATTATTGCATTACTGTGTTTCTCCACGAACTTAATACACTTGATGCATGCTGGATAGCGGTCGATGTGTGGAGTAATAGTAGTAGATGCATGCAGGAGTCGGTCTACTAATCTTGGACGTGATGCCTATATAATGATCATTGCCTGGATATCGTCATGATTATTTGAAGTTCTATCAATTGCCCAACAGTAATTTGTTTACCTAGTGTATGCTATTTTTCTCGAGAGAAGCCACTAGTGAAATCTACGGCCCCCGGTCTTTTCTTTATTATATTTTCCTTCACGATCTATTTTTATTTGCTTTTATTTTCAGATCTATTAATCCAAAAATACAAACATACCTTGCTGCATTTTATTATTATTTATTTTATCTCGCGTTCCCGCGAGATCTATTTATCCAATCTACTACAATTTTACCTATCTTTTTACCCGTGAGGGATTGACAACCCCTCTCTTACGTCGGGTTGCAAGTATTTGTTCTTTGTGTGCAGGAGATGTTTACGTGGTCTTGCGTGGTTCTCCCACTGGTTCGATAACCATGGTCTCATCACTGAGGGAAATACTTACCGTAGCTGTGCCGCATCATCCCTTCCTCTTTGGGGAAATACCGACGTAGTTCAAGCCACATCAAAAGGAATTTCTGGCGCCGTTGCCGGGGAGACATCACCAACATCAACCAGGTTCCTAATCACAAATCTCATCTCCTTGCAATTTAAATTATTTGCCATTTTCCTCTCGTTTTCCTCTCCTCCACTTCACAAAAATTTGCCATTTTATTCGCCCTCTTTTTCATTCGCCGTTTTCTCGTCAGATCTATTTTTGAGTGCAATCTTGTTGCGTAGTCACAGTGACTCAAGAGAACACCAAGTTGTGTGATTTCTCCAATACCAACAACAATGATTTTATTAGCACTCCGATTGCTCCTCCCGCCACTAGTGCGGAGTCTTGTGATATTGATGCCGCTTTGCTGAATCTTGTTATGAAAGATCAATTTTCCGGTACTCCTAATGAGGATGCCATGTCCCATCTTTACACATTCGTGGAATTATGCGATATGCAAAAGAAAAAAAGATGTGGACAATGATATTGTGAAGCTGAAATTATTTCCGTTTTCTTTGCGTGATCGTACAAAAATTTGGTTTTCTTCTTTGCCTCGCAATAGTATCGATTCTTGGGATAAGTGCAAGGCTGCTTTTAGTACTAAGTATTCTCTGCCCACAAAAAATATTTCCCTTAGGATGCAAATCATAAATTTTAAGCAACTTGAGCATGAACATGTTGCGCAATCTTGGGAAAGAATGAAATTGATTCTAAGAAATTTCCCTACTCATGGTTTAAATCTTTGGATGATCATACAATTTTTTTATGCAGGATTGAATTTTGTTTGTAGAAATCTTTTAGATTCTGCCATGGGGGGGGGGGGGTTACTTTTATGTAAATTACTTTGGGTGAAGCTACTAAATTGCTTGAGAATATTATGGCAAATTATTCACAATGGCATACCAAAAGAGCTCATACTTGTAAAAAGGTTAATTCGGTTGAAGAAATTTCTTCTCTAAGTGAAAAAGTTGATGCTCTTATGAAGTTGGTTGCTACAAAAAGTTTTCAATGCTAAAATAGAAGAAAAGCCGAATAAGATTGACGATATGTCTATAATTATTGATAGAATTTCTCATGATGTAGAAAATCTCAAGATGAAATTTTGTGTGCCTAAGGTTGAAGAATCAATTGAGGCTCTTTATGTTTCTATGGATGAAAGTAAGAAAAGAACTGCTATGCTTAGAGCTAGAAGAGAATTTTTAGAAAAAGTGTTTTCTAGTGATTGTTTCATAAAAGTGATGAAGATCTTAAAATGATTGGTGTTTCTTCTATTTATTCTTTGTTTAGTAAAATTAGGATTGATAATAAAGGGACTGAAGAAGAGTCAACTTTATCTAGAAGGCATCCCGATAATTCGGAGGGTGAAAATCTTGTTGAGAAAATTGATAAAAGTGGGTTTGAAGAGGTCAAAACTTTAACTAGTGATGTGCCCACTCTTTTGTATTACAAAGACTTTAATTATGATAGTTGCTCTTTGATTTATTGTATTTCTTTGTTGCAATCCATGATAAATTCACCCCATGCTTATGAACAAAATAAAGCTTTTACTAAACATATTGTTGATGCTATGATGAAAGCTTTAGAAGAAAAGTTGGAATTAGATGTTTCAATTCCTAGAAAATTACATGTTGAATGGGAACCTACTATCGAAGTCAAGATAAAAAATTATGAGTGCTTTGCTTTATGTGACTTGGGTGCTAGTGTTTCTACAATTCCGAAATCTTTATGTGATGTGCTTGGTTTTACCGATATTGAAGAGTGTTCTCTAAATTTGCACTTGGCAGATTCTACTATTAAAAAGCCTATGAGAAGAATTAATGATGTTATTATTCTTGCAAATAGGAATTATGTTCCCATAGATTTTATTGTTCTTGATATTGATTGCAATCCATCTTGTCCAATTATTCTTGGTAGACCATTTTTACGTACTATTGGTGCCGTGATTGATATGAAAGAAGGCAATATTAAATTTAAATTTCCACTAAGGAGGGGTATGGAACACTTCCCTAGAACTAGAATTAAGCCACCATATGAATCAATCATGAGGACATCGTATGGATCTAGAAACAAAAATGACAACACTTAGATCCTTGCATTATGCCTAGCTAGGGGCATAAAACGATAGCGCTTGTTGGCAGACAACCAAATGAATAAATTTTATTTTTGCCTTTTTCTTTCTGTTCTTGAGTTTTAGTACAATTATGCTACTGTTATGATTGTGTTTTTTGTGTTTTAATTAGTGTTTGTGCCAAGCGAAGCCTTTGGGACCATGTTGGGTGGTAGTTGATTTGATCTTGTTGAAAAACATAAACTTTGTGCACCAGTCACAAAATTGTCAAAAATCACAGAAGAGTGATATAATTCTGAATTTTTTACACAAGATTGTTATACAAATTTCTTACATTGTAATAATTTTTCAAATTTTTTGGAGTTATAGAAGTATTCAAAATATCCAGATTGCTACAAACTGTTCTGTTTTTGACAAATTCTGTTTTCTTTGCGTTGTGTGCATGTTTTGATGATTCTATGGTTTCCTTTATAGAGTTTTTGCCATAGAAAAGTTGGAATACAGTAGATATAATGCAAAAATTAAATATGAATTTGTTTGCAATAGTACTTATAGTAGTGATTTTCTTTCTTATACTAACAGATCTCATGAAGGTTTTGTTGTGTTTTGTGTGATTGAAGGTTTCAAGTTTTGGGTGAGATCATGATGGATGAAGGAATAAGGAGTAAGAATAGCCTAAGCTTGGGGATGCCCATGGCATCCCAAGCTATTATCTAAAAGAAAAGCAATCAACTAAGCTTGGGGATGCCCCGAGTGGCATCCCCTCTTTCTTCTAGCGACCATCAGTATTTTACATGGAGCTATATTTTTATTCGTTACATATCATGAGTTTTGCTTGAAGAATCTTGTATGATATGAGTCTTTGCTTGTTTTGCTTTTTAATTTTAGTCATGAATCCTTGTTGTACACACCTATTTGTGAGAGCCAAAATTATGCTATGACTTGTTACAATTGCTCTCTATGCTTCACTTAAATCTTTATGATCTATGAATTGCTCTAGTGCTTCACCTTATATCTTTTTGAGCACGGTGTGCTTTAGTATTTTTGAAGATATGCTCTCATGCTTCACATAGATTTATTTGAGAGTTAGTAAAATTTTAAGAAATTCTCTCTTGCTTCACTTAAATTATTTTGAGAGAAGTAATTTTTTATGCTCATGTTCTTCACTTAGATTTGTTTGAGCTATCAAAAGCAACATATGAAGTTACTCCCAAAGTGATGGATATTCAAGAGGGATATAATAAACACTTTCATGAAGATCATTGGACAAAATAAACTTGATTCTTTGTAATAGTTTTGAGATATGATGATAGTGATATGTGAGTCATGTTGGTGAGTAATTATGCTTTAGTAGGAATATTGGTGTTAAGGTTTGTGATTACCTATGCAAGCACGAAAGTCAATAGTTATTCAATGAAATTACATCCTACTTATGGTGCATTATTTGGTGTTAGTTATGCGTAATGCTCGCTTATGAGATTTTTCGTTTCTTGGTTGGATGCTTCTCAATCTTTTGCTAGCCTTCATTTGCACTAAATATGATCACTACTTGTGCATCCAAAATCCTTTAAACCAGTTTTTTCCACACGAGTCTACTATACCTACATATATGCGGTATTCTTTTGCCGTTCTAAGAAAATTGGTATGTGCCATCTCTAATTTTCAAAATAAGGTTCTCTTTTGTGTGCTCGTACCGCTCATCAAATGGTAGGGGGTGGCTGATATATTTCCATGCTAGATGTGTTTATTCTCAAGATGAGTGTTTATTCACTTGTCATTGCACGAGAGTACGACAAGGGTATTAGGGATATGCCCAGTCCCGAAATGAAAAATGAATTTACTTTATGTTGTCAAATAATAAATTCCTTGAAAAGTGTAGGTATGGAAGGCACCCGTGGATACGGTTAGCCATGGAAAGTGAAAGTATGGTGGAAAAAGGAATAAACTTTATTTTCTGTATGGGAACCGCCTATGATATATCTAGCATGGAAAGTATGATCGTTTTCGTTGACACGAAAAACATGCCACCCAAAATGTTTTATCTCTATCTTTTTTGACTTTGAGGTCTGGCACCTCTACAAATCCCTACTTCCCTCTGTGAAGGGCCTTTCTTTTACTTTATGAAATTTTAATTTTTGTTTGAGTCTCCATCTTCTCTTATAAAGCACCGACTAAGGGGCACTATGATCGTACTTGAGCATTGGGTGTAGCTAATATGCGAGTGTGTTTCATGAATGGATCAATGATTGAGCATAATAGGCTAGGGATAACTTGCTTTAGTGTAGCCCGTGCATTGCAATAGGAGAGAAAACATAACACACACTCTTAACCCAACAACCATCACTCAAAAGGTCCATCTCCTTTATTTTTGCGAGGCATCATATTTGTTTTGCCGCTTATCCTCCTTCTCACCCTCGCCGGCGATGGCCTCGGTGTTCACACAAAACAACACAAA
The DNA here is from genome assembly GCF_002162155.2 of Triticum dicoccoides. NCBI lineage: Eukaryota > Viridiplantae > Streptophyta > Magnoliopsida > Poales > Poaceae > Triticum > Triticum dicoccoides. The sequence goes on along the minus strand of NC_041382.1, from coordinate 300,803,512 downwards.
ACGTGTTTGAATATGGTTAATCCTAAGGCGTCTCTCTCTCCCTCTCTCCTCCCTCTCTCTCTCTCGCTCGCTTTCTCTCACTCTCACGATGAGAAATCTGTTGTTTTCCCCTCTGACATTTTTTAGAGGTATGCATGTGTAGTTATCGATGTTTTCTTTTCCCTATATGGTTATAGTGGGGTGTTTATTTGCAATCCGGATCGCCGCCGGTACGAAAGAAAAATTGATCTTGCGCTATAAATTATAAGTTTGCTTCCAAAACAATATTTTAAAAATATTTAACAGGTAAAATTAACATCATATTTAGATTCCACACATTTTTCTAATAAAATTTCATATATAATATGTTAAAGTCGAAGTTACGGTTTAAAACATATGGATAATTTAGAAAATCATTTGTTTGATTTAAAATATTCCAAAATAATATTTAAAAATACTTAATAGGTAAAACTAATCTCATATTCATATTCTACATATTTTTTAATCAAATTTCATATATAACATGTTCAAATCGGAGTTACGGTTTAAAAGATATGGATGATTTAAAAAGTATTTGTTTGACTTAAATATGATCCACGGATGAATTATCTAAAACATCAGGTTTTTTTTTGAAAAACGTAAAATAACAGTTCGGGTGTGACTTAAATCCGGACGGCGGGTTGATTTCAAGAAAATACAGGGACTTTTGTGTAAAATGCCATGACGGACGAACAGAAACCCAATTTGCTTTATTATTAGGTAAAGATATTTTGAAAGACATGGTTGCTTGTTGATATGGTTGAGTATTAAGGTCCTCATGTCAAAACTAGACTATTGCTTTGAACCATATAAAAGTCCAAATGTCTAGAAACGAATGTGTGATGAACATGTTAGGCAGCATTCCACATAAAAAAATTCTGTTTTTATCATTTACCTACTCGAGGATGAGCAGGAATTAAGCTTGAGGATGCTGATACGTCTCCAACGTATCTATAATTTTTGATTGTTCCATGATGTCATATTATCATTCTTGGATGTTTTACAATCTTTTTACAATTATTTTATATCATTTTTTGGGACTAACCTATTGACATAGTGCCAAGTGCCAGTTGCTGTTTTCTGCTTGTTTTTTACATCGTAGGAAATCAATATCAAACGAAGTCCAAATGAAGCAAAACTTTTTATGGATTTTTTTGGACCAGAAGACACCAGATGGGCCAGAGAAGGACCTGGGGGGTGCCCCGAGGGGAGCATAACCCACCAGGGTGCGCCTGGGGGCCCATGTGTGTCCAGGTGGGTTATGCCCACCTCGGTGGCCTCCCGCACCGCCTCTTTGCTCTATAACTACCCCAATATTCCATAAACCCTGGGGGAGTCGACGAAAACCAATTCCAGCCGCCGCAAGTTCCAGAACCACCAGATCCAATCTAGACACCATCACAGAGGGGTTCATCGTCCTCATTGGTGCCTCCCCGATGATGCGTGAGTAGTTCATTGTAGACCTACGAGTCCGTAGTTAGTAGCTAGATGGCTTCCTCTCTCCCTTTTGATTCTTAATAAAATGGTCTCTTGGAGATCTATTTGATGTAACTCCTTTTGCGGTGTGTTTGTTGGGACCCGATGAACTTTGAGTGATCAGATCTATGTTTTTATCCATGAAAGTTATTTGAGTCTTTTGATCTCTTATATGCATGATTACTTATAGCCTCGTATTTCTTCTTCGAATCTTTGGTAACTAGATCGATTTTTCTTGCCATGGGAAGAGGTGCTTTGTGATGGGTTCGATCTTACGGTGCTTGATCCCAGTGACAGGGGGGAACCATGTCGGTGTACAAAAGTAGGGGTCCTTTTTGTACCCCTTTACTTGTGCCCGGGCAGTCGCAACCACACGCGTGCGGCCACGCTTGGCGGGACAGAAGAGGAAGACGATTCACAAGACTACCAGAGCCGTGCTCAAGACCAGAAGCATAAAGAGTAGAGGGGCAAGGTGAAACTCCCCTGGCAAGGCCCTTGCCGGGGCGTCCTTCACAGCCCCGACAAGAGCCTTGGTAGGGCAACTTACCCAACACCAACGAGGCTGCCACCCTTGAGCCTAAGAGTTCCGACGTCAACAACCACATTGGAACCAAGGCTCGGGAGGTGCCTCCATGGTGGCATGCAGATCTTTGTGAAGACAAAGGGCCTGCGAGGCCTAGATAGGAACCAGGAAACAAGACAACAACGAGGCTCCTTGCCGAGGATGCCCACGAGGCCCCGGCAAGGCTCCTGCCGAAGACACCCATGAGACCCCAGCAAGACTCTTGCCGAGGGCGCCCACGAGGCCCCGACAAGACTCTTACCGAGGGCGACCACGAGGCCCCGGCAAGACCCTTGCCGAGAATATCAGCAAGACCGCGGCAAGGCCTTGCCGCCCCGTCGCCACCCCAACTCAGCGGCCGACCTAGCAACTAAGGAGGTACCCACGTGGCAGTACATGGCTCCTCAGCCAACTAGTCAAGCACCTGCGTGGTGGCATGCAGATCATCGTGAAGAGCCTGCCACCACACCAACTCAGCAGCCTGCCAGCCTACATGGCGCTGCATGCCTCGTTGGCCTGGACGCATGTCGGAGCAAGGCGGAGCGGCGATGGACGGGACGGGCTTCATCACCATCCCCGATAAAGCAAGAAGACACCTAAGTAGCACATTTAATGCATTTTGGCCTGTGATTTCAGGCGATAAACTCGACTACTGTACAACTTTCCACCTCCTATGTGCCACTGTGGCAGCCCCTTTGACTATAAAAGGAGGCCCGTGGCGTACTGTGAGAGGATTCAGACTTTTTGGACCCTGCATGCTTTGTAGCTAATCCAAGAACACCAGATAAACACAAACCAGCGGGAGTAGGGTATTATGCATCACTTGCGGCCCGAACCTGGATAAATTTGCCATGTTGATCTCTTAAACCAGCTCTTTCCACAGCCCCGCATCTGCCGACCATTGAAGGGATTCCTCGTGATCCCGTAGGTGTCGTTTCCACCCACATCCTTGGCGCACCAGGTAGGGGTACAAGCTATCAAAATCCGGTTTTGGAATCAACCTATCGACTCCCTCGTCGCGGTGGCCCGAGAAGAGAAGGCGACATCAATCAGCACTCTGGTGCCGTCCGCAGCAGCAACGATCGTCCGCGTGACCGCAAAAAGCTAAGTCGCGCAAAACCTTGAGTAATTCCCTTTTCTTTTATAAAGTTATTTTCCTCGAAAGATCTCGCTCTTTGTATGGGAAAGTGAACGCGATGGGACCCTCCCGCTATTGGCAATGCCCTTGTTCTGTTTTGAGTCCGCTCAACTGTTCGAGCGGCCGCGTTGAGACCGGCAGGGTGGCCTATCCGCTATTGGCAACGCCCTTGTTCTGTTTCGAGTCCGCTCAACAGTTCAAGCGGCCGCGCTGAGAGCGGTAAGGTGGTTTGCCCGGCAGCAAGCACACCCGGCAGGCCGCTAAGGATCCGTCCTCAAAGCGCCGCGGCTTGGGTTTACGCACCGGCAAGCGTGTCCAACAAAGCATAGGGCGTACCTACCAGGAAAGATCAAACAGGAAAATAGCACGCATCATCTTAAAAAGTACTTCAGAGTTATATTACATCAATTATTGTTGTGGTTCTAACTTAAGATAAAATCGTCTTGGTTATGAACTCGCAACGGCAAAGGTGAAGAAGCTGGCGCTTTATGATGGGCTCGATACGCTCCTCGAGCGCCTCAAGGTCCACATCCTCTGGCAGGCTCTCCAGCGTGGCGGCGAAGTCGACGCTGGGGTTCCAGTACGCCACCTTGGTGAGGACCTTGATCAGGGTGTCCCGGTAGAGCCTTCGGGCCTCATTGGCCAGAGAGGTCGCTCGGTTGGAACGGAACTGCTCCAGGGCTCCCAAAATGCCCTGGGAGAAAGGAACTGCTTCAGGACTCACGTTCGTCTCCTGGGAGTACTGATGAGGACATCAATACAATTGTTACACCCACAGCCCCTGCTGCTATAAATACTGGACCAATTACTAGAGCTCGTGCACGCCAACTAAATTACCAGGTACTTTCGTTTCTTGGTAATGATTCTAATGTTCATGAGAATATGATGCTGCCTAAATTGGGTACATTTGTTTTGCTTACAAATGAAGGGCCTAGCTTGGAGAAGGATGAACAGTGGAGCAAGAACAAGCATGGAGAACAAGAACGGAGTTACAAGTGATGATTTCAGGACTTTGAAGCCACCATAATGGGTGCATGAAGCCTTGGACGAAATATACAAGATGCCACTTCATAAATTTCGTCCCGAGGCTATTATAGGTGCTGCGTCACCTTATTATTGGGCCAGGCTCATGTAATTTCGAAATACATAAGTATAGGCTATTTTTAGAGTCCGTATGTGTGGGGAAACAAGAGATAGGGTTGATTTCGGACCCCTCCACCAAGGGTCACGAAATTCCCCCCTCTTCCTCCATATATACAGCCCTTAGGGCATCGTTTAGACTTTGGGTTTTGTTTAGATTAAAAGTTCGCCACAGCTGCAACTTCGCGTACTTCGTTTGTGTTTAACGACCAGACAAAGGCGTCACAGAACCCCACCTTGATCAATAAAGCTTTCATCTTATATTCGCAATATCCAGATTGCAATCTCAGTTTCTTGCTTGTTCTTCGTTTGCTCGCAGGAAACAGACCCTCGTGATCAGGTTGATCGTGCTCCGGCGTGGTCAATAACCTCTCGGAGTTGGTTTAGCGATTGCTAAGGCGCGACGTCCTCGCACGTTCGTAGTCGGATCGTCAAAGTCGACTGCCACCAAAGCGATATCCATCATCTCATCGAAAGACGGGACACCTTTGCCTCTATCAACTGGTATCAGATTTCCAGGTTGCTCGGTGAGATTTTACAGTTTTTCGTAGTTTAGATCGAGTCTGTTCTTCATACCTACAGTCCACGAAAAAGCCACAAAAACAAATTAGGGTTAGTTCATCATATCCGAACCAATCTGAGCCTTTGCATAATCTTTTTAGGGTTTTGCTTTGTTGAATTTGCGGTTGCATCGTCGTGTCTAGTTGCTGGTCTTAGAGTCTAGTCTTTTAGAGTTTCGAGTTCTGGTCATAAGTTGTCACGCCGCCGTGATGGGGACATCAATACAATTGTTACACCCACAGCCCCTACTGCTATAAATACTGGACCAATTACTAGAGCTCGCGCACGCCAACTAAATTACCAGGTACTTTCATTTCTTGTTAATGATTCTAATGTTCATGAGAATATGATGCTGCCTCAATTGGATACATTTGTTTTGCTTACAAATGAAGGGCCTAGCTTGGAGAAGGATGAACATTGGATTAAGAACAAGCATGGAGATGATGGCATGCGCAAGGGGAACAAGAACGGAGTTACAAGTGATGATTTCAGGACTTTGAAGCCACCATAATGGGTGCATGAAGCCTTGGACGAAATATACAAGATGCCACTTCATAAATTTCGTCCCGAGGCTATTATAGGTGCTGCGTCACCTTATTATTGGGCCAGGCCCATGTAATTTCGAAATACATAAGTATAGGCTATTTTTAGAGTCCGTATGTGTGGGGAAACAAGAGATAGGGTTGATTTCGGACCCCTCCACCAAGGGTCACGAAATTCCCCCCTCTTCCTCCATATATACAGCCCTTAGGGCATCGTTTAGACTTTGGGTTTTGTTTAGATTAAAAGTTCGCCATAGCTGCAACTTCGCGTACTTGTGTTCAACGACCAGACAAAGGCGTCACAGAACCCCACCTTGATCAATAAAGCTTTCATCTTATATTCGCAATATCCAGATTGCAATCTCAGTTTCTTGCTTGTTCTTCATTTGCTCGCAGGAAACAGACCCTCGTGGTCAGGTTGAACGTGCTCCGGCGTGGTCAATAGCCTCTCGGAGTTGGTTTAGCGATTGCTAAGGCGCAATGTCCTCGCACGTTCGTAGTCGGATCGTCAAAGTCGACTGCCACCAAAGCGATATCCATCATCTCATCGAAAGATGGGACACCTTTGCCTCTATCAAGTGGTATCACATTTCCAGGTTGCTCGGTGAGATTTTACAGTTTTTCGTAGTTTAGATTGAGTCTGTTCTTCATACCTACAGTCCACGAAAAAGCCACAAAAACAAATTAGAGTTAGTTCATCATATCCGAACCAATCTGAGCCTTTGCATAATCTTTTTAGGGTTTTGCTTTGTTGAATTTGCGGTTGCATCGTCGTGTCTAGTTGCTGGTCTTAGAGTCTAGTCTTTTAGAGTTTCGAGTTCTGGTCATAAGTTGTAACGCCGCCGTGATGGGGACATCAATACAATTGTTACACCCACAGCCCCTGCTGCTATAAATACTGGACCAATTACTAGAGCTCGCGCACGCCAACTAAATTACCAGGTACTTTCGTTTCTTGGTAATGATTCTAATGTTCATGAGAATATGATACTGTCTAAATTGGATACATTTGTTTTGCTTACAAATGAAGGGCCTAGCTTGGAGAAGGATGAACATTGGATTAAGAACAAGCATGGAGATGATGGCATGCACAAGGGGAACAAGAACGGAGTTACAAGTGATGATTTCAGGACTTTGAAGCCACCATAATGGGTGCATGAAGCCTTGGACGAAATATACAAGATGCCACTTCATAAATTTCGTCCCGAGGCTATTATAGGTGCTGCGTCACCTTATTATTGGGCCAGGCCCATGTAATTTCTAAATACATAAGTATAGGCTATTTTTAGAGTCCGTATGTGTGGGGAAACAAGAGATAGGGTTGATTTCGGACCCCTCCACCAAGGGTCACGAAATTCCCCCCTCTTCCTCCATATATACAGCCCTTAGGGCATCGTTTAGACTTTGGGTTTTGTTTAGATTAAAAGTTCGCCATAGCTGCAACTTCGCGTACTTCGTTTGTGTTCAATGACCAGACAAAGGCGTCACAGAACCCCACCTTGATCAATAAAGCTTTCATCTTATATTCGCAATATCCAGATTGCAATCTCAGTTTCTTGCTTGTTCTTCGTTTGCTCGCAGGAAACAGACCCTCGTGGTCAGGTTGAACGTGCTCCGTCTTGGTTAATAGCCTCTCGGAGTTGGTTTAGCGATTGCTAAGGCGCAACGTCCTCGCACGTTCATAGTCGGATCGTCAAAGTCGACTGCCACCAAAGCGATATCCATCATCTCATCGAAAGACGGGACACCTTTGCCTCTATCAAGTGGTATCAGATTTCCAGGTTGCTCGGTGAGATTTTACAGTTTTTCGTAGTTTAGATTGAGTCTGTTCTTCATACCTACAGTCCACGAAAAAGCCACAAAAAAAATTAGGGTTAGTTCATCATATCCGAACCAGTCTGAGCCTTTGCATAATCTTTTTAGGGTTTTGCTTTGTTGAATTTGCGGTTGCATCGTCGTGTCTAGTTGCTGGTCTTAGAGTCTAGTCTTTTAGAGTTTCAAGTTCTGGTCATAAGTTGTCACGCCACCGCCGCACCATCATCATCGCCCCTGCCATCTACCACCACCGCTTATCCGCCACCGCTTCGAATCCGTATCCATATACCACCACCGCTGTCATATACCACCACCGCTGCCATCTACTACCATATATCCACCACCAATCCGAGTTCTTGTCATATTAGGTTTGTTTTCGAGATCCATCTAGATTCCGATTCGTGTTTCCTTGCCGGAGTAGGTTTCGGAAAAAAAAGAGTCCGGAAACCACCCTCCGTTTAGGCCCAAATTTTTTCGAAAACGCATTTTTCGAAAAATTTCTGGCTATCCTATTTTTAGGTGTTTCTGACTGTTTTGAAACATGTGCCACTATAGGAAGTTTTTTTTGACCCGTTTCCAGTTTTTGGGTCCGGGCAGTCGAAAAAAAAAATTGGTCGAAAAAATTTCGTGCCCATCCTGTCAGTTTGACCTAGGAAGAGTTTTGAGACACTCGCCATTATAGTGATTTTTCGCAAAAAAAAAGCAGCGCAAAAAAAACAGCGCGAAAAAAAGAGCGAAAAAAAATCCAGAGTGTGCTTTTCCCTTGTTTACGTGCCGCGCCGTGATTTTGTTGGTGTTCTAGGCTCGTGTCTCTAGCACAGTCTAGCCTAGGACCAGCATAGTACCGTCGTTGAGCGTTTATTCAACTTTGCATCTCTGAATTGATTATTGCTGACCCTTTTTGCTACCATATTATAAGCCTTCCCAGCTTACATACATCTACGTCGTGCGTTTGACTCTCCCTGGTAATCGCTCTATCCAAGCTTTGAGAGTTTTTGACTACAACGGTTGCCGATCACCGCCTGCTGCTGGGTAAGAATTGGTAAGAATTCGAGATTTGCTTGACGGATTTTTGACACCCACCACCACCTCCTGTTAGTAGTCTGTAGGATCATATTCTTGTGTGTTTCTATTGCTGCTAACCGTGCCAGGATCACAAGCCGACGAGACTGATTGGGAGAACATGACGAATAAGGATTTGCATGATAAATTTCAGCAAATGATGAGTGGACAGGTGCAAGATGTGCTAAACAGATTTGAAGAGGCCATGGAGAAGATATATGGCATGGAGAAGACGTTCGAAACAAAGCTCGATAACAAGTTTAATGAATTGCTCGCGCGTCTTCCACCACCACCACCCGCTGCACCTAACGCACCTCTCCAACAACAACAACAACGACTACCTCCACGTCGCGAAACAGATCTCCGCCGAGCGAGCCGTGTTCCTCTTGCGTTTGGCCAAACTGTTGGTGCTGTTGTTGATACTTTTGTGGCTCCTGCTGCTGATGCGGAGGAGGATGATTATGTGGGAGATTACGAGGATGAGGTTGCTCAAAATCAGAACTACGTGCAACCACCTGCACCACAACCACCAGGTCGTCCACATGCAAATAATCACAATGGTAGGGCTTTCCCTCAGGTACGAGATCATGACCATCTTCCTAAACTGAAATTGAATATTCCACCTTTCGAGGGTAGATATGTTCCTGATATATATCTTACTTGGGAGTTAGAAACTGAACAACGATTTACATGTTTACAATATCCCGAGGAGAGACGGGTTGCCGCTGCTGTTTGTGCTTTCACTAGTTTTGCATGTGTATGGTGGTCTGAACATTGTAGATTATATCCTATTCCAACTACTTGGGTTCCACCATATTATCAACGTGAATTGCTTCAGAAATTACAGCGCTTAAGACAAGGAAAAAATTCTGTAGAAGAATATTATCAGGAATTACAAACTGGCATGATTAGATGTGGTATTGTTGAGCAGAATGAAGCTATGCTTGCACGTTTTCTGGGTGGATTAAATAGAGAGATTCAGACCATTCTAGACTATAAGGAGTATACTAATATCACTCGTTTATTCCATCTTGCTTGTAAAGCTGAACGTGAAGTGCAGGATCGACAAGCATTGGCGCGAACTAACTTTTCTGCAAGCCGACCTTCATCATGGACACCGCGTGCATCTTCTACTTCAACTGCACCAGCACCTCAATCAGGTGTCTCCTCCAGTCGTGATACAAGAAAACAGGCACAACCACCATTATGTGCCAAGAGCGCAACGGCTGGGCCTACACAGAGTTCTGCTTCTTCCATGGCATCAACAGGGCACACAAGTGATATTATTTGTCGTCGTTGTAAGGGAGGAGGTCATTATGCGAGAGAATGCAAATCTCCACGTGTGATGATTGCTACCGCAGATGGTGGATATGAGTCCGCTAGTGACTATGATGAGGAGACTTTGGCTCTTATTACATGTGAAGAACATGGTGGAGATGATTCTGATCATGAGACGCAATACATGGCTCCTGAAGACGCTGACAGGTATGAATGTTTAGTTGCTCAACGTGTTTTGAGTGTGCAGGTCACACAAGCTGAGCAAAATCAGAGGCACAATTTGTTCCATACCAAGGGAGTTGTGAAAGAACGTTGTGTGCGCGTCATCATAGATGGAGGGAGCTGCAACAACTTGGCTAGCATGGAGATGGTGGAGAAGCTTTCTCTCACCACAAGACCACATCCACATCCTTACTACATCCAATGGTTCAACAACAGCGGCAAGGTTAAGGTAACACGTACTGTTCGTGTGCATTTTAGTATTTCTACATATGCTGATTATGTTGATTGTGATGTGGTACCTATGCAAGCATGTTCCTTATTACTTGGTAGACCATGGCAATTTGATAAAAATTATGTACACCATGGTAGAAACAATCACTATCCTCTTGTTCATAAGGATAAAAATATTACTTTGGTTCCTATGACTCCTGATTCCATTTTGAAAGATGATATTAATAGAGCTAATAAAGCAAAACAGGAGACGAATAAGAGTGAAAATCAGATTGTGGCAAAAGAATTTGAGCAACAAATGAAGCCTAATAATAAACCATCTAGTGTTGCTTCTGAAATTAAATTGAAAAGTGCATGTTTATTTGCCACCAAATCTGATATTGATGAGCTAGATTTCAGCAAATCTGTTTGCTATGCTTTTGTGTGCAAAGAGGCATTATTTTCATTCGAGGACGTGCCTTCCTCTTTGCCTCTTGCTGTCACTAACATTTTGCAGGAGTTCGCTAACATCTTTCCACAAGACGTGCCACCGGGATTACCGCCTATTCGAGGGATTGAGCATCAGATTGACTTAATTCCCGGTGCTTCACTGCCAAACCGTGCACCATACCGTACCAATCCAGAGGAGACGAAGGAGATTATGCGTCAAGTACAAGAGCTTCTCGACAAAGGTTATATACGCGAATCCCTTAGTCCTTGTGTTGTTCCTATTATTCTAGTGCCGAAAAAGGATGGTACATCACGTATGTGTGTTGATTGTAGAGGCATTAATAATATTACTATTCGTTATCGTCATCCTATTCCTAGGCTAGATGATATGCTTGATGAATTGAGTGGCTCTACAATATTCTCCAAAGTTGATTTGCGTAGTGGATACCATCAAATTCGTATGAAATTGGGAGATGAATGGAAAACAGCATTCAAAACTAAGTTTGGATTATATGAGTGGTTAGTCATGCCTTTTGGGTTAACTAATGCACCTAGTACTTTCATGAGATTAATGAACGAAGTTTTACGTGCTTTGATTGGACGATTTGTGGTAGTTTACTTTGATGACATATTGATTTATAGCAGATCTTTGGAAGAACATTTGGAACATTTACGTGCTGTTTTTATTGCTCTACGTGATGCACGTTTGTTTGGTAACCTTGGGAAGTGCACCTTTTGCACCGACCGAGTATCTCTTCTTGGCTATGTTGTTACTCCACAGGGAATTGAAGTTGATAAAGCCAAGATTGAAGCTATTGAGAGTTGGCCGCAACCCAAAACGGTCACACAAGTGAGGAGTTTTCTTGGCCTCGCTGGATTCTATAGGCGTTTTGTGAGAGATTTCAGCACCATTGCTGCACCTCTCAATGAGCTTACAAAGAAAGATGTGCCTTTTCTTTGGGGTACCGCACAGAAAGAAGCCTTCTCGGTATTGAAAGATAAGTTGACACATGCTCCTTTACTCCAACTTCCTGATTTTAATAAGACTTTTGAGCTTGAATGTGATGCTAGTGGAATTGGATTAGGCGGTGTGTTATTACAAGATGGCAAACCTGTTGCATACTTTTCTGAAAAATTGAGTGGGCCTAGTCTGAATTATTCTACTTATGATAAAGAATTATATGCTCTTGTTCGGACTTTAGAAACATGGCAACATTATTTATGGCCCAAAGAATTTGTTATACATTCTGATCATGAATCTTTGAAACATATTAAAAGTCAAGCTAAACTGAATCGTAGACATGCTAAATGGGTTGAATTCATTAAGACTTTTTGATGAGGACATGACTACCTTGGATATGACCAAAAATATTGCATATATGCATATTTGTCAGGTGATTTCTAGTGCAAACTATTCAATAATCTATTTATGTTATCCAGAACAAAAATACTTCACACACTTTTGTGTTTTGTCTAATTGCAGGTGTATGGGACATTTGTACAATCCACATATGAAGATAAGGAAGAAAGAGATGTTTATTTGCTGTCCAAAAAGTTCACTTTTGGCCCAAGAGAAGATAGATTCCAAGTCTCTCACGTTCTGGATTCAGATTCGGACTGCACAGACACACCTGACTCAAAACGCACACAAGTTTTTCATACGGACTCCGAATTGGGTGATTCTTTTTTTGTTGGAAACTAGATTTCGTGAACTTTCCAACCCAATTGGAATCACCTTCAAATTCGTCCGGAGCGTTGAGTTGTGGACGAAACAATCTGATGCTGCAGCAGAATCCGAGTCAAACTACAAGTCCAAAGGTGTTACATCACCTCCACTTGGGCCCATTGGCCTTGTACGACCTAGATTTAGTTTTAGGCTGCCTTGGGACGTCCTCCCACCTCCTTGGCCGCCACCCCTTGCTCCTATATAAGTAGATCCATCTAGTAGCTTTTCCTTGGGATTTGTTTAGTTAAAAGTTAGCCATTGCAACTTCGTGTACTTCGTTTGTGTCCAACGACCAGACCAAGACCGCTTCCGGATCCCCACCATTATCAATACCTCATATATATTTGCAATATTCAGATTGCTTTATCATATTCTTGCTCGTTCTTCGATTGCTTGCAGGAATAGACCTTCATGGTCAGGCTGACCGTGCTTTCGGCATCGTCAGTAACCTCAGGAGATTGGTTTAGCGATTGCTAAGGCGCAACGCCGTGCACGTTTGTAGTCGGATCGTCCAAGTCGTCTCCACCAAATCGATAGTTATCATCTCATCGAAAGATCGGGACACCCCCGCCTCTATCAATATGAGTGGTTAGTCATGCCTTTTGGGTTAACTAATGCACCTAGTACTTTCATGAGATTAATGAACGAAGTTTTACGTGCTTTCATTGGACGATTTGTGGTAGTTTACTTTGATGACATATTGATTTATAGCAGATCTTTGGAGGAACATTTGGAACATTTACGTGCTGTTTTTATTGCTCTACGTGATGCACGTTTGTTTGGTAACCTTGGGAAGTGCACCTTTTGCACCGACCGAGTATCTTTTCTTGGCTATGTTGTTACTCCACAGGGAATTGAAGTTGATAAAGCCAAGATTGAAGCTATTGAGAGTTGGCCGCAGCCCAAAACGGTCACACAAGTGAGGAGTTTTCTTGGCCTCGCTGGATTCTATAGGCGTTTTGTGAGAGATTTCAGCACCATTGCTGCACCTCTTAATGAGCTTACAAAGAAAGATGTGCCTTTTCTTTGGGGTACCGCACAGGAAGAAGCCTTCACGGTATTGAAAGATAAGTTGACACATGCTCCTTTACTCCAACTTCCTGATTTTAATAAGACTTTTGAGCTTGAATGTGATGCTAGTGGAATTGGATTAGGCGGTGTGTTATTACAAGATGGCAAACCTGTTGCATACTTTTCTGAAAAATTGAGTGGGCCTAGTCTGAATTATTCTACTTATGATAAAGAATTATATGCTCTTGTTCGGACTTTAGAAACATGGCAACATTATTTATGGCCCAAAGAATTTGTTATACATTCTGATCATGAATCTTTGAAACATATTAAAAGTCAAGCTAAACTGAATCGTAGACATGCTAAATGGGTTGAATTCATTGAGACTTTTCCTTATGTCATTAAACACAAGAAGGGAAAAGAAAATGTTATTGCTGATGCATTGTCTCGCCGCTATACTATGCTTTCACAACTTGACTTCAAAATATTTGGTTTGGAGGCCATCAAAGATCAATATGTGCATGATCCTGATTTTAAAGATGTAATGCAGAATTGTAAAGAACGAAGAATGTGGAACAAGTTCGTCGTTAACGATGGATTTGTGTTTTGTGCTAACAAGCTATGCATTCTAGCTAGCTCCGTTCGTCTTTTGTTGTTGCAGGAGGCGCACGGAGGAGGATTAATGGGACACTTTGGCGTGAAGAAGACGGAGGACGTACTTGCTACACATTTCTTTTGGCCAAAGATGAGACGGATGTTGAGCGTTTTATTGCTCGCTGCACTACATGTCAAAAAGCTAAGTCACGACTCAATCCTCATGGTTTATATATGCCTTTGCCTGTACCTAGTGTTCCTTGGGAGGATATATCTATGGACTTTGTTTTAGGTTTACCTCGAACAAAGAAGGGGAGGGATAGCATATTTGTTGTCGTGGATAGATTCTCGAAAATGGCACACTTTATACCATGTCATAAAAGCGATGATGCTGTTAATGTTGCTGATTTGTTCTTTCGTGAAATTATTCGCTTGCATGGTGTGCCAAATACTATTGTTTCAGATCGTGATACTAAATTTCTTAGCCACTTTTGGAGATGTTTATGGGCTAAGTTGGGGACTAAACTGCTTTTTAGTACTACTTGTCACCCCCAAACTGATGGACAAACTGAAGTAGTCAATAGAACATTGTCTACTATGCTTAGGGCTGTTTTGAAGAGTAATAAGAAAATGTGGGAGGAATGCTTGCCTCATATTGAATTTGCTTATAATCGTTCATTGCATTCTACTACTAAGATGTGCCCTTTTGAAGTTGTGTATGGTTTCCTACCTCGTGCACCTATTGATTTGTTGCCTCTTCCATCTTCGGAGAAGGTTAATTTTGAGCTAAACAACGTGCTGAATTGATTTTAAAAATGCATGAGTTAACTAAGGAAAACATTGAGCGTATGAATGCTAAATATAAACTTGCTGGAGATAAGGGTAGAAAACATGTTGTGTTTGCACCTGGAGATCTTGTTTGGTTACATTTGCGTAAGGATAGATTTCCGGATTTGCGCAAATCAAAGGTAATGCCACGTGCTGATGGTCCCTTTAAGGTGTTAGAGAAAATAAATGATAATGCATATAAACTTGAGCTGCCTGCAGACTTTGGGGTTAGTCCCACTTTTAACATTGCAGATTTGAAGCCTTATTTGGGTGAGGAAGATGAACTTCCGTCGATGGCGAATTTATTTCAAGAAGGGGAGGATGATGAGGACATCAATACAATTGTTACACCCACAGCCCCTGCTGCTATAAATACTGGACCAATTACTAGAGCTCGTGCACGCCAACTAAATTACCAGGTACTTTCGTTTCTTGGTAATGATTCTAATGTTCATGAGAATATGATGCTGCCCAAATTGGATACATTTGTTTTGCTTACAAATGAAGGGCCTAGCTTGGAGAAGGATGAACATTGGATTAAGAACAAGCATGGAGATGATGGCATGCGCAAGGGGAACAAGAACGGAGTTACAAGTGATGATTTCAGGACTTTGAAGCCACCATAATGGGTGCATGAAGCCTTGGACGAAATATACAAGATGGCACTTCATAAATTTCGTCCCGAGGCTATTATAGGTGCTGCGTCACCTTATTATTGGGCCAGGCCCATGTAATTTCGAAATACATAAGTATAGGCTATTTTTAGAGTCCGTATGTGTGGGGAAACAAGAGATAGGGTTGATTTCGGACCCCTCCACCAAGGGTCACGAAATTCCCCCCTCTTCCTCCATATATACAGCCCTTAGGGCATCGTTTAGACTTTGGGTTTTGTTTAGATTAAAAGTTCGCCATAGCTGCAACTTCGCGTACTTCGTTTGTGTTTAACGGCCAGACAAAGGCGTCACAGAACCCCACCTTGATCAATAAAGCTTTCATCTTATATTCGCAATAACCAAATTGCAATCTCAGTTTCTTGCTTGTTCTTCGTTTGCTCGCAGGAAACAAACCCTCGTGGTCAGGTTGAACATGCTCCGGCGTGGTCAATAACCTCTCGGAGTTGGTTTAGCGATTGCTAAGGCGCGACGTCCTCGCACGTTCGTAGTCGGATCGTCAAAGTCGACTGCCACCAAAGCGATATCCATCATCTCATCGAAAGACGGGACACCTTTGCCTCTATCACGCCGCCGCACCATCATCATCGCCCCTACCATCTACCACCGTGATAGAGGCAATTGTGTCCCGTCTTTCGATGAGATGATGGATATCACTTTGGTGGCAGTCGACTTTGACGATCCGACTACGAACGTGCGAGGACGTTGCGCCTTAGCAATCGCTAAACCAACTCCGAGAGGTTATTGACCACGCCGGAGCACGATCAACCTGACCACGAGGGTCTGTTTCCTGCGAGCAAATGAAGAACAAGCAAGAAACTGAGATTGCAATCTGGATATTGCGAATATAAGATGAAAGCTTTATTGATCAAGGTGGGGTTCTGTGACGCCTTTGTCTAGTCGTTGAACACAAACGAAGTACGGGAAGTTGCAGCTATGGCGAACTTTTAATCTAAACAAAACCCAAAGTCTAAACGATGCCCTAAGGGCTGTATATATGGAGGAAGAGGGGGGAATTTCGTGACCCTTGGTGGAGGGATCCGAAATCAACCCTATCTCTTGTTTCCCCACACATACGGACTCTAAAAATAGCCTATACTTATGTATTTTGAAATTACATGGTCCTGGCCCAATAATAAGGTGACGCAGCACCTATAATAGCCTCGGGACGAAATTTATGAAGTGGCATCTTGTATATTTCGTCCAAGGCTTCATGCACCCATTATGGTGGCTTCAAAGTCCTGAAATCATCACTTGTAACTCCGTTCTTGTTCCCCTTGCGCATGCCATCATCTCCATGCTTGTTCTTAATCCAATGTTCATCCTTCTCCAAGCTAGGCCCTTCATTTGTAAGCAAAACAAATGTATCTAATTTAGGCAGCATCATATTCTCATGAACATTAGAATCATTACCAAGAAACGAAAGTACCTGGTAATTTAGTTAGCGTGCGCGAGCTCTAGTAATTGGTCCAGTATTTATAGTAGCAGGGGCTGTGGGTGTAACAATTGTATTGATGTCCTCATCATCCTCCCCTTCTTGAAATAAAGTCGTCCTCGACGGAAGTTCATCTTCCTCACCCAAATAAGGCTTCAAATCTGCAATGTTAAAAGTGGGACTAACCCCAAAATCTGCAGGCAGCTCAAGTTTATATGCATTATCATTTATTTTGTCTAACACCTTAAAGGGACCATCAGCACGTGGCATTAACTTTGATTTGCACAAATCCGGAAATCTATCCTTACGCAAATGTAACCAAACAAGATCTCCAGGTGCAAACACAACATGTTTTCTACCCTTATCTCCAGCAAGTTTATATTTAGCATTCATACGCTCAACGTTTTCCTTAGTTAACTCATGCATTTTTAAAATCAATTCAGCACGTTGTTTAGCATCAAAATTAACCTTCTCCGAAGATGGAAGAGGCAACAAATCAATAGGTGCACGAGGTAGGAAACCATACACAACTTCAAAAGGGCACATCTTAGTAGTAGAATGCAATGAACGATTATAAGCAAATTCAATATGAGGCAAGCATTCCTCCCACATTTTCTTATTATTCTTCAAAACAGCCCTAAGCATAGTAGACAACGTTCTATTGACTACTTCAGCTTGTCCATCAGTTTGGGGGTGACAAGTAGTACTAAAAAGCAGTTTAGTCCCCAACTTAGCCCATAAACATCTCCAAAAGTGGCTAAGAAATTTAGTATCACGATCTGAAACAATAGTATTTGGCACACCATGCAAGCGAATAATTTCACGAAAGAACAAATCAGCAACATTAACAGCATCATCGCTTTTATGACATGGTATAAAGTGTGCCATTTTCGAGAATCTATCCACGACAACAAATATGCTATCCCTCCCCTTCTTTGTTCGAGGTAAACCTAAAACAAAGTCCGTAGATATATCCTCCCAAGGAACACTAGGTACAGGCAAAGGCATATATAAACCATGAGGATTGAGTCGTGACTTAGCTTTTTGACATGTAGTGCAGCGAGCAATAAAACGCTCAACATCCCGTCTCATCTTTGGCCAAAAGAAATGTGTAGCAAGTACGTCCTCCGTCTTCTTCACGCCAAAGTGTCCCATTAATCCTCCTCCATGCGCCTCCTGCAGCAACAAAAGACGAATGGAGCTAGCTGGAATGCATAGCTTGTTAGCACGAAACACAAATCCATCGTTAATGACGAACTTGTTCCACATTCTTCCTTCTTTACAATTCTGCATTACATCTTTAAAATCACCATCATGCACATATTGATCTTTGATGGTCTCCAAACCAAATATTTTGAAGTCAAGTTGTGAAAGCATAGTATAGCGGCGAGACAATGCATCAGCAATAACATTTTCTTTTCCCTTCTTGTGTTTAATGACATAAGGAAAAGTCTCAATGAATTCAACCCATTTAGCATGTCTACGATTCAGTTTAGCTTGACTTTTAATATGTTTCAAAGATTCATGATCAGAATGTATAACAAATTCTTTGGGCCATAAATAATGTTGCCATGTTTCTAAAGTCGGAACAAGAGCATATAATTCTTTATCATAAGTAGAATAATTCAGACTAGGCTCACTCAATTTTTCAGAAAAGTATGCAACAGGTTTGCCATCTTGTAATAACACACCGCCTAATCCAATTCCACCAGCATCACATTCAAGCTCAAAAGTCTTATTAAAATCAGGAAGTTGGAGTAAAGGAGCATGTGTCAACTTATCTTTCAATACCGAGAAGGCTTCTTCCTGTGCGGTACCCCAAAGAAAAGGCACATATTTCTTTGTAAGCTCATTGAGAGGTGCAGCAATGGTGCTGAAATCTCTCACAAAACGCCTATAGAATCCAGCGAGGCCAAGAAAACTCCTCACTTGTGTGACTGTTTTGGGTTGCGGCCAACTCTCAATAGCTTCAATCTTGGCTTTATCAACTTCAATTCCCTGTGGAGTAACAACATAGCCAAGAAAAGATACTCGGTCGGTGCAAAAGGTGCACTTCCCAAGGTTACCAAACAAACGTGCATCACGTAGAGCAATAAAAACATCACGTAAATGTTCCAAATGTTCTTCCAAAGATCTGCTATAAATCAATATGTCATCAAAGTAAACTACCACAAATCGTCCAATGAAAGCACGTAAAACTTTGTTCATTAATCTCATGAAAGTACTAGGTGCATTAGTTAACCCAAAAGGCATGACTAACCACTCATATAATCCAAACTTAGTTTTGAATGCTGTTTTCCATTCATCTCCCAATTTCATATGAATTTGATGGTATCCACTATGCAAATCAACTTTGGAGAATATTGTAGAGCCACTCAATTCATCAAGCATATCATCTAGCCTAGGAATAGGATGACGATAACGAATAGTAATATTATTAATGCCTCTACAATCAACACACATACGTGATGTACCATCCTTTTTCGGCACTAGAATAATAGGAACAGCACAAGGACTAAGGGATTCGCGTATATAACCTTTGTCGAGAAGCTCTTGTACTTGACGCATAATCTCCTTCGTCTCCTCTGGATTGGTATAGTATGGTGCACGGTTTGGCAGTGAAGCACCGGGAATTAAGTCAATCTGATGCTAAATCCCTCGAATAGGCGGTAATCCCGGTGGCACGTCTTGTGGAAAGACGTCAGCGAACTCCTGCAAAATGTTAGTGACAGCAGGAGGCAAAGAGGAAGGCACGTCCTCGAATGAAAATAATGCCTCTTTGCACACAAAAGCATAGCAAACAGATTTGCTGAAATCTAGCTCATCAATATCAGATTTGGTGGCAAATAAACATGCACTTTTCAATTTAATTTCAGAAGCAACACTAGATGGTTTATTATTAGGCTTCATTTGTTGCTCAAATTCTTTTGCCACAATCTGATTTTCACTCTTATTCGTCTCCTGTTTTGCTTTATTAGCTCTATTAATATCATCTTTCAAAATGGAATCAGGAGTCATAGGAAGCAAAGTAATATTTTTATCCTTATGAACAAGAGTATAGTGATTGTTTCTACCATGGTGTACAGAATTTTTATCAAATTTCCATGGTCTACCAAGTAATAAGGAACATGCTTGCATAGGTACCACATCACAATCAACATAATCAGCATATGTAGAGATACTAAAATGCACACGAACAATATGTGTTACCTTAACCTTGCCGCTGTTGTTGAACCATTGGATGTAGTAAGGATGTGGATGTGGTCTTTTGGTGAGAGAAAGCTTCTCCACCATCTCCATGCTAGCCAAGTTGTTGCAGCTCCCTCCATCTATGATGACGTGCACAGAACATTCTTTCACAACTCCCTTGGTATGGAACAAATTGTGCCTCTGATTTTGCTCAGCTTGTGTGACCTGCATACTCAAAACACGTTGAGCAACTAAACATTCATACCTGTCAGCGTCTTCAGGAGCCATGTATTGCGTCTCATGACTAGAATCATCTCCACCATGTTCTTCACGTGTAATAAGAGCCAAAGTATCCTCATCATAGTCACTAGCGGACTCATATCCACCATCCTTGGTAGCAATCATCACACACGGAGATTTGCATTCTCTCGCATAATGACCTCCTCCCTTACAACGACGACAAATAATATCACTTGTGTGCCCTGTTGATGCCATGGAAGAAGCAGAACTCTATGCAGGCCCAGCAGGTGTGCTCTTGGCAGATAATGGTGGTTGTGCCTGTTTTCTTGTATCACGACTGGAGGAGACACCTGATTGAGGTGTTGGTGCAGTTGAAGTAGAAGATGCACGCGGTGTCCATGATGAAAGTCGGCCTGCAGAAAAGTTAGTTCGCGCCAATGCTTGTCGATCCTGCACTTCACGTTCAGCTTTACAAGCAAGATGGAATAAACGTGAAGTGCAGGATCGACAAGCATTGGCGCGAACTAACTTTTCTGCAGGCCGACCTTCATCATGGACACCGCGTGCATCTTCTACTTCAACTGCACTAGCACCTCAATCAGGTGTCTCCTCCAGTCGTGATACAAGAAAACAGGCACAACCACCATTATCTGCCAAGAGCGCACCTGCTGGGCCTGCACAGAGTTCTGCTTCTTCCATGGCATCAACAGGGCACACAAGTGATATTGTTTGTCGTCGTTGTAAGGGAGGAGGTCATTATGCGAGAGAATGCAAATCTCCGCGTGTGATGATTGCTACCGCGGATGGTGGATATGAGTCCGCTAGTGACTATGATGAGGAGACTTTGGCTCTTATTACACGTGAAGAGCATGGTGGAGATGATTCTGATCATGAGACGTAATACATGGCTCCTGAAGACGCTGACAGGTATGAATGTTTAGTTGCTCAACGTGTTTTGAGTGTGCAGGTCACACAAGCTGAGCAAAATTAGAGGCATAATTTGTTCCATACCAAGGGAGTTGTGAAAGAACGTTCTATGCGCGTCATCATAGATGGAGGGAGCTGCAACAACTTGGCTAGCATGGAGATGGTGGAGAAGCTTTCTCTCACCACAAGACCACATCCACATCCTTACTACATCCAATGCTTCAACAACAGCGGCAAGGTTAAGGTAACACATACTGTTCGTGTGCATTTTAGTATCTCTACATATGCTGATTATGTTGATTGTGATGTGGTACCTATGCAAGCATGTTCCTTATTACTTGGTAGACCATGGCAATTTGATAAAAATTCTGTACACCATGGTAGAAACAATCACTATACTCTTGTTCATAAGGATAAAAATATTACTTTGCTTCCTTTGACTCCTGATTCCATTTTGAAAGATGATATTAATAGAGCTAATAAAGCAAAACAGGAGATGAATAAGAGTGAAAATCAGATTGTGGCAAAAGAATTTGAGCAACAAATGAAGCCTAATAATAAACCATCTAGTGTTGCTTCTGAAATTAAATTGAAAAGTGCATGTTTATTTGCCACCAAATCTGATATTGATGAGCTAGATTTCAGCAAATCTGTTTGCTATGCTTTTGTGTGCAAAGAGGCATTATTTTCATTCGAGGACGTGCCTTCCTCTTTGCCTCCTGCTATCACTAACATTTTGCAGGAGTTCGCTGACGTCTTTCCACAAGACGTGCCACCGGGATTACCGCCTATTCGAGGGATTGAGCATCAGATTGACTTAATTCCCGGTGCTTCACTGCCAAACCGTGCACCATACCGTACCAATCTAGAGGAGACGAAGGAGATTATGCGTCAAGTACAAGAGCTTCTCGACAAAGGTTATATACGCGAATCCCTTAGTCCTTGTGCTGTTCCTATTATTCTAGTGCCGAAAAAGGATGGTACATCACGTATGTGTGTTGATTGTAGAGGCATTAATAATATTACTATTCGTTATCGTCATCCTATTCCTAGGCTAGATGATATGCTTGATGAATTGAGTGGCTCTACAATATTCTCCAAAGTTGATTTGCGTAGTGGATACCATCAAATTCGTATGAAATTGGGAGATGAATGGAAAACAGCATTCAAAACTAAGTTTGGATTATATGAGTGGTTAGTCATGCCTTTTGGGTTAACTAATGCACCTAGTACTTTCATGAGATTAATGAACAAAGTTTTACGTGCTTTCATTGGACGATTTGTGGTGGTTTACTTTGATGACATATTGATTTATAGCAGATCTTTGGAAGAACATTTGGAACATTTACGTGCTGTTTTTATTGCTCTACGTGATGCACATTTGTTTGGTAACCTTGGGAAGTGCACCTTTTGCACCGACCGAGTATCTTTTCTTGGCTATGTTGTTACTCCACAGGGAATTGAAGTTGATAAAGCCAAGATTAAAGCTATTGAGACTTGGCCCCAACCCAAAACGGTCACACAAGTGAGGAGTTTTCTTGGCCTCGCTGGATTCTATAGGCGTTTTGTGAGAGATTTCAGCACCATTGCTGCACCTCTCAATGAGCTTACAAAGAAAGATGTGCCTTTTCTTTGGGGTACTGCACAGGAAGAAGCCTTGTCGGTATTGAAAGATAAGTTGACACATGCTCCTTTACTCCAACTTCCTGATTTTAATAACACTTTTGAGCTTGAATGTGATGCTAGTGGAATTGGATTAGGCGGTGTGTTATTACAAGATGGCAAACCTCTTGCATACTTTTCTGAAAAATTGAGTGGGCCTAGTCTGAATTATTCTACTTATGATAAAGAATTATATGCTCTTGTTCGGACTTTAGAAACATGGCAACATTATTTATGGCCCAAAGAATTTGTTATACATTGTGATCATGAATCTTTGAAACATATTAAAAGTCAAGCTAAACTGAATCGTAGACATGCTAAATGGGTTGAATTCATTGAGACTTTTCCTTATGTCATTAAACACAAGAAGGGAAAAGAAAATGTTATTGTTGATGCATTGTCTCGCCGCTATACTATGCTTTCACAACTTGACTTCAAAATATTTGGTTTGGAGACCATCAAAGATCAATATGTGCATGATCCTGATTTTAAAGATGTAATGCAGAATTGTAAAGAAGGAAGAATGTGGAACAAGTTCGTCGTTAACGATGGATTTGTGTTTCGTGCTAACAAGCTATGCATTCCAGCTAGCTCAGTTCGTCTTTTGTTGTTGCAGGAGGCGCATGGAGGAGGATTAATGGGACACTTTGGCGTGAAGAAGACGGAGGACGTACTTGCTACACATTTCTTTTGGCCAAAGATGAGACGGGGTGTTGAGCGTTTTATTGCTCGCTGCACTACATATCAAAAAGCTAAGTCACGACTCAATCCTCATGGTTTATATATGCCTTTGCCTGTACCTAGTGTTCCTTGGGAGGATATATCTATGGACTTTGTTTTAGGTTTACCTCGAACAAAGAAGGGGAGGGATAGCATATTTGTTGTCGTGGATAGATTCTCGAAAATGGCACACTTTATACCATGTCATAAAAGCGATGATGCTGTTAATGTTGCGGATTTGTTCTTTCGTGAAATTATTCGCTTGCATGGTGTGCCAAATACTATTGTTTCAGATCGTGATACTAAATTTCTTAGCCACTTTTGGAGATGTTTATGGGCTAAGTTGGGGACTAAACTGCTTTTTAGTACTACTTGTCACCCCCAAACTGATGGACAAACTGAAGTAGTCAATAGAACGTTGTCTACTATGCTTAGGGCTGTTTTGAAGAATAATAAGAAAATGTGGGAGGAATGCTTGCCTCATATTGAATTTGCTTATAATCGTTCATTGCATTCTACTACTAAGATGTGCCATTTTGAAGTTGTGTATGGTTTCCTACCTCGTGCACCTATTGATTTGTTGCCTCTTCCATCTTCGGAGAAGGTTAATTTTGATGCTAAACAACGTAATGAATTGATTTTAAAAATGCATGAGTTAACTAAGGAAAACATTGAGCGTATGAATGCTAAATATAAACTTGCTGGAGATAAGGGTAGAAAACATGTTGTGTTTGCACCTGGAGATCTTGTTTGGTTACATTTGCGTAAGGATAGATTTCCGGATTTGCGCAAATCAAAGTTAATGCCACGTGTTAATGGTCCCTTTAAGGTGTTAGAGAAAATAAATGATAATGCATATAAACTTGAGCTGCCTGCAGATTTTGGGGTTAGTCCCACTTTTAACATTGCAGATTTGAAGCCTTATTTGGGTGAGGAAGATGAACTTCCGTCGAGGACGACTTTATTTCAAGAAGGGGAGGATGATGAGGACATCAATACAATTGTTACACCCACAGCCCCTGCTGCTATAAATACTGGACCAATTACTAGAGCTCGTGCACGCCAACTAAATTACCAGGTACTTTCGTTTCTTGGTAATGATTCTAATGTTCATGAGAATATGATGCTGCCTAAATTGGATACATTTGTTTTGCTTGCAAATGAAGGGCCTAGCTTGGAGAAGGATGAACATTGGATTAAGAACAAGCATGGAGATGATGGCATGCGCAAGGGGAACAAGAATGGAGTTACAAGTGATGATTTCAGGACTTTGAAGCCACCATAATGGGTGCATGAAGCCTTGGACGAAATATACAAGATGCCACTTCATAAATTTCGTCCCGAGGCTATTATAGGTGCTGCGTCACCTTATTATTGGGCCAAGCCCATGTAATTTCGAAATACATAAGTATAGGCTATTTTTAGAGTCCGTATGTGTGGGGAAACAAGAGATAGGGTTGATTTCGGACTCCTCCCCCCTCTTCCTCCATATATACAGCCCTTAGGGCATCGTTTAGACTTTGGGTTTTGTTTAGATTAAAAGTTCGCCATAGCTGCAACTTCGCGTACTTCGTTTGTGTTCAACGACCAGACAAAGGCGTCATAGAACCCCACCTTGATCAATAAAGCTTTCATCTTATATTCGCAATATCCAGATTGCAATCTCAGTTTATTGCTTGTTCTTCGTTTGCTCGCAGGAAACAGACCCTCGTGGTCAGGTTGATCGTGCTCCGGCGTGGTCAATAACCTCTCGGAGTTGGTTTAGCGATTGCTAAGGCGCGACGTCCTCGCACGTTCGTAGTCGGATCGTCAAACTCGACTGCCACCAAAGCGATATCCATCATCTCATCGAAAGACAGGACACTTTTGCCTCTATCAAGTACCTGAACTTCGACATCCCCATGGCGGCCAGCTTCGTGGTGATCCTGTCGGCGATGTCGACGAGGCGGCTAATCCAAAGGTTTACGCGCTTCGCGTACTCCTCATGTTCGGCGGCATCATTCCTCCACAGCTGCTTCTCATCCTCCAGGACCTTGTTGAAGGTCTCCTCGCAAGCCCCGGCCTCCGAAAGCTTCCCCTTCAAGCCGTCTAGCTTCAACTTCATATCGTTGATGGAGTCGTTGGCCTCGAAGAGCAGCTTGGCCTTGTCGGAGAGTGTGACCTGGGAATCCACCAAAGAACGGTTGGCCATGTCCCTCTCCTTCGTCAGCTCCGAGGCCACCTTCTTCAGCTCCTCCCACTCCAGCTCCAGCTTCTTCACCTTGTCGGCATGGAACAGGGCCTGAGCATTGAGTGCCTCCTTGTGCCTCTGCTCCAGCTCCTGGGTCCGCTGCATGACGAGCTTCTCAACCTCCTCATCCTTGCCACGGAGTGTGGTGGCAAGTGCCTCCTCATGAGCGGCAAGGTTCTTCTCCTGGGATTCCAGCAAAGCCTGGTGCTGATGCCGAGCGGCCTCGTCCTAGGCAGCCTGTTCCTTCACCGCCTCCTGGGCCTTCTCGACGTCAGCTTGCTTCAGGATGAGCTCCTGTTTGCGCTCAGCCAGCAAACCCTGGGCAACCCTTAGCTCTTCATGGGCCTTGCAGGACTAGGCCTGTGTCTCGACGACGCGCTCCTCAAGATCCACACCTGCCTTGTCCGCCGCTGCCATCCTGGATTTTGCCTTGTCTAGGCGGGCACGGTGGAGTATCTGGAGCTTCTGGAAGTTGGTGCTCATGGCCCGAAGAAGCTGCTCCTCTTGGGAACCTCTGCCGGCGGCGCTCGGTACATCAACAACCTGAAGCCCAGCGGTGGCGAGCGCCTCGTCGTCAAACACCTCCTCCTCAGTTGGTGTCGGTGTCAAAACCAGCGGATCTCAGGTAGGGGGTCCCGAACTGTGCGTCTAAGGCTAATGGTAACAGGAGGCGGGGGACACAATGTTTACCCAGGTTCGGGCCCTCTCGATGGAGGTAATACCCTACTTCCTGCTTGATTGGTCTTGATGATATGACTATTATAAGAGTTGATCTACCATGAGATCATAGAGGCTAAACCCTAGAAGCTAGCCTATGATTATGATTGTTGTTGTCCTACGGACTAAACCCTCTAGTTTATATAGACACCGGAGGGGGCTAGGGTTACACAGAGTCAGTTACAAGGGAGGAGATGTACATATCCGAATTGCCAAGCTTGCCTTCCACGCAAGGGAGAGTCCCACCCGGACATGGGACGAAGTCTTCAATCTCGTATCTTCATAGTCCAACAGTCCGGCCAAAATATATAGTCCGGCTGTTCGAGGACCCCCTAATACAGGACTCCCTCGGTAGCCCGTGAACCAGGCTTCAATGACGATGAGTCCGGCATGCAGATTGTCTTCGGCATTGCAAGGCGGGTTCTTCTCCAAATCCCGAGTACCTGTCATAACGAGTAGTGTTCGGCTTCCCATGAATGTTGCACTTCCTCGGCTTTTGTGCTTTAATAATAGCTATCTCCATGTGTCGAGCGAATGCGAGAAGTCGAGGCATTTTTGCATTTGCCACCCCAACCATGTAAGTAAATCATCTATTTAAAGAGACGGGGATCCTCAGATCCAGATCACACCATCCTCCCATAGCGAGTATCCCTTAGAGCGCGCCCGAAAAAGTCCATCCCATCATGGCCAGCCATCGCAGCTCCTCCTCTCGCTCCCGTAGAACTAAGCCAGGAAATTGGGAGAAGTGTTCCGTCCCCCACAGCCAATTAGTAGAGTTGCAGACCCAGGGGTTTCTCCCTCCTGCGTATATGGTCCCCGTCCAAGCCGGACTAGCCACTTATAATGGCAGGGAGCAAGCGGAGAGCTTTCCCAACCCATCTAGGGGGGAGCGGGTATGCCTTGTCCCTTACTTATTGAGGGGACTCGGATTTCCAATCCATCCGTTCCTCCGCGGGCTCCTGGAGTTCTATGGCCTCCAGCTACATAACTTTACTCCCGCCTCCATATTACACATCGCCGGCTACGTCGCCTTTTGCGAGCTGTTTCTGGGCTGCGAAGCTCATTTCGAGCTATGGAAGAGGCTATTCTGTCCCGTACCCCGTGCACAAGTGGGCGGATCCGAAATATGGCGCATCACCGAGACCGGATACTATTCGGATGGGCCTTCCTGAGTTTGATAATGCCCCTTTGAAGAACGCCATAGCTAGCGCCCTCGGAGCCCCCAGGAGGAAGATAACAGAGAGGTCCTTTACCTGATGGCAGGATAAAAACGCTGGCCAAATCAGGACTGACAATAGTCGAGGTTATGTCAATATGTATAATGCGAGGGGTGCAACCACTTCAGTATCGGGGGAAACCCATGTGGCAGTTCAATGGAGAAGATGATGCCACCCATTGCGGTCGTAAAGGTCCGGACTCCTCCGCTATTCTAGCGAAAATACTGTCCGATTTGTACAAAGGAGAGGAAGAGGAGTTCATCCGCATTAAGCCACGGGATGGATTCTCCATGTACAACCCCCCAAACTGGGTGAGCTGCTACCTTTTACTCCAGATCTTCCTGCATTCTTCATCATAAATACTTACCTTGCTATTTCATAGCAGGAACTGCGAAAAGCTGTGAGGGAGGTCCACAACCCGTCTCCAGAGCCAGCGGACCCTGACCGGGCCCTCGACCCCGGATCTGAAGAAGATCCGGACATATTTTGGAGCTCGTCGACAGGACGTTCTATCAGTTAAGCTGCGACGGTGCCTTGGTGGCCCTCACAGCCGATTATCCTGGCCTGCTCCCTGCATCGCATGTAAGTAAAACCAGAGTCCCAACTTCCAAGAAGGATCCCTTCATTGTACTTCACCCACTGCACACGTATTGCGTCTTACAGGGAAGGTCCTCGGGGCGCCATGCCGAACCCGCGGTGACTCATCAACAAGGGGCACCGAAGCCAGGTAGGCTTAAAAGGAAGGCGGTCAGGACTGAGACGCCGTCGCAGAGGTATGAAAAACCCTGCTCTGTGGTTGTCGTCTTTAAAATATAATAACGTCTATGGTTCCTGGCAGAAAAAATGCTCGTCGGACCGTGTTCGGAGAGCCTGCCGGCCACGCCTCCATCAGCCGGACTCCAGAGCCGGACTTAGGGGCAGATGCTAACGTGGGGACAACACCAGATGTTCCTCCTACAGAGGATGCGGATAGGCTGTCCGCTACAAATTCCGAAGTGGAGAGCGCCATGAATTACAGGCGTCGCTGGGCCGTACTTCGCGACCCTAGTTTCTCCGAAGAGGCATTCGATGCCTTCAACTCAGGAGACGCGTACATCCGAGCTGCTCAGAATGGCCTTGCCAGAGCCACGGACCAGTATGTAAAGGATATATGGGTAAGAAAATCTAATAATTATGTATATCAGTAGCCCCTGAGACATGAAACAGTTGGCACAATTGATTTAAGGATCATTATATGCGTCGGTTCTTACGGAGAAGAATAACCAGTTGTCTCAAGAGCTGGAGGAGTGCCAACCCAGCTACGGGCCGCGGTTGCTGGAATGGAGGAGTCCAAGAAGGCCCCATCTGGTAATATTTGTCTTGATCGAAAAGAATGAAATGACATGTACCAGTTAGTATTCGGCATGCATGCAAATCTACAATAGATTCTACAGATAATCCCGGAGTGAAGCCGAAGATCGTGCGAGGGGATGAGCAACATGCTCAACGACAGCTAGAGGCTGGCGAGCACGTGCTTACGCGGGTTAGGCGGGAGAAAAACGATCTCCAAGATGCCAATACCCGGTTGGGCGTTGAACTGAAAGATGTTTGGGCCCAGCTCGCTGACTCCGTAAAGGAGAATAAGAGGCTTCAACGCGGCATTTTTAGTAAGTGCTTGAACGAACTTTTATAGAGTTCGGTGAAGAAACCGGCTAACAGAGTTATATCTGTAGGTATGCTGACGGGTCAACCCGAAGAGGAGATGCCCGGATCTGCGGGCGATCTTCTGCAAGAGCTCTCACAACTGCACGAACAAGTTCGGCAGGTGATGCAGGGCATTGCCCTGGCCTTGTGGCCAGTCGCCTCCCTGCCAGGAGGCATGGGGGAGCTCGTAGAGATGCTCAAGGGAGCGCGGCGGCGCTTCCGATTATGGAAGATATCGGCCTGCCGACAAGGTGCAAGGGAAGCCTGGGCCATGGTGAAGATGTGATATACCAAGACTGACCCGAACCACATGGCCGAGGTCGGACCTGTAGGGTCTGATGGGAAAGAGATCCCCGTTAGTCTGGTATATGACCAGGTAAAATTAGCCGCAAAGTATTCCCAACAGGATTGTAGGCTAGACAGGCTGTTGGATGGTATAGAAGAAGAATTTAGTCAGTCTAAGTGATTGTGTACTTGAAATGACATATTTTGTCCCTAGCTGGATTGTAAATCATTTGTCATGGAGGACCTTTTTGCTTCGACCTCCGGACCCGACAGTCCGGAGTGTATCCGAATACCCGCTCAGTTATGTAAAAACCGGGGTATGCTTGGACGCCACGCGTAGGGGTCATAAGTGCTTGAATAGACAAGTACCCAACTAGCTATGTTATATTACATGGATAGTAAGAAACATCTTCCAGGGAGAATAGTTCCGTTAAGGGTTCCTTTCCCTGGGTACGCATGCATTAATGTGCATGTCCGAACTGCGAAAAGAGATGCAGGATATAAACATCTAGGGGCATGTATTGCAATAAGTAAAAGGCATATTTTGTTCACCGACCGAATATTCCCTTAAGAACGCTAGCTTTCGGCTTCACCCAGTCTGAGGTACACATCCAGCTGACCCGACAGTAACAATCGCAGAGGTGCTCCCCTTATGCCCTAGCCGAATCAACGAGAACGTAGGGCATAAACACAAGAGCCAGGCAACCCAGCTTGGCCAAAACTTAAGTCATATCGATGCATATAATGGCGAAGAAAAGGTACATGTGGAAAAGTAACACATGTGCAGGGGGCATAAATCCCAGAATATAATTATATTAAGCTTCTGTATAAGAAGCCCCCAGGTATAATGAGCACGCATGGCGCATCAAGATTGTGTAGTCAAGACACATTTTAAGCTTTTAAGGCCCTGAAGAAAAAGGGAAGAAAGAAAGAAAGACAGATAGCGGATATATAAAAAAGGGCGGAGGTAAGGAGATGAACACAGAGTCCGGCACTAGGCGTAGAACCTTCGGAGTCTGGCCGCGTTCCATGGGTTTGGCTCGAGTCGATTGTCCGATGTATCACGCAGACGGTACGCTCCACCGGTTAGAACGTTATCGATGATGAAGGGACCTTCCCATTTGCGCTTGAGCTTGTCCTTTTTCTTCTCTGGTAGGCGAAGAACGAGTTCACCAACGTTATAAGTTTTGGCCCGTACTTCTCTGCTTTGATACCGTCGAGCCTGTTGCTGATAGAATGTGGAGTGGGCTTTTGCGATGTCACGCTCCTCCTCCAGGGCGTGTAAACTATCCTGCTGATTAAGCTTGGCTTCTTTCTCTTCGTACATGTGCAGTCGAGGTGAGTCATGAATGATGTCACAGGGCAGTACCGCCTCTACGCCGTACACCATAAAAACGGTGTGTATCCGGTAGTGCGATTCGGCATGGTCTGCAGCCCCATAGTACGGAGTCGAGCTCCTCAACCCAGTGCGTATCTCATTCCTTCAAGGATCACACTAATCTGGGTTTAATGACGCTAATAATAAAACCATTTGCTCGTTTGACTTGACCGCTTGTTTGGGAGTGATAGACGGAGGCATAATCGAGCTTAATGCCCATGTTGCCGCACCAAGTTTTTACCTCGTCAGCTGTGAAGTTCGAGCCGTTATCGGTGATGATGCTGTGTAGGACACCATAACGGTGTGCAACCCCGGCTATGAAGTCTATCACTGGTCCGGACTCGGCCATTTTAACTCGTTTGGCTTCTATCCATTTGGTGAATTTATCCACCATGACCAATAGGTACTTTTTCTTATGGCTTCCTCCTTTAAGGGGTTCGACCATATCAAGCCCCCAGACCGCAAAGGGCCAAGTAATGGGGATTGTTTGGAGAGCGGTAGGTGGCATGTGGCTTTGGTTTGCAAAAGGCTGGCAACTGACGCAATGCTGGATGAGGTCCTGTGCGTCTGCTCAGGCTGTCGGCCAGTAGAAACCTGTATGGAAGGCCTTGCTTACAAGGGCTCGAGCTGCAGCGTGATGGCCGACGAGTCCAGCATGAATTTCTTCCAAAAGTTATCGTCCTTCCTCTTCGGAGATGCACCTTTGAAGTACTCCGGTAGGGCTTTTCTTATAAATCTCTCCCTCGTAGACCTTGTAGGCTTTACACCACCGCACAATGCAGCGTGCCTCGTTTGGGTCCTCAGGGAGTTCTTGCCTATTTAGGTAAGCCAAGAAGGGTTCTGTCCACGGAGCGATGACAGCCATAATCACATGGGCCGAAGGTGTTATTTTGGTGGCGGAGCCTCCGATTATGTCAGAGTGTTCGGGATCTGGTGTTGTGGCCGGATCCAGACTGTTGTTGCCGGTCTGCCCTTCCCACACCATGGATGGATTAAACAGCCTTTCCAACAAGATATTAGGTGGGACAGGGTCGCGCTTAGCACCGATGCGGGCGAGGAAATCCGCCGCTTGATTGTTTTCTCGGACCACATGGTGGAATTCGAGCCCCTCGAACCGAGTTGACATTTTGAGGATGACATTGCGGTAAGCCGCGATTTTTGGGTCCTTGGCGTCAAAGTCTCCATTTATTTGAGATATTGCGAGGTTCAAATCCCCACGCACCTCTAGGCATTGAATGCCCATGGAGACTGCCATCGAAGACCATGCAAGAGGGCCTCATATTCTGCTGCATTGTTGGAGTCTGTGTATAATATTTGGAGTATGTATTGGACTGTATCTCCGGTGGGGGATGTCAGGACGACGCCTGCCCCCCAGACCAGCCAGCATCTTAGAGCCATTAAAGTGCATGATCCAATTGGAGTACGCGCCGTACTCTTTAGGGAGTTCGGCTTCTGTCCATTCGGCGACGAAATCGGCCAGTACTTGCGACTTAATGGCTCACCGTGGTTTGTATGTTATGTCGAATGGGAGGAGATCAATAGCCCATTTAGTAATCCGGCCCGTGGCATCGCGGTTATTTATTATGTCGTTGAGTGGTACTTCAGAGGCCACCGTAATTGAACACTCTTGAAAGTAGTGTCGTAGTTTTTGGGATGCCATGAAGATCGAGTATGCTATCTTTTGATAATGTGGGTACTGTGATTTGCATGGAGTGAGGACAGTGGATACGTAGTATACCGGCTTTTGAAGCGGGAACTTATGTCCGTCCGTCTCTCGTTCGACGATGAGCACTACGCTTACAACCTGGTGTGTTGCCGCTATATATAACATCATTGGTTCGCCGATATTTGGCGCGGCCAAGATTGGGTTGCTGGCCAAGAGGGATTTTATTTCTTGCAATCCGGCCGTGGCAGCATCCGTCCACTCGAAGTGTTTGGTTCGTCGAAGAAGGCGATAAAGAGGTAGTGCCTTTTCTCCCAATCGGGAGATAAAGCGGCTTAAGGCAGCCACGCATCCAGTTAATATCTGGATTTGCTTGAGGTCTATTGGGATAGCCAACTATGACAGAGCTCGGATTTTAGCCGGATTTGCTTCAATTCCTCTATTGGAAACGATGAAGCCCAAGATTTTTCCAGCGGGTACGCCGAAAATGCATTTTTCCGGATTGAGCTTGATGTCATATGTTCAGAGATTGTCGAACGTAAGCCTCAAGTCGTCTATTAAAGATTCGATGTGACTGGTTTTGATGACCGCATCATCTACGTATGCCTCCATTGTTTTGCCGATTTGTGTTTCCAGGCATGTCTGAATCGTGCGTTGATAGGTTGCTGATGAGGACATCAATACCATTGTTACACCCACAGCCCCTACTGCTACATATACGGGACCAATTACTAGAGCTCGCGCACGCCAATTAAATTATCAGGTACTTTCGTTTCTTGGTAATGATTCTAATGTTCATGAGAATATGATGCTGCCTAAATTGGATACATTTCTTTTGCTTACAAATGAAGGGCCTAGCTTGGAGAAGGATGAACAGTGGAGCAAGAACAAGCATGGAGATGATGGCATGCGCAAGGGGAACAAGAACGGAGTTACAAGTGATGATTTCAGGACTTTGAAGCCACCATAATGGGTGCATGAAGCCTTGGACGAAATATACAAGATGCCACTTCATAAATTTCGTCCCGAGGCTATTATAGGTGTTGCGTCACCTTATTATTGGGCCAGGCCCATGTAATTTCGAAATACATAAGTATAGGCTATTTTTAGAGTCCGTATGTGTGGGGAAACAAGAGATAGGGTGGATTTTGGACCCCTCCACCAAGGGCCACGAAATTCCCCCTCTCTTCCTCCATATATACAGCCCTTAGGGCACCGTTTAGACTTTGGGTTTTGTTTAGATTAAAAGTTCGCCATAGCTGCAACTTCGCGTACTTCGTTTGTGTTCAACGACCAGACAAAGGCGTCACAGAACCCCACCTTGATCAATAAAGCTTTCATCTTATATTCGCAATATCCAGATTGCAATCTTAGTTTCTTGCTTGTTCTTCGTTTGCTCGCAGGAAACAGACCCTCGTGGTCAGGTTGATCGTGCTCCGGCGTGGTCAATAACCTCTCGGAGTTGGTTTAGCGATTTCTAAGGCGCGACGTCCTCGCACGTTCGTACTCGGATCGTCAAAGTCGACTTCCACGAAAGCGATATCCATCATCTCAACGAAAGACGGGACACCTTTGCCTCTATCAAGTGGTATCAGATTTTCAGGTTGCTTGGTGAGATTTTACAGTTTTTCGTAGTTTAGATCGAGTCTGTTCTTCATACCTACAGTCCATGAAAAAGCCACACAAAAAAAAATTAGGGTTAGTTCATCATATCCGAACCAATCTGAGCCTTTGCATAATCTTTTTAGGGTTTTGCTTTGTTGAATTTGCGGTTGCATCGTCGGTCTAGTTGCTGGTCTTAGAGTAGTCTTTTAGAGTTTCGAGTTCTGGTCATAAGTTGTCACGCCGCCGCCGCACCATCATCATCGCCCCTGCCATCTACCACCACCGCTCCGAATCCGTATCCATATACCACCACCAATCCGTATCCATATACCACCACCGATCCATATCCATATACTACCACCGCTACCACCACCGCTGCCATATACCACCACCATATATCCACCATCAATCCGAGTTCCTTGCATATTAGGTTTGTTTTCGAGATCCATCTAGTTTCCGATTCGTGTTTCCTTGCCAGAGTAGGTTTCGGAAAAAAAAAGAGTCCGGAAACCACCCTCCGTTTAGGCCCAAAATTTTTCAAAAACGCATTTTTCGAAAAAATTTCTGGCTATCCTATTTTTAGGTGTTTCTGAGTGTTTTGAGACAGGTGCCATTATAGGAAGTTTTTTGACCCGTTTCCAGTTTTTGGGTCCGGGCAGTCGAAAAAAAAATTGGTCCAAAAAATTTCGTGCCCACCCTGTCAGTTTGACCTGGGAAGAGTTTTGAGACACTCACCATTATAGTGATTTTTCGCAAAAAAAAGCAGCGCAAAAAAAAAGAGAAAAAAAAATCCAGAGTGTGCTTTTCCCTTGTTTACGTGCCGCGCCGTGAATCTGTTGGTGTTCTAGGCTCGCGTCTCTAGCACAGTCTAGCCTAGGACCAGCACCGTACCGTCGTTGAGCGTTTATTCAACTTTGCATCTCTGAATTGATTATTGCTGACCCTTTTTGCTACCATATTATAAGCCTTCCCAGCTCCACATACATCTACGTCGTGCGTTTGACTCTCCCTGGTAATCGCTCTATCAAAGCTTTGAGAGTTTTTGACTACAACGGTTGCCGATCACCGCCTGCTGCTGGGTAAGAACTGGTAAGAATTTGAGATTTGCTTGATGGATTTGTGACACCCACCACCACCTCTTGTTAGTAGTCTGTAGGATCATATTCTTGTGTGTTGCTATTGCTGCTAACCATGCCAGGATCACAAGCCGACGAGACTGACTGGGAGAACATGACGAATAAGGATTTGCATGATAAATTTCAGCAAATGATGAGTGGACAGGTGCAAGATGTGCTAAACAGATTTGAAGAGGCCATGGAGAAGATAGATGGCATGGAGAAGACGTTCGAAACAAAGTTCGATAACAAGTTTAATGAATTGCTTGCGCGTCTTCCACCACCACGACCCGCTGCACCTAACGCACCTCTCCAACAACAACAACAACGACTACCTCCACGTCGCGAAACAGACCTTCGCCGAGCGAGCCGTGTTCCTCTTGCGTTTGGCCAAACTATTGGTGTTGCTGTTGATACTTCTGTGGCTCCTGCTGTTGATGCGGAGCAGGATGATTATGTGGGAGATTATGAGGATGAGGTTGATCAAAATCAGCACTACGTGCAGCCACCTGCACCACCACCACCAGGTCAACCTCAGGTATATATTCGTAATGGTAGGCCTGCACCACCACCTCAGGTACGAGATGATGTCCATATTCCTAAACTGAAATTGAATATTCCACCATTTGAGGGTAGATATGTTCCTGATATATATCTTACTTGGGAGTTACAAACTGAACAACGATTTACATGTTTACAATATCCTGAGGAGAGACGAGTTGCTGCTGCTGTTTGTGCTTTCACTAGTTTTGCATGTGTATGGTGGTCTGAACATTGTAGATTATATCCTATTCCAACTACTTGGGCTGCTTTGAAAACTGCTATGCGTACTCGTTGGGTTCCACCATATTATCAACGTGAATTGCTTCAAAAATTACAGCGCTTAAGACAAGGAAAAAATTCTGTAGAAGAATATTATCAGGAATTACAAACTGGCATGATTAGATGTGGTATTGTTGAGGATAATGAAGCTATGCTTGCATGTTTTCTGGGTGGATTAAATAGAGAGATTCGGACCATTCTAGACTATAAGGAGTATACTAATATCACTCGTTTATTCCATCTTGCTTGTAAAGCTGAACGTGAAGTGCAGGATCCACAAGCATTGGCGCGAACTAACTTTTCTACAGGCCGACCTTCATCATGGACACCGCGTGCATCTTCTACTTCAACTGCACCAGCACCTCAATCACGTGCCTCCTCCAGTCGTGATACAAGAAAACAGGCACAGCCACCATTATCTACCAAGAGTGCACCTGCTGGGCCTGCACAGAGTTCTTCTTCTTCCATGGCATCAACAGGGCACACAAGTGATATTATTTGTCGTTGTTGTAAGGGAGGAGGTCATTATGCGAGAGAATGCAAATCTCCACGTGTGATGATTGCTACCACGGATGGTGGATATGAGTCCGCTAGTGACTATGATGAGGAGACTTTGGCTCTTATTACACGTGAGGAACATGGTGGAGATGATTCTGATCATGAGACGCAATACATGGCTCCTGAAGACGCTGACAGGTATGAATGTTTAGTTGCTCAACGTGTTTTGAGTGTGCAGGTCACACAAGCTGAGCAAAATCAGAGGCACAATTTGTTCCATACCAAGGGAGTTGTGAAAGAACGTTCTGTGCGTGTCATCATAGATGGAGGGAGCTGCAACAACTTGGCTAGCATGGAGATGGTGGAGAAGCTTTCTCTCACCACAAGACCACATCCACATCCTTACTACATCCAATGGTTCAACAACAGCGGCAAGGTTAAGGTAACACGTACTGTTCGTGTGCATTTTAGTATATCTACATATGCTGATTATGTTGATTGTGATGTGGTACCTATGCAAGCATGTTCCTTATTACTTGGTAGACCATGGTAATTTGATAAAAATTATGTACACCATGGTAGAAACAATCAGTATACTCTTGTTCATAAGGATAAAAATATTACTTTGCTTCCTATGACTCCTGATTCTATTTTGAAAGATGATATTAATAGAGCTAATAAAGCAAAACAAGAGAAGAATAAGAGTGAAAATCAGATTGTGGCAAAAGAATTTGAGCAACAAATGAAGCCTAATAATAAACCATCTAGTGTTGCTTCTGAAATTAAATTGAAAAGTGCATGTTTATTTGCCACCAAATCTGATATTGATGAGCTAGATTTCAGCAAATCTGTTTGCTATGCTTTTGTGTGCACAGAGGCATTATTTTCATTCGAGGACGTGCCTTCCTCTTTGCCTCCTGCTATCACTAACATTTTGCAGGAGTTCGCTGACGTCTTTCCACAAGACGTGCCACCGGGATTACCACCTATTCGAGGGATTGAGCATCAGATCGACTTAATTCCCGGTGCTTCACTGCCAAACCGTGCGCCATACCGTACCAATCCAGAGGAGACGAAGGAGATTATGCGTCAAGTACAAGAGCTTCTCGACAAAGGTTATATACGCGAATCCCTTAGTCCTTGTGCTGTTCCTATTATTCTAGTGCCGAAAAAGGATGGTACATCACGTATGTGTGTTGATTGTAGAGGCATTAATAATATTACTATTCGTTATCGTCATCCTATTCCTAGGCTAGATGATATGCTTGATGAATTGAGTGGCTCTACAATATTCTCCAAAGTTGATTTGCATAGTGGATACCATCAAATTCGTATGAAATTGGGGGATGAATGGAAAACAACATTTAAAACTAAGTTTGGATTATATGAGTGGTTAGTCATGCCTTTTGGGTTAACTAATGCGCCTAGTACTTTCATGAGAATAATGAACGAAGTTTTACGTGCTTTGATTGGACGATTTGTGGTAGTCTATTTTGATGATATATTGATTTATAGCAAATCTTTGGAAGAACATTTGGAACATTTACGTGTTGTTTTTATTGCTCTATGTGATGCACATTTGTTTGGTAACCTTGGGAAGTGCACCTTTTGCACCGACCGA
Organism: Triticum dicoccoides; assembly: GCF_002162155.2. NCBI lineage: Eukaryota > Viridiplantae > Streptophyta > Magnoliopsida > Poales > Poaceae > Triticum > Triticum dicoccoides. The sequence continues at coordinate 300,765,201 of NC_041382.1, read as the reverse complement.
GTATCTTTTCTTGGCTATGTTGTTACTCCACAGGGAATTGAAGTTGATAAAGCCAAGATTGAAGCTATTGAGAGTTGGCCGCAGCCCAAAACGGTCACACAAGTGAGGAGTTTTCTTGGCCTCGCTGGATTCTATAGGCGTTTTGTGAGAGATTTCAGCACCATTGCTGCACCTCTCAATGAGCTTACAAAGAAAGATGTGCCTTTTCTTTGGTGTACCGCACAGGAGCAAGCCTTCTTGGTATTGAAAGATAAGTTGACACATGCTCCTTTACTCCAACTTCCTGATTTTAATAAGACTTTTGAGCTTGAATGTGATGCTAGTGGAATTGGATTAGGAGGTGTGTTATTACAAGATGGCAAACCTGTTGCATACTTTTCTGAAAAATTGAGTAGGCCTAGTGTGAATTATTCTACTTATGATAAAGAATTATATGCTCTTGTTCGGACTTTAGAAACATGGCAACATTATTTATGGCCCAAAGAATTTTTTATACATTCTGATCATGAATCTTTGAAACATATTAAAAGTCAAGCTAAACTGAATCGTAGACATGCTAAATGGGTTGAATTCATTGAGACTTTCCCTTATGTCATTAAACACAAGAAGGGAAAAGAAAATTTTATTGCTGATGCATTGTCTCGTCGCTATACTATGCTTTCACAACTTGACTTCAAAATATTTGGTTTGGAGACCATCAAAGATCAATATGTGCATGATGCTGATTTTAAAGATGTAATGCAGAATTGTAAAGAAGGAAGAATGTGGAACAAGTTTGTCGTTAACGCTGGATTTGTGTTTCGTGCTAACAAGCTATGCATTCCAGCTAGCTCCGTTCGTCTTTTGTTGTTGTAGGAGGCGCATGGAGGAGGATTAATGGGACACTTTGGCGTGAAGAAGACGGAGGACGTACTTGCTACACATTTCTTTTGGCCAAAGATGAGACGGGATGTTGAGCGTTTTATTGCTCGCTGCACTACATGTCAAAAAGCTAAGTCACGACTCAATCCTCATGGTTTATATATGCCTTTGCCTATACCTAGTGTTCCTTGGGAGGATATATCTATGGACTTTGTTTTAGGTTTACCTCGAACAAAGAAGGGGAGGGATAGCATATTTGTTGTCGTGGATAGATTCTCAAAAATGGCACACTTTATACCATGTCATAAAAGCGATGATGCTGTTAATGTTGCTGATTTGTTCTTTCGTGAAATTATTCGCTTGCATGGTGTGCCAAATACTATTGTTTCAGATCATGACACTAAATTTCTTAGCCACTTTTGGAGATGTTTATGGGCTAAGTTGGGGACTAAACTGCTTTTTACTACTACTTGTCACCCCCAAACTGATGGACAAACTGAAGTAGTCAATAGAACGTTGTCTACTATGCTTAGGGCTGTTTTGAAGAATAATAAGAAAATGTGGGAGGAATGCTTGCCTCATATTGAATTTTCTTATAATCGTTCATTGCATTCTACTACTAAGATGTGCCCTTTTGAAGTTGTGTATGGTTTCCTACCTCGTGCACCTATTGATTTGTTGCCTCTTCCATCTTCGGAGAAGGTTAATTTTGATGCTTAACAACATGCTGAATTGATTTTAAAAATGCATGAGTTAACTAAGGAAAACATTGAGCGTATGAATGCTAAATATAAACTTGCTGGAGATAAGGGTAGAAAACATGTTGTGTTTGCACCTGGAGATCTTGTTTGGTTACATTTGCGTAAGGATAGATTTCCTGATTTGCGCAAATCAAAGCTAATGCCACGTGCTGATGGTCCCTTTAAGGTGTTAGAGAAAATAAATGATAATGCATATAAACTTGAGCTGCCTACAGATTTTGGGGTTAGTCCCACTTTTAGCATTGCAGATTTGAAGCCTTATTTGGGTGAGGAAGATGAGCTTCCGTCGAGGATGACTTCATTTCAAGAAGGGGAGGATGATGAGGACATCAATACCATTGTTACACTCACAGCCCCTACTGCTACATATACGGGACCAATTACTAGAGCTCGCGCACGCCAATTAAATTATCAGGTACTTTCGTTTCTTGGTAATGATTCTAATGTTCATGAGAATATGATGCTGCCTAAATTGGATACATTTGTTTTGCTTCCAATGAAGGGCCTAGCTTGGAGAAGGATGAACAGTGGAGCAAGAACAAGCATGGAGATGATGGCATGCGCAAGGGGAACAAGAACGGAGTTACAAGTGATGATTTCAGGACTTTGAAGCCACCACAATGGGTGCATGAAGCCTTGGACGAAATATACAAGATGCCACTTCATAAATTTCGTCCCGAGGCTATTATAGGTGCTGCGTCACCTTATTATTGGGCCAGGCCCATGTAATTTCGAAATACATAAGTATAGGCTATTTTTAGAGTCCGTATGTGTGGGGAAACAAGAGATAGGGTGGATTTCGGACCCCTCCACCAAGGGCCACGAAATTCCCCCTCTCTTCCTCCATATATACAGCCCTTAGGGCACCGTTTAGACTTTGGGTTTTGTTTAGATTAAAAGTTCGCCATAGCTGCAACTTCGCGTACTTCGTTTGTGTTCAACGACCAGACAAAGGCGTCACAGAACCCCACCTTGATCAATAAAGCTTTCATCTTATATTCGCAATATCCAGATTGCAATCTTAGTTTCTTGCTTGTTCTTCGTTTGCTCGCAGGAAACAGACCCTCGTGGTCAGGTTGATTGTGCTCCGGCGTGGTCAGTAACCTCTCGGAGTAGGTTTAGGGATTGCTAAGGCACGACGTCCTCGCACGTTCGTAGTCGGATCGTCAAAGTCGACTTCCACCAAAGCGATATCCATCATCTCATCGAAAGACGGGACACCTTTGCCTCTATCAGTTGCACCGGTGTTTTTGAGCTTGAAAGGCATGGTGTTAAAACAGAAGGGGCCGTATGGAGTGATGAATGCCGTTGCGGCTTGATTGGACTCCGCCTTCTTGATTTGATGGTATCCGGAGTATGCGTCGGGGAAGAACAATGAGTCGTGTCCTGCGGTAGCATCTTCCTCGTGACAGTCCTTGACCTTTCTCATTACAAGGAGGAATCTGGCCCAATAGTGATGTACTGTCTCTTGGGGATCTTGTCTAATGTGGGAAAGATCACTTATGTCTGGGTGGGTGGGTAGATTTAGGTCCAAACCCTGACCTGATCTGAGACCCAGGGGCAGAGGAGTTTCTGAGCTTGGTAGTTCAGACTCCGAGATGTTGCCCAATAGTTCTGGTTCGCTGTCTGATTCTAGGTTCGAAGCTTGGGCCATGTCCTCCCGTAGACGGGTATCCGGCTCGAAGAGCTCGGGAATCCGGACATAGTTTGTCCTCAAAATAGAGGAAGAATCGCTGCATTGCTCCTCCACCACCACTATCTGATGGGTGACCGGCGGAGAATTAATCTCCCTTCGGTCGGGTTTAAGCCCGGTCCGATCATAGTCCGTAGCAACTCCCAGGGCAGCGATGCGATCCAAGAGCTCATTCAAGGAAGAGAGCTCCATTGGATCCATATGCTCAGTGAATCCCGAGCCGACGTGGAGGTTGTTTTTGATGACCCGAGAAGTCATCGTCGGTGCGACGGCCGAACGGGCGGTCATGTCGAAGCCGCCTAGTCGGAGAGTTTGGCCTACAGTTAGGGCTCCCCCAGAGGTAATGTTGTCCTTGACAACAAGACGAGCCATCAAGCCTTATCGTGACGGCACAGTGGAACTCTCAATGAATGCACCAATGTCGGTGTCAAAACCGACAGATCTCGGGTAGGGGATCCCGAACTGTGCGTCTAAGGCTAATGGTAACAGGAGGTGGGGAACACAATGTTTACCCAGGTCCGGGCCCTCTCGATGGAGGTAATACCCTACTTCCTACTTGATTGATCTTGATGATATGAGTATTACAAGAGTTGATCTACCGCGAGATCGTAGAGGCTAAACCCTAGAAGCTAGCCTATGATTATGATTGTTGTTGTCCTACGGACTAAACCCTCCGGTTTATATAGACATCGGAGGGGGCTAGGGTTACACAGAGTCGGTTACAAGGGAGGAGATCTACATATCTGAATTGCCAAGCTTGCCTTCCACGCAAGGGAGAGTCCCACTCGGACATGAGACGAAGTCTTCAATCTCGTATCTTCATAGTCCAACAGTGCGGCCAAAGTATATAGTCCGGCTATCGGAGGACCCCCTAATCCAGGACTCCCTCAGCTGGCACCCTGGTGCTCGTCGTCCCTTGGAGGTGGACGAACAGGTCATCGGCCACCTTCAAGTACTTGCCCGAGCCAGGGGCAGCAGAGGAGGAAGGTTGGCCGTCAACCACCCCCTTCCTGGTAGTTCCCTTGCCGGCCTCCTCGGCAGCAGCCTTGCCGGCCTCCCCGGCAGGCCCCTTGGCGGCCTCCTCAGAGGCGGTCTTGGCGGCCTCCTCGGCGGCAATCTTGTTGGCCTCCGCCTCGGCGTCCTTGGCGACCTCCTCGATGACGGTGTCAATATCCTCCCAGTCCGCCGAGGAAGGGTCTGGATACCAAGAAGGGGAATGAGACAGGGCCAAGGTCAAGGTTCAAAAAGAAGAAGGGAGAACAGGGACGGGAAGCAAACAACCTACCCACACCGGGCTGGGAAGAAGTGGCTCCCTCCCCGCCAGCATTCGTTGCCGGGGCAGAACCACCAGCACCAATGTTTGCCTCCTCCTCCTCCATGCGCATGGGCTTAGTGCTTAGTGCCCTTGCCAGGGACGCCCCTCTGGGCGGCGTGGTCGAGGGGGGCAGCGTGTTGGGAGTGGCCCTCGGCGGCTCCGCCTGCCGTTCTCCTCCTGCAAAGCCGGCAAGGTCAGCATCAAGGATTCACACCCCAATGTTCATCAGAGAAGGAGTGAGTGATGAACTCACGCTAGGGGCTGAAGCGGGGGCTGCGTCGGGGGCTACGTCGGGGGCTGCTGTCTGGGCTGCTCTCCACCAACACTGGCGTACGTGAAGTACCCACCGGGGGCTTGTCGCCCGTCGAGGCTTTGGCCCTCTTCGCTATCCTCTGGGCCAACGTCTCCATGTCCCTATCAATATAACATCAAGTCAAAGAAGAATAACACAGGTGTGAAGCCAAGAGATGATGGGGGGGGCGAAATACTTACTCGTCCTCCACCTCCCCCTCCACTGGCTTCCTCTTCCCTTTCGGCTAAAAGATCCGAGGTCAAATTCAGCCTCCAGGGTGCTGTCCGAGGGAGAGAGAGAAGGAGATGGGGTCCGATGCCACTTGGACGAGGAGGAGGCAGTCGCCGTCTTCTTCACCACCACGGCCTTCACCGACTTCTTCGCTGCCGCGGCCTTCATCACCCTCGTCTGGCGCACGAGCTGCTCCTGAGCAGGTTGCCGCTGCGCGGACTACCGGGCCAGACCGGCTCGCCAGAGCTGGCCCGTCGCAGGACGCGCTTCTTCCCCACGGACGGAGGGTCACCTGCTTCGGCTTCCTCTTCGGGCGACTCGTCGCCCGCGTCTTCAATAAGGGCCCCCGGCCCCGGCATCGCTGGCCTCTCCGACAGACTCCGCCCACTGGGCGAGCTCCTTCTCCCCCGCAGCCGCGTCGGCCTCCTCCTCCATGGCGCCGTGCTGCCGGCCTCCCGGGCAAGCCCGCCTCCGCCGCCCTAGTGACAATGTAGTCCAGCTCCTCCCTGGTGGTGTCGCGGATGAGCACCGGCTCGTCACGGACATAGTTCTCCGACAAGTTGTCGAAAAACTCCTGCACCTCCTTTGCCGACGGCTCGGCCCAGGCCGGGTCGAGGCCCTGCACGTTGAAGTCCGGCATCATGGCGATGATAGCGGACTGGCGAGAGTTGTTGCTCAGCGGGACCACTCCCGCTGGCAACCCAAACAGGGGCCCCTTGGCGGCCTTGCAGGTCTTCACGACCTTGCCGGTCCTCTCAGCCCTGTCGTCACCGTCCACATTGAGCTGGATGAGCGTCTGGCAGAAATGGGTGTGCCCCATCATCGTGAATTTATGCTTCAAACCTGGGCGGAGCCTCATGACAAGGGCTGCATTCCTGAAGTCCCAGGCCGGCCTCCCCTTGTTGTGCAGCGGGGCAATTCGGAGATGGATGAAATCAGCCCCAATCATTTCAAGGGTGAGCCCGGCCATGGTGAGGCGGTGGATCCTGGTGGTGGCGACCGTGAGCTTCTTGTCGTTGGCGTCGAGGTCGCTCCAGTCCTTGTGGCGGGTCGGCGGGCTCTGCTGAACTCGGCAGAACTCCTGCGGATCCTCCTCCTTGATCCAGAGCCACCGGCCCCGCTATCGGTGTCAAAAACGGCGGATCTCGGGTAGGGGGTCCTGAACTGTGCGTCTAGGATCGATGGTAACAAGAGACAGGGGACACGATGTTTTACCAAGGTTCGGGCCCTCTCTATCGAGGTAATACCCTACTTCCTGCTTGATTGATCTTGATGAATATGAGTATTACAAGAGTTGATCTACCGCGAGATCGTAGTGGCTAAACCCTAAAAGCCTAGCATGTATGACTATAGTAATGAATATCTCCTTTGCGGACTAACCCCTCCAGCTTATATAGACACCAGGGGGGAAATATAGGGTTACATAGAGTCAGTTACATAAGAAGGAATCTTCATAGTCGGTCACCAAGCTTGCCTTCCACGCCAAGGAGAGTCCAATCCAGACACAGGTACAGTCTTCGGCCTTCATGTCTTCACAGCCCATTAGTCTGGCCCATGGATAACAGGCCGGACGCCCGAGGACCCCTTAGTCCAGGATTCCCTTAGTAGCCGCTGAACCTGGCTTCAATGACAAGGAGTCCGGCGCGCAGATTGTCTTCGGCATTGCAAGGCGGGTTCCCTTCTATACGAACTTCAAGATAGTCTTCGGATGCGATGATAGTATCCAGACCTGTCACACACACCATACACAACCACAGAGAGAATATATTCCTGCACGAGTTCCATCCGCTGACAACTTTTTCGCAACATGATATTACGTCTGACTGGTCATAATTTCGAACCGTTTTTGTGTTCGACGTTCCACGTCCCGAGACGCGGTTGCCATTGGCACGTCTTGTCAAAGCAGGATCGTGTCCCCTTATCACAGGAATCTCATCAATGCGGGTATGGGTAATCCAACCGTGCCGTTTATACGGTCCTTGGGAATAGGCGAGTTTAAGGCGACCGGGGAGGCGCTTGATATTCGTGGCCTTTATAAGGGGATAAGAATTCCCTTTCTACACCCACACCTCGGTTCCTCCTCAGCCCTTCCGTCCCAGAGCTCCAGCGCCCAAGCCTTTAGCTTTTCCCTTCTCCAAGAAAGCACTCCAAAGATGTCCGGATCCAGAGCTGGAGGCAAGTGGATGGCCTCCTCCGTCACGAAAAGGGATATCAAGGAGCTCCGGGAGGCCGCATATCTGGCCAAAGAGACCGCTCACAGACTCCCGGCCAAGGGATAGATCGTCCCTACTCCAGAGCCCCACGAGAGGGTTGTGTTTCTTACACATTTCGTCCGTGGGTTGGGCTTCCCTATTCACCCCTTCGTCCGTGGATTGATGTTTTACCATGGGCTAGACTTCCATGACCTAGCTCCTAACTTCATTCTCAACATCACGGCATTCATTGTCGTGTGCGAGGCCTTTCTCCGCATCCCGCCTCATTTCGGCCTATGGCTGAAGACCTTCAATGTGAAGCGAAGGTGGCAGAGTGCGGAGGCGCCATGGTGGTCAAGATGCCCAATGTTACCTGGCTCGAACGCACATTCACGGAGACGGTGAAGGGGTGGCAATCGGGGTGGTTCTACATCACCGATCCACGCGACGCCAACTGGGTGGCGGCCCCTGAATTCTGATCCGGAATTCCGATGAGGCTCACCTCCTGGTAAGAGAGGGGCCTGACCTGGGGTCCCTCGGACGAGCTGACTTGGCTCCAGACGTGCGTCCAGAATATGATAGACAGGAAGATCAAGCTTGTCAACGTGATCCAGGTCATGCTCATTCATCGGATCCTCCTGTGCCAACGCCGGACTTGCTATCTGTGGGAGTACGATCCGGCCAAGCACCAGACGCTACTAGAGTTCTTTGGCACGACGCACGAAGAAATCTGGAAGGCGCTCTTTAAGGCCGACGAGACGCCACCGCCCGCAACCGAAGACCACGGGCTTTGCTTAAAATGCCAGGCTAACTTGGTAAGTTCTTTTAATGTTTTTAAGGTGTACCCTTTACTAGCATATTTTGGGAAAAAGTCTAAGCCTTCCTATCCATGTTTTCAGGCCTGGATCAAGGTAGCAGAGGGGATTAACTATCCGGCTCCGCTGCCCGAAGACCAGGAATTCCCATTACTGACGAGAATGCTTTTTCCTGCACCTTATGAGGTGTCAGAGAAGACGTCCAAGAAGGCGGCCAAAGGGGCCAAGAAGAGCCCTCGCCAAAAAGGCGCTCCGGACGTGACGTCCGAAAGCGAGACTTCCTCTTCGTCCGCTGACGACGACGACGAAGAGGAAGAAGAAAACGACTCCCCACCTAAAGTGAGGAGGAAGAAGAGAGCGGCCCCCACAAACCCGGAGGCGAAAGTGTCTAAGAGGGTTAAAGGCTCCCTCGCGGATAACCCCGCGTGGGATGTTAATAGCAGTCCGGAGCGTCCTCGCCGGACCAAGCCTCGGGCCGCCTCGTAAGTACCAGAATCTGAAAATGTCTGGCTTTCCCGGTTTTGTAATGTATCTCAAACCTTGTCATTGCAGTCTGGCATGCGATGGCTCCCCGTGATCCTCGATAGAGGGATCGCTAGACTCAAAGGAGATGGATAGCATGTCTCCGCCACCTGCGCATTTCTTCTCTCCCAAGGGTGACGAGGAGGTGGTGTCACAAAAGACCTTCCCCGACCGGGGGGAGCTTCTGGAGATCATCGGGGTGGCGCCCCAGGACAATTCCTCAGTCGCCGGACACATGGGGGAAAAAGGCCCTATGGGGACTGGTGACAGGGGCCGAGTTCTCTTTGGACCAGAGCCGGATACCATTCCGGAGATCTATGCGGCTCCCGAGTCCAGCGTACGGCATTCCTCGAAAGGAGAGAATGTTCCTGTTCCGCCGGTGATCTCTGTCCAACCAAAGGCACCAGATAATCTACTGGAGGCGCTACGAGGCACCTCTATTGTGGATGAACACCGCGCCCTTATGGGCACAGTGATAGAGAAGGTTGAGTTCGTCAAAAGCGGACTGACCGAAGCCTACACTAGCCTTCTATCGGGCTTTGAGGTAAGTAATGTGGTTGTAGGAAGAGTATCACAGTATAGACAGTAGCCCCTGATGCTCTGTTTGGTCTTCGGGAAGAAAAAAGGCGAACAGAGGATCAAGAAGAAATATCGCAGGAGTCTAACATAAGTTGTCTATGTGAATAGGCAGGTATCGCTGCAGGCTGCCACCTCTCATGCTGCGGAGGTCTCGGACTGAAGCGGAAGCTAGAGCAGGCCGAGTAGGAGCTCGGCCTTATGAAGAAGCAGCTGGAGGATAGGCAAGGTATGTCGTAACCTGCTTGTACATTTTAAGAAGAAAAAAGGAATAGTCCATCCAGACTAAGGTGTCATAAACGTTATTAGGGGCCACGACCACGGTGGAAGCCCTCAAGAAGGCATTAGCCGAGGCCGAGGACAAAGCGGCCAAGGAACACGCCATGTGCGAGAAGCACGAGGCCCAGGTTGGGGAGGCGCAGCAACAGCTCCAGGGTGCGATCGAGAGATTTGAGTCCTTGGAGCGCGATTGTAAGGCGCATGATTCCGAACTGGCGAAGGCCCGCCAGAGCGCACAGGATGCACGAGCCGAAGCCCAGAACGCCCTCCAGGAAATTCAGGCGGCCAAGAAGATTGCGGCAGGTAAGTCTTTCACCATGCAAAGCAAGTATGTAGAAGAAACATTCCTTGTACTTATCTGAATTTGGGTTTTCCAGGGGCGTTTATGGATCTGCCGTGCAGTATATCGGATGCTGCCGAGCTTTATAGAGCCGAAGAAGGGATGTCGACGGAGAAGCTATTCTGGTCCCAATATCTTGGACCCGGACATTCGGTGCCCTTCAGCGACCAGCTGAAGTAGTTGGTCGAGCTGCATAGGTCGGGGGAGCTAGCCATGAAGGACCTGATAGTCCGGTTGTGGCGTGCCAAGCCTGTACCGAGCAGCTACTTTGGGCTTGTTAATCGGCTTGCAAGTGCCTGTCCGCAGCTCGAAGCCGTGAAGTGGTCGGTTTGTATTGAAGGTACACGTATGGCGTTTGCCCGCGTCAAGACGCATTGGGCAAAGCTAGATGCCAAGAAGCTGATGACCGAGGGGCCGTCAGAGGGCAAGGAGCATCATCAACCCGAGCTCTATTTTGATGGTGTCCTGGAGGGATCCAGCCTTGTGGCGGAGCAATGTTCGAAGGATGTCATATTCCCATGAGAAAATTTCTATTATCTTGTCCTGTAATATGGAACGATGATGTTATGTAATATAATGCTTTTGATTTACGTTTTACCTCCTATGCGGCCGTTTATGAGATCTGAGGGTTGACCAGTCGTCAGCTTCTCCCCCCATGTAGATAGTACGGGGGTGTTCGGGATAAATCTAAACACTCTTTACTCCACATTCTGGTCCTTAAAGGAGGTGTTTAGCGCAACGAACAAGGCAATCAGACTATGCGGCCTTTACTGCCCTCACTTAGCCATAGGAGCTTGACAATTAAGAAAGTCGGCGAAGCCCCTGGTATTCGGATTGCCGAACTAGGGGCGTTGTACTCACCTAATCGGGAGAATCGATTCTTCGCAAGAAGCGGAAAAAAATCTCTAACGATTTTGGACCTCTCGAACAGATGACCAGCTCTCATCACGTCATGACAGTCAGTTTTCAGCTTTCTCTACTGAGGTGCTCATCCGGAAGAACCGGGAGACAATCACAGTAGTGCTCCCTTTACTATCCTAGCCGATATAGCGGAACGTAAGGTAGCAAGCACAGGAGCCGGGCAACCCAACTATTGACCAAAGACATGATTCGGAGCCGATGCATATAATGCTATAAGTTCGGGATGCCGAACTGCACTGTAAAAGTGTTCGGACTTTTATTGCCGTAGCGCGGGGCGTAATGAATCCCCTGGCATAGTAATACGTACCATGGTGTACGTGTGCGATGAGTAATAAGTACAAAGGTGAGAAAACAGGAAAATTAAGTAATAAGCTGACACCACCATTTATTCACCATTATGATGTAATTAGTACATCAAGGCGTACTTTGTGCAAGTAAAGAGATAAGAAAGTAAGGCTATTTAATATGCCGCCACCAAGGGCAAGCTGCGTGCGGGCAAGTAAAATAGGTATGGCAATCGTTTAGTAGAGACCACCTGGGGATTCCCTTGTATGCCAGAGCTCCTTGCCTCCTTGGTGTGTTCTACGAGCGGGTCGTCCGCATAGACATTCAAAAGGGAAAAACCTGAAATGAAAAGGAAAAGTAAAGGCGTGCAAATCCCAGGGTCGGTCAAGCCGCACTGTGGGTCGAGAGCGAGTTATGCCTCCGTGAGTACCCATGGGGTTTTGAGTGCGTAGTTATGTACGCGCTATACAAATGCCATTTCTTTATCGGGGATGGGACGGAGGTCGAATTACTAATTCAGCTCTTGACAAACCGAGTTGCCCTTTTGCAGTGTAGTCCGAATCTTCTTGACGATGTCCAGGGGTTCGGCGGCCGGATTATGGTGCCGCTTGAGAAGGCCGCTCAGTACTTCCGCTGCTAGGGCTGCGGTGTGCTCCTCTATGCAAAGGGAATGTTCCGTGTTTCCATTTATTGTAATGATGCCGCGTGGACCGGGCATCTTGAGCTTGAGGTAAGCATAATGTGGCACCGCATTGAATATAGCAAACGCGGTTCGCCCGAGCAGTGTGTGGTAGCCGCTGCGGAAGGGGACGATATCGAAGATTAACTCTTCGCTTCGGAAGTTGTCCGGGGAACCGAAGACCACCTCCAGCATGATTGAGCCCGTACAACGGGCCTCTACGCCTGGTATGACTCCTTTAAAGGTAGTCTTTGTGGGTTTGATTCGTGAGGGATTAATGCCCATCTTCCGTATTGTGTCCTGATAGAGCAGGTTGAGGCTGCTACTGCCGTCCATTAGGACTCGCGTTAGGTGAAATCCGTCGATGATCGGGTCGAGGACCAGTGCGGCTGAACCGCCATGCTGGATACTAGTTGGATGATCTCGACGATCGAAGGTCATCGGGAATGATGACCATGGATTGAAATTTGGGGCGACTGGCTCTACCGCGTAGACGTCCCTGAGTGCTCACTTGCGCTCCCTTTTGGGGATGTGTGTAGCATATATCATGTTCACCGTTTTCACTTGAGGGGGAAATTTCTTCTGCCCCCCAATGTTCGCGTGTTGGAGCTCCTTGTCATCGCCCTCGCTCTGCGATTCCCCTTCCTTGTTTCCGCTATTTATCTTACCGGCTTGCTTAAAGACCCGGCAATCTCTGTTAGTATGGTTTGCCAGTTTGTCTGGGGTGCCATGTATATGGCACGGACGATCGAGTATGCGGTCCAAGCTGGATGGTCCTCCGCCGTTCCTTTTCTAGGGCTTCTTTCGCTGGCTGGACTTGGAGCCACTGAATCCAGCATGAACTGTAGTGTCATCGGTGTTATTGCCATTGCTTTGGCGTTTGTGTCTGTTGCGCCGGATCTTGCTGGTGCTGTGTTTGGCCTTGGAAGGGCCTGCTTTGTTGGCTGTCTTTGTACTACGAGCCAGCCAACTATCCTCTCCCGCGCAAAAGTAGGTCATAAGTGTCGTGAGGGCTACCATGGACCTCTGCTTTTCTTGGCCGAGGTGGCGGGCGAGCCATTCGTCACGGATGCTATGTTTAAAGGCCGCTAGGGCTTCGGCATCCGGACAGTCGACGATCTGGTTCTTTTTGGTTAGGAACCTAGTCTATAATTTTCTGGCGGACTCTCCAGGTTGTTGAACTATGTGAATTAAGTCATCAGCGTCAGGTGGACGGACATAAGTGCCTTGGAAGTTGTCAAGAAAGGCTTCTTCAAAGTCCTCCCAGCTGCCGAAGAATTTTCAGGTAGGCTGTTTAGCCAGTGTCGAGCTGGTCCTTTGAGCTTTAATGGGAGGTATTTGATAGTGCGGAGGTCATCTCCTCGGGCCATGTGGATGTGGAGAATAAAATCTTCGATCCAAACTACGGGATTGGTTGTTCCGTCGTATGATTCAATACTGACGGGCTTGAACCCCTCGGGGAATTCATGATCCAGCACCTCATCTGTGAAGCAGAGAGGGTGTGCGGCACCTCTATAGCGGGCCGCGTCACGGCACACCTCCAATGAAGTCCGTCTGCGGTTATCGGCCCGGGTGTGATTAAGTTTGTCCCGTCCGAATAGGTAGTTGTCATCCCGAGTAGGGAAGCGTCCTCGCGATCCGTAGATTGATCTGGTGTGTCCTGCTCTACTGTCCAGGTCCTGTCGAAGGTCGTATGTATGGTCTCGAGTTGTTTTGTCCCTATTTTTACGAGGCGGTGGGGCGGGCTATTGTTCGGCCTGAGTTGCTGTTTTATCCCGACCGCGGGGTGGTCGGTCCGCCGCACTATCCCAGCCACGTGGTGGTTGGTCCTCATTGCGCGAGGGAGGTATTGGATCTCGTGCCTCCTCATCAAACTGAGGTAGCAGTCTGCGCTTTGGGTAACTCTTGGCTGGGTGCTTGAGGCCTTATTCTTCGGCTGCCAGGACATCGGTCCATCTGTCGATGAGTAGGTCTTTATCGACTTGGAGCTGCTGCTGCTTTTTCTTTAGGCTTCTGGCAGTAGCTATTAGTTGGCGCTTGAAGCGCTCTTGCTCTAGGGGTGCCTCAGGCACGATGAAATCCTTGCTGCCAAGGCTCTCCTCATCTTCGGAGACTGGACAATAACTATCATGATGAGGACATCAATACAATTGTTACACCCACAGCCCCTGCTGCTATAAATACTGGACCAATTACTAGAGCTCGCGCACGCCAACTAAATTACTAGGTACTTTCGTTTCTTGGTAATGATTCTAATGTTCATGAGAATATGATGCTGCCTAAATTGGATACATTTGTTTTGCTTACAAATGAACGGCCTAGCTTGGAGAAGAATGAACATTGGATTAAGAACAAGCATGGAGATGATGGCATGCGCAAGGGGAACAAGAACAGAGTTACAAGTGATGATTTCAGGACTTTGAAGCCACCATAATGGGTGCATGAAGCCTTGGACGAAATATACAAGATGCCACTTCCTAAATTTCGTCCCGAGGCTATTATAGGTGTTGCGTCACCTTATTATTGGGCCAGGCCCATGTAATTTCGAAATACATAAGTATAGGCCATTTTTAGAGTCCGTATGTGTGGGGAAACAAGAGATAGGGTTGATTTCGGACCCCTCCACCAAGGGTCACGAAATTCCCCCCTCTTCCTCCATATATACAGCCCTTAGGGCATTATTTAGACTTTGGGTTTTGTTTAGATTAAAAGTTTGCCATAGCTGCAACTTCGCGTACTTCGTTTGTGTTCAACGACCAGACAAAGGCGTCACAGAACCCCACCTTGATCAATAAAGCTTTCATCTTATATTCGCAATATCCAGATTGCAATCTCAGTTTCTTGCTTGTTCTTCATTTGCTCGCAGGAAACAGACCCTCGTGGTCAGGTTGATCGTGCTCCGGCGTGGTCAATAACCTCTCGGAGTTGGTTTAGCGATTGCTAAGGCGCGACGTCCTCGCACGTTCGTAGTCGGATCGTCAAAGTCGACTGCCACCAAAGCGATATCCAATTATCTCATCGAAAGACGGGACACCTTTGCCTCTATCAAGTGGTATCAGATTTCCAGGTTGCTCGGTGAGATTTTACAGTTTTTCGTAGTTTAGATCGAGTCTGTTCTTCATACCTACAGTCCACGAAAAAGCCACAAAAAATTAGGGTTAGTTCATCATATCCGAACCAATCTGAGCCTTTGGATAATCTTTTTAGGGTTTTGCTTTGTTGAATTTGCGGTTGCATCGTCGTGTCTAGTTGCTGGTCTTGAGTCTTGTCTTTTAGAGTTTCGAGTTCTGGTCATAAGTTGTCACGCAGCCGCCGCACCATCATCATCGCCCCTGCCATCTACCACCGCCACTTATCCGCCACCGCTTCGAATCCGTATCCATATACCACCACCGTTGTCATATACCACCACCGCTGCCATCTACTACCATATATCCACCACCAATCCGAGTTCTTGTCATATTAGGTTTGTTTTCAAGATCCATCTAGATTCCGATTCGTGTTTCCTTGCCGGAGTAGGTTTCAGAAAAAAAATTGGTCAAAAAAATTTCGTGCCCATCCTGTCAGTTTGACCTAGGAAGAGTTTCGAGACACTCGCCATTATAGTGATTTTTCGCAAAAAAAAAGCAGCGCAAAAAAAAACAGCGCAAAAAAAAAGAGCGAAAAAAATCCAGAGTGTGCTTTTCCCTTTTTTACGTGTCGTGCTGTGATTTTGTTGGTGTTCTAGGCTCACGTCTCTAGCACAGTCTAGCCTAGGACCAGCACAGTATCGTCGTTGAGCGTTTATTCAACTTTGCATCTCTGAATTGATTATTGCTGACCCTTTTTGCTACCATATTATAAGCCTTCCCAGCTCCACATACATCTACGTCGTGCGTTTGACTCTCCCTGGTAATCGCTCTATCCAAGCTTTGAGAGTTTTTGACTACAACGGTTGCCGATCACCGCCTGCTGCTGGGTAAGAACTGGTAAGAATTTGAGATTTGCTTGACAGATTTGTGACACCCACCACCACCTCTTGTTAGTAGTCTGTAGGATCATATTCTTGTGTGTTTCTATTGCTGCTAACCATGCCAGGATCACAAGCCGACGAGACTGACCAGGAGAACATGACGAATAAGGATTTGCATGATAAATTTCAGCAAATGATGAGTGGACAGGTGCAAGATGTGCTAAACAGATTTGAAGAGGCCATGGAGAAGATAGATGGCATGGAGAAGACGTTCGAAACAAAGCTCGATAACAAGTTTAATGAATTGCTCGCGCGTCTTCCACCACCACCACCCGCTGCACCTAACGCACCTCTCCAACAACAACAACAACAACGACTACCTCCACGTCGCGAAACAGATCTCCGCCGAGCGAGCCGTGTTCCTCTTGCGTTTGGCCAAACTGTTGGTGCTGCTGTTGATACTTCTGTGGCTCCTGGTGCTGATGCGGAGGAGGATGATTATGTGGGAGATTACGAGGATGAGGTTGCTCAAAATCAGAACTATGTGCAACCACCTGCACCACAACCACCAGGTCGTCCACATGCAAATAATCACAATGGTAGGGCTTTCCCTCAGGTACGAGATCATGACCATCTTCCTAAACTGAAATTGAATATTCCACCTTTCGAGGGTAGATATGTTCCTGATATATATCTTACTTGGGAGTTAGAAACTGAACAACGATTTACATGTTTACAATATCCCGAGGAGAGACGGGCTGCCGCTGCTGTTTGTGCTTTCACTAGTTTTGCATGTGTATGGTGGTCTGAACATTGTAGATTATATCCTATTCCAACTACTTGTTGCCGCTGCTGTTTGTACTCGTTGGGTTCCACCATATTATCAACGTGAATTGCTTCAGAAATTACAGCGCTTAAGACAAGGAAAAAATTATGTAGAAGAATATTATCAGGAATTACAAACTGGCATGATTAGATGTGGTATTGTTGAGGAGAATGAAGCTATGCTTGCACGTTTTCTGGGTGGATTAAATAGAGAGATTCAGACCATTCTAGACTATAAGGATTATACTAATATCCCTCGTTTATTCCATCTTGCTTGTAAAGCTGAACGTGAAGTGCAGGATCGACAAGCATTGGCGTGAACTAACTTTTTTGCAGGCCGACCTTCATCATGGACACCGCGTGCATCTTCTACTTCAACTGCACCAGCACCTCAATCAGGTGTCTCCTCCAGTCGTGATACAAGAAAACAGGCACAACCAGCATTATCTGCCAAGAGCGCACCTGCTGGGCCTGCACAGAGTTCTGCTTCTTCCATGGCATCAACAGGGCACACAAGTGATATTATTTGTCGTCATTGTATGGGAGGAGGTCATTATGCGAGAGAATGCAAATCTCCGCGTGTGATGATTGCTACCGTGGATGGTGGATATGAGTCCGCTAGTGACTATGATGAGGAGACTTTGGCTCTTATTACACGTGAAGAACATGGTGGAGATGATTCTGATCATGAGACGCAATACATGGCTCCTGAAGACGCTGACAGGTATGAATGTTTAGTTTCTCAACGTGTTTTGAGTGTGCAGGTCACACAAGCTGAGCAAAATCAGAGGCACAATTTGTTCCATACCAAGGGAGTTGTGAAAGAACGTTCTGTGCGCGTCATCATAGATGGAGGGAGCTGCAACAACTTGGCTAGCATGGAGATGGTGGAGAAGCTTTCTCTCACCACAAGACCACATCCACATCCTTACTACATCCAATGTTCAACAACAGCGACAAGGTTAAGGTAACACATACTGTTCGTGTGCATTTTAGTATCTCTACATATGCTGATTATGTTGATTGTGATGTGGTACCTATGCAAGCATGTTCCTTATTACTTGGTAGACCATGGCAATTTGATAAAAATTCTGTACACCATGGTAGAAACAATCACTATACTCTTGTTCATAAGGATAAAAATATTACTTTGCTTCCTTTGACTCCTGATTCCATTTTGAAAGATGATATTAATAGAGCTAATAAACCAAAACAGGAGACGAATAAGAGTGAAAATCAGATTGTGGCAAAAGAATTTGAGCAACAAATGAAGCCTAATAATAAACCATCTAGTGTTGCTTCTGAAATTAAATTGAAAAGTGCATGTTTATTTGCCACCAAATCTGATATTGATGAGCTAGATTTCAGCAAATCTGTTTGCTATGCTTTTGTGTGCAAAGAGGCATTATTTTCATTCGAGGACGTGCCTTCCTCTTTGCCTCCTGCTGTCACTAACATTTTGCAGGAGTTCGCTGACGTCTTTCCACAAGACGTGCCACCGGGATTACCGCCTGTTCGAGGGATTGAGCATCAGATTGACTTAATTCTCGGTGCTTCACTGCCAAACCGTGCACCATACCGTACCAATCCAGAGGAGACGAAGGAGATTATGCGTCAAGTACAAGAGCTTCTCGAGAAAGGTTATGTACGCGAATCCCTTAGTCCTTGTGCTATTACTATTATTCTAGTGCCGAAAAACGATGGTACATCACGTATGTGTGTTGATTGTAGAGGCACTAATAATATTACTATTCGTTATCGTCATCCTATTCCTAGGCTAGATGATATGCTTGATGAATTGAGTGGCTCTACAATATTCTCCAAAGTTGATTTGCGTAGTGGATACCATCAAATTCGTATGAAATTGGGAGATGAATGGAAAACAACATTCAAAACTAAGTTTGGATTATATGAGTGGTTAGTCATGCCTTTTGGGTTAACTAATGCACCTAGTACTTTCATGAGATTAATGAACAAAGTTTTACGTGCTTTCATTGGACGATTTGTGGTAGTTTACTTTGATGACATATTGATTTATAGCAGATCTTTGGAAGAACATTTGGAACATTTACGTGTTGTTTTTATTGCTCTACGTGATGCACGTTTGTTTGGTAACCTTGGGAAGTGCACCTTTTGCACTGACCGAGTATCTTTTCTTGGCTATGTTGTTACTCCACGGGGAATTGAAGTTGATAAAGCCAAGATTGAAGCTATTGAGAGTTGGCCGCAACCCAAAACGGTCACACAAGTGAGGAGTTTTCTTGGCCTCGCTGGATTCTATAGGCGTTTTGTGAGAGATTTCAGCACCATTGCTGCACCTCTCAATGAGCTTACAAAGAAAGATGTGCATTTTCTTTGGGGTACCGCACAGGAAGAAGCCTTCTCGGTATTGAAAGATAAGTTGACACATGCTCCTTTGCTCCAACTTCCTGATTTTAATAAGACTTTTGATCTTGAATGTGATGCTAGTGGAATTGGATTAGGCGGTGTGTTATTACAAGATGGCAAACCTGTTGCATACTTTTCTGAAAAATTGAGTGGGCCTAGTCTGAATTATTCTACTTATGATAAAGAATTATATGCTCTTGTTCGGACTTTAGAAACATGGCAACATTATTTATGGCCCGTAGAATTTGTTATACATTCTGATCATGAATCTTTGAAACATATTAAAAGTCAAGCTAAACTGAATCGTAGACATGCTAAATGGGTTGAATTCGTTGAGACTTTTCCTTATGTCATTAAACACAAGAAGGGAAAAGAAAATGTTATTGCTGATGCATTGTCTCGCCGCTATACTATGCTTTCACAACTTGACTTCAAAATATTTGGTTTGGAGACCATCAAAGATCAATATGTGCATGATGCTGATTTTAAAGATGTAATGCAGAATTGTAAAGAAGGAAGAATGTGGAACAAGTTCATCGTTAACGATGGATTTGTGTTTCGTGCTAACAAGCTATGCATTCCAGCTAGCTCCGTTCGTCTTTTGTTGTTGCAGGAGGCGCATGGAGGAGGATTAATGGGACACTTTGGCGTCAAGAAGACGGAGGACGTACTTGCTACACATTTCTTTTGGCCAAAGATGAGACGTGATGTTGAGCGTTTTATTGCTCGCTGCACTACATGTCAAAAAGCTAAGTCACGACTCAATCCTCATGGTTTATATATGCCTTTGCCTGTACCTAGTTTTCCTTGGGAGGATATATCTATGGACTTTGTTTTAGGTTTACCTCGAACAAAGAAGGGAGGGATAGAATATTTGTTGTCGTGGATAGATTCTCGAAAATGGCACACTTTATACCATGTCATAAAAGCGATGATGCTGTTAATGTTGCTGATTTGATCTTTCGTGAAATTATTCGCTTGCATGGTGTGCCAAATACTATTGTTTCAGATCGTGATACTAAATTTCTTAGCCACTTTTGGAGATGTTTATGGGCTAAGTTGGGGACTAAACTGCTTTTTAGTACTACTTGTCACCCCCAAACTGATGGACAAACTGAAGTAGTCAATAGAACGTTGTCTACTATGCTTAGGGCTGTTTTGAAGAATAATAAGAAAATGTGGGAGGAATGCTTGCCTCATATTGAATTTGCTTATAATCGTTCATTGCATTCTACTACTAAGATGTGCCCTTTTGAAGTTGTGTATGGTTGCCTACCTCGTGCACCTATTGATTTGTTGCCTCTTCCATCTTCGGAGAAGGTTAATTTTGATGCTAAACAACGTGCTGAATTGATTTTAAAAATGCATGAGTTAACTAAGGAAAACATTGAGCGTATGAATGCTAAATATAAACTTGCTGGAGATAAGGGTAGAAAACATGTTGTGTTTGCACCTGGAGATCTTGTTTGGTTACATTTGCGTAAGGATAGATTTCCGGATTTGCGCAAATCAAAGTTAATGCCACGTGCTGATGGTCCCTTTAAGGTGTTAGAGAAAATAAATGATAATGCATATAAACTTGAGCTGCCTGCAGATTTTGGGGTTAGTCCCACTTTTAACATTGCAGATTTGAAGCCTTATTTGGGTGAGGAAGATGAACTTCCATCGAGGACGACTTTATTTCAAGAAGGGGAGGATGATGAGGACATCAATACAATTGTTACACCCACAGCCCCTGCTGCTATAAATACTGGACCAATTACTAGAGCTCGCGCACACCAACTAAATGACCAGGTACTTTCATTTCTTGGTAATGATTCTAATGTTCATGAGAATATGATGCTGCCTAAATTGGATACATTTGTTTTGCTTACAAATGAAGGGCCTAGCTTGGAGAAGGATGAACATTGGATTAAGAACAAGCATGGAGATGATGGCATGCGCAAGGGGAACAAGAACGGAGTTACAAGTGATGATTTCAGGACTTTGAAGCCACCATAATGGGTGCATGAAGCCTTGGACGAAATATACAAGATGCCACTTCATAAATTTCGTCTCGAGGCTATTATAGGTGCTGCGTCACCTTATTATTGGGCTAGGCCCATGTAATTTCGAAATACATAAGTATAGGCTATTTTTAGAGTCCGTATGTGTGGGGAAACAAGAGATAGGGTTGATTACGGACCCCTCCACCAAGGGTCACGAAATTCCCCCCTCTTCCTCCATATATACAGCCCTTAGGGCATCGTTTAGACTTTGGGTTTTGTTTAGATTAAAAGTTCGCCATAGCTGCAACTTCGTGTACTTCGTTTGTGTTCAACGACCAGACAAAGGCATCACAGAACCCCACCTTGATCAATAAAGCTTTCATCTTATATTCGCAATATCCAGATTGCAATCTCAGTTTCTTGCTTGTTCTTCGTTTGCTCGCAGGAAACAGACCCTCGTGGTCAGGTTGATCGTGCTCCGGCGTGGTCAATAACCTCTCGGAGTTGGTTTAGCGATTGCTAAGGCGCGACGTCCTCGCACATTCGTAGTCGGATCGTCAAAGTCGACTACCACCAAAGCGATATCCATCATCTCATCGAAAGACGGGACACCTTTGCCTCTATCATATCATCATCGGGTTCATTGGGCATGGCCTGTTTATCAAGGTCATCTTGCCTGTTGTCTTGTTCCTCCTCTTCGGATGCAGCTCCAACAGGGTCTTCATTGTTTTTGGCGTCGCTCGGAGTACTATTTTCTCCGGTTGCAGTGTTGCCATCTTTTGAGCGACGAGGCTTAGAACGGCGTTTAGGGCGCCGGCGCTTGGACTGTGTCTCAGAAGGTTTATTCGCAACTGGATCCCCTTTGTCATCGTCGCTAGCTTTTTTAGGTGTGTCGACCATGTACACATCGTACGAAGAGGTGGCCATGCAACGTCCAGTAAATGGCAGGTCCTGGCCTTGCTCCTTGTCGGCATCGTCGTCCATACTGTCGATGTCTTCGGAGTCGTAATCAAGCACGCCGGTTAAGTCATCGACGGTGGCTATGAAGTGTGTGGCGGGTGGGAAGCAAAATTCCACGTCATCAGCCTCTATCTCGAACCGAACATAGTCCGGCTGTGAGTCCTTCTCCAAGGACAAATTCTTTAGAGAGTTTAGCACATCACCCAAAGGTGAGTGCTGGAAGATGTCTACGGCGCTAAATTCAAAAATCGATAACCGACCCAGCTCGGTGTCCGCAGACATACCCGGTCCGGAACTAATAACCGGAGATGAGTCCGGAGTTCCATTGACGCGAATACTGCGGGGCGTCGAGTCCGTGTGCGGCTCCAACACCGCAGACTCTGCGGCCTCAGATGGCAGGATCTGCTCCGGTTCTAAGGCCGTTGCAGCAACAAGAGCCATCTCCTGGATGTGATCCGATGACAGATTTAAGTCATGTTCA
>NC_041382.1:300577866-300742589 GCF_002162155.2 Triticum dicoccoides | reverse complement strand
TCGCCGCGGTCTCGGATCCATTGAAGATCAAGTCTCCATGGATATCTGCGACATAGTTCAAGCTTCCAAATCTGACCTGGTGGCCAGGGGCATAGCTATCAATCTGCTCCAGATGGCCAAGCGAGTTGGCCCATAGTATGAAGCCGCCGAATACGAAAATCTGTCCGGGGAGGAAGGTTTCTCCTTGGACAGCGTCACTATAGACGATCGGAGGGGCCATCAAACCTCTCGTTGACGGCACAGTGGAACTCTCAATGAAAGCACCAATGTCGGTGTCAAAACCGGCGGATCTTGGGTAGGGGGTCCCGAACTGTGCGTCTAGGATCGATGGTAACAGGAGACGGGGACATGATGTTTTACCCAGGTTCGGGCCCTCTCTATCGAGGTAATACCCTACTTCCTGCTTGATTGATCTTGATGAATATGAGTATTACAAGAGTTGATCTACCGCGAGATCATAGTGGCTAAACCCTAGGAGGCTAGCCTGTATGACTATGGCAATGAATATCTCCTTTCCGGACTAACCCCTCCGGCTTATATAGAAACCGGGGGGGGATCTAGAGTTACATAGAGTCGGTTACATAAGAAGGAATCTTCATAGTCGGTCACCAAGCTTGCCTTCCACGCCAAGGAGAGTCCAATCCGGACACAGGTACAGTCTTCGGCCTTCATGTCTTCACAACCCATCAGTCCGGCCCATGGATAATAGGCCTAACGCCCGAGGACCCCTTAGTCCAGGACTCCCTCACCCGCCACTCGTCCCACCTCTCCTTCTGGGCACGCTCCGGGTACGTGCCCTTCTCCTGGGTCCTCAGGATCCAGGTGATGCATCCAGAAATGGCATCCCCTGGCTGGATGCGGGGATAGAAGTAGTGGCGGAAGAGCGCCGTGTTGGGGAGCACTCCGGCAAAGCCCTCGCAGAGATGGGCGAAGAGGGCCATGCACGCCACGGCATTCGGTGTATAGTCGTGGAGGTAAAAATCATAGGTGTCCATGATGTCGTTGAAGAAGTCAGAGAAAGGGGGGCAGAGCCCACAAGAAAAGTAATCGATGAAGAAGGGATACCGATTTTGGCCGGCCTTGGTGAAATCGGCAGGGATAATGTGCATGGGAAGGTGCCCCGTCGTCTCCCTCTACCACAGGGGCTTGAAGTAGTCCCTGAGGTGGACCGCGTCGACCATCAAAGGGAAGTAGGCGTGCTACGTCCGAAGCACCGCCAGCTCGCTCTCCGGCGCCTCCCTCTCCCCGGCGTCCTTGGCCGCTCCCTTGCCCTTGTTGGTTTTGGGTGCCATGGCGGCTGGAAGAGGGCGAGGAATCAAGAGAAATGGGGCGCGGCAGCGGCGAGCAGGGGCAAGAGCTTCGAATCTTTCGCCTGAGGAAGAAGAGGGGAACGACAGTTTCGAGATTAGAAAAGGCATAGAGGGTAAATGAGCAGCGCGCCTACGGTTTTTCCTTTTTATGGGGAAGGCGCAGGCCACCTCTTTACCACGATGTGACGCACGCGTGCAACAACCGGCCCACGCATGGCCCCCACATCATGCATTCAACGCAGGTCGTGGGGAAGCGCAACTGGCAAGGGAGTTTCTGCGGTAAAATCCTGCCGCGCGCGTGCCCGCGCACCATTCTTGGCCCGGCCCAATAAAGCTCCGCGCTTATATGTGGCCCAGGCCCTGGGGCTCCTGTCGGTGTACAAAAGTAGGGGTCCTTTTTGTACCCCTTTACTTGTGCGCTGGCAGTCGCAGCCACACGCCTGCGGCCACGCTTGACGGGACAGAAGAAGAAGCTAAGTCAAAATACTACCAGAGCCATGCTCAAGACCAGAAGCATAAAGAACAGAGGGGCAAGGTGAAACTCCCTTGGCAAGGCCCTTGCCGGGGTGGCCTTCACAGCCCCGGAAAGAGCCTTGCCAGGGCAACTTACCCAACACCAACGAGGCTGCCACCCTTGAGTCTAAGGGTGTGTTAGGTTCAGGAACGAAGTGTAATGGAATGTCATGGTTCCATTCCAGTGTAATGGGTTGGTTCCGTCTTTATGTTTGGTATATAGGTAATTTGAAGGAACGGAATGGTTATATTTTGGTGTTTGGTTTGACAGATGGAATGGAATGGACTTGTAAGTGATCATCGATCCATCTATGCAACAAAGCCAGGTAAACATTGAATTAGATTTCAAAAACAGGGGTTTGAGGGATTGAAGCAATTTTTCTTTGAGCATTGACGAATTGAATCCGTGCAAAGGACAACAGTATGAGCTACAATAATCTGACTCAAGCACAAGATAAATAGTAGCTACAAGAAAAGAATGCGAAAGTTGAGCTTGGCAGCCGGCTAGATGGAGGCATGGCCTTGGCGTTCCCACGCGCGACCACGACTCCCAGCAGTGTGTTCTCAGGCGCTGTCAACGGCCGGTGTTTGGAGCGGCTGCTCCGTCAAGCGCGGTGGCTCGACGCTTCCCAGCGTGTGCCACCATTGTTGCCCCGCAGCAAGACCGGCACTGGATTGGAGAGGAAGGCCTTGCAGATCGAAGGAAGATGGCCGGCGGCACAGACCGGAGGAGGAGGGCCGACGGCGCACATCACGAGCGGGGGAGAGACGAGAGAGAAGAGCCGCAGAGAGGATAGGGTTCGAGAGCAAGAGAAGCGAGCGAGGCCGTTCCGCATCGTTCCTCCGATTTGGAGGTATGAGTGTATTCCGCATCTGGGCCGAATATTCGGTTTGCGAGCACGAGTCCATTCTGATTCTAGTTGTCTACCAAACGCAAGAACGAGGCCCAGGAACAGGTCGGACCCATACCATTCCAGTCCATTACTGAAACCAAACACACCCTAAGAGTTCGGACGTCATCAACCACATTGGAACCAAGGCTCGGGAGGCGCCTCCATGGTGGCATGCAGATCTTTGTGAAGACAAAGGGCCTGTGAGGCCTAGATAGGAACCAGGAAACAAGACAACGGTGAGGCTCCTTGCCGAGGATGCCCACGAGGCCCCGACAAGGCTCCTGCCGAAGACACCCATGAGGCCCAGGCAAGACTCTTGCCGAGGGCGCCCACGAGGCCCCGGCAAGACCCTTGCCGGGAATATCAACAAGACCGCGCCAAGGCCTTGCCGCCCCGTCGCCGCCCCAGCTCAGCGGCCGACCCACCAACTAAGCAGGTACCCATGTGGCAGTACGTGGCTCCTAAGCCAGCTAGTCAATGATACGTCTCCAACGTATCTACAATTTATGAAGTATTCATGCTATTATATTATCCATCTTGGATGTTTTATGGGCTTTACTATGCACTTTTACATTACTTTTGGGACTAACTTATTGACCCAGAGCCCAATGCCAGTTCCTGTTTTTTCCCTTGTTTCAGTGTTTCGAAGAAAAGGAATATCAAACGGAGTCGAAACGGAATGAAACCAACTGGAGAAGTTATTTTTGGAAGGAAAGCTTCCGGAAAAACTTGGAGTGCACGTCAGGAAAGGAACGAGGGAGCCACAAGGCAGGGGGCGCGCCCACCCCCCTAGGGCTCGCCCTCCACCCTCGTGGGCTCCTCGTGGCTCCCCTGATGTACTTCTTCCGCCTATATATATATCCATATACCCTAGAAACTTCGGGGAACAAAATAGATCTAGAGTTCCGCCGCCGCAAGTCTCTATAGCCACCAAAAGTCAATCGGGACCCTGTTCCGGCACCCTGTCGGAGGGGGTAACACTCACCGGTGGCCATCTTCATCATCTCAGCACTCTCCATGACGAGGAGGGAGTAGTTCACCCTCGGGGCTGAAGGTATGTACTAGTAGCTATGTGTTTGATCTCTCTCTCTCTCTCTCGTGTTCTTGATTTGGCACGATCTTGATGTATCGCGAGCTTTGCTATTATAGTTGGATCTTATGTTTCTTCTCCCCCTCTACTCTCTTGTAATGGATTGAGTTTTCCCTTTGAAGTTATCTTATCGGATTGAGACTTTAAAGATTTGAGAACACTTGATGTATGTCTTGTCATGCG
Source organism: Triticum dicoccoides (assembly GCF_002162155.2). Lineage (NCBI taxonomy): Eukaryota > Viridiplantae > Streptophyta > Magnoliopsida > Poales > Poaceae > Triticum > Triticum dicoccoides. The sequence goes on along the minus strand of NC_041382.1, from coordinate 300,738,600 downwards.
TATCTGTGGTGACAATGGGATATCATGTGATTCACTTGATGTATGTTTTGATGATCAACTTGCGGGTTCTGCCCATGAACCTATGCATAGGGGTTGGCACACGTTTTCGTCGTGATTCTCCGGTAGAAACTTTGGGGCACTGTTTGAGGTTCTATGTGTTGGTTGAACAGATGAATCTGAGATTGTGTGATGCATATCGTATAATCATACCCATGGATACTTGAGGTGACATTGGAGTATCAAGGTGACATTAGGGTTTTGGTTGATTTGTGTCTTAAGGTGTTATTCTAGTACGAACTCTAGGGCTGTTTGTGACACTTATAGGAATAGCCCAACGGATTGATTGGAAACAATAACTTTGAGGTGGTTTCGTACCCTACCATAATCTCTTCGTTTGTTCTCCGCTATTAGTGACTTTGGAGTGACTCTTTGTTGCATGTTGAGGGATAGTTATATGATCCAATTATGTTATTATTGTTGAGAGAACTTGCACTAGTGAAAGTATGAACCCTAGGCCTTGTTTCCTATCATTGCAATACCGTTTACGCTCACTTTTATCGTTAGTTACCTTGCTGTTTTTATATTTTCAGATTACAAAAACCTATATCTACCATCCATATTGCACTTGTATCACCATCTCTTCGCCGAACTAGTGCACCTATACAATTTACCATTGTATTGGGTGTGTTGGGGACACAAGAGACTCTTTGTTATTTGGTTGCAGGGTTGCTTGAGAGAGACCATCTTCATCCTACGCCTCCCATGGATTGATAAACCTTAGGTCATCCACTTGAGGGAAATTTGCTACTGTCCTACAAACCTCTCCACTTGGAGGCCCAACAACGTCTACAAGGAGAAGGTTGCGTAGTAGACATCAGTCAAGCACCTGCACTACAAAAAAAGACACATCTGTGACATTTTGGGCTGAACGAATTTTTTTCTGTCATGTTTATGACACTTCTATGATGATAATTGTGACAAAACTCGGTATCATCATAGATGTGGTGGGCTCCTACTTCTATGACCAAAAATATGATAGAAAATGGGCTTTTCGTCCTGGGCGGGCCGGAGGCGCAGCTGCATGACATTCTTTGGGCCGCCCATGATGGAGAAAACCATGGTAGAAGTGAGGGCGAGGAAAATATCAGGGGAGTTCCCGGTTACGGTGGGTGGTCGAGGGCCGAGCGATGCGCGTTTCTCTCGTATGTACGTGCGTGTGTGCAAAGGGTTGCGCTCTAATTGAACCCGAGCGAGGCGTTTGGGCTCTAACCGAACCCGAGCGATTGCACTAGGCTACGCGTTACTGAACCCGAGCGATCGATCGATGGTTGTTAACTGAACCTGATCGAGCGATTCCTTTGCTACTGCTGCTAACTAAAGCCGATCGATGCTGCCTCTGGATGAACAGTGAGCGTTGTTGGGGGGTTTGGATGAACAGTTACTGGTGGGGGTTGGATGAACAGGAACCCGTGGTAGTAGAGGCCGTTGCCGCTGGATGACTAGTACCCCGATCGATCGAGCTGTTGGATGAACAGGACCTCGTGGAGGGCTGGATGAACAGGACCCCGTGGAGGGCTGGATGAAGAGGACCCCGTGGAGGGATGGATGAACAGGACCCCGTGGAGGGCTGGATGAACAGTAGCCGGTGGAGGGCTGGATGAACAGGACCCCCATGGAGAGGGCTGGTTGAACAGTAGCTGGTGGAGGAGCGCGCGGTGGAGGCTGGATGAACAGGGGTCCATGGATGAACAGTCGCAGGTGGAGGCTGGAGGAGGTCGATGTTGGATGAACAGTAGCCCGTGGAGGCTGGAGGAGGTCGACGGTGGAGATGAACAGTATCCTGTGGAGTCCCGTTTTGCGGTATGCCACACCCCTCCTGATGAACAGGACCTCCGTTTCGACCGTAGTACCCCAACACAAGTCCGTTTCCTCCATTTTGTGGTATGCCACACCCTCCCGATCAACAGGACCCCGTTTCGACCGTAGGAGGTCCGTTTCCTCCATTTTGCGGTACGCCAGACCCCTACCGATGAACAGGATCCTGTTTCGACCGTGGCCTGTCGAACACAAGGCCGTTTCCTCCGTTCTGCAGTACGCCAGGCCTCGTTTCCATTGGCTATTCCATCCAAGCTGGTTGGCTCCCGATGAACAACACGCTTCCGTTGCCTCCTGATGAACACGACGCATTCCATTGCCTCCCCATGAACACGACGACGATATAGTTTCTCCGTTCTGACCCAGCCACAGCCATGCACACGAGCCCTGGCCATACGTATACGCGAGTAGGCATTCGACACCCTGCTCGTATGTACGTACGTGGACGTATTTACTTTCTTGCACCCTGGCCGATGTACGTACGTGTACATGCTACGTGCGCGCCTCTACTACCACACGTGTGCGCCTCTACTACCACACGTGCCCTTCCTTACACGGCCACAGTTCATCGCTACAGCCTGCAGACAGACCAATCGACCAGTATGTACGTACACGTCCGCAACCAGAATGACAACGCTACGTACGCTTCGACTGGGTGGGTCTCGACTGTCAGGCACTTCCTTGCATGCGAAGATGTAGGTGGTGGGTCCCAGCAGTCAGGGGGAAAATCATTTTTTTGCCCGTAATATGGACGCACTTCCTTGCGTGCGAAGATGTAGCTGGTGGGTCCCAACGGCTAGGGGGGAAATGTTTTTTTTCACAAAATACGGTGGCCTGTTTGGTGGGTCCCTGCTATCAGGTGGAGGAATCATTATTTTCTGCGAAATAAGGAGGCACTTCCTTGTTGCGGCTGTGGACCCAGCTGTCAGCCTCTCCACGTACAATACTCTTCTGATGGAAGTCGTTCCTTGACCACGTTGACCATGCTGCTGCGAGAGCACCGGTGGACGACAGCGAGGCCTAGTAAGGGGACGACGCGGAGCCGGGGAAGACGCGGTAGTGGATGCCCATGCGGAGAGGAGTACGAGGGTTCACTGGTTCTGCTGCGGTGTGAGGATGCCGTTGCCGCAGGGCCTGGCCAGCGGTGGGAGTAGTAGGGGGCGGTGAGACCTCCGCGTCACAGCCTGCCACGGGAAGCAGGAGCACGTGGCACGACTGGCGCTGGTTTGGATGGCTGGAGCAACAAGACCAGAGGTTGAAGAAGCACTACCACCGTTGGATGGACATCGTACGGTCACTGGAGCTAGAATTGTTCATATTGACTAAGTTGACAAAGCCCTCCGTCCCCGTCAACTTAGTAGGACCACAAGTCATCCTCCCACTATTGTGGGTCCCAGCTAGCAGGGGGGTTTTCATTTTATTGTGCGTAATAAGGAGGCACTTCCTTGTGTGTGAAGATATAGCTGGTGGGTCTGACCTGTCAGCGAGGGGACGTTTTTTTCCGCGAAATGCAGATGCCTTCCGGTGGATCCCAGCTGTCAGGTGGAGAAATTATTATTTTGCGCATAATAAGGAGGCATTTCCTTGCGTGCGGCCGTGGACCCAACTGTCAGCCTCTCCACGCACGGTCTACTTCCGATGGATGTCGTTTGTTGACCATGTTGACTACTCCACGCCGAGCGCATCCAAGGTGGTGGACGGCGGCGAGGCCCCGGACAGCAACAAGCCGAAGATGGGAAGACACGGGAGTAGAGTCGTAGATGAAGAGGTGTACGAGGGTTAGCTGGTTCTGGTGCGGTGTGGTTCGACAATCAGTGGAGAAGAATAGGAGGTGTGGAGGGGTGGAGGGATGGCCTGGCCAACGGTGGGGTAGCGCTTCACAGCGAAGCGTGCTAAGCAGAGCTTCTAGCAGCAGGAGGCGGGAGCAGGTGGTCCCGGCATTGCCGGAGGAAGAAGACGAGAGATTGAAGATGCATGCCGGTTGTTGGATGTAAATCCAATGGCTAACGATGTCAGAATCATTTGTTGACTAAGTTGACAATGATTTGCGTTGGCTTCGACCTATTGGCCCACGTTTCAGCCTCCAAAAATGTGGCACATATTCAACCCATTTTTTCAGAATTTACAGTCTTTAGAATTACAGTCTATTTGCTGGGCTGGGTGAACAAATAATGTAGCGTCCATGTGGCCCATTTATTTTTCTCCTAAAAAATTACAGGCCATTTGCACTTTCTCGAAATACACGATTTTTCTGGGCTGATTCTAATTATATTGTTGGGTTGGGCGCAACAATGTTATCAAAAAATAAACAGGGGCTGAGCATTTTGTTATAAATATATTTAAATAATAAGTGATTTATTATTACATTGGTCCTTAAATCTTACCAAGCTTTTGTACACAATCACAAGGATTTTTGTTGCCAAAAAAGTCCAGTATTTTATTGTTAAGAAATTATTTTTGTAAGTTAATAAGATGTGGGATATTGTTTCCTTACATATGTAAGTATCTGTTAAATATATGATGACAATAACTATAATATATAATAACATATAAAATAATTTAAATATATATAATATAGTTAGAAGGGAAACAAATGTTGGACCACGCGTTCCTATTCTTATATAGAAAAATAGAACAGACCTCTGCGTTTTCTTCAAAAAATACATAAATTGGGCTGCCGATGTTTCAGGAAAAATAAAACCTCGGATGGGAGGTCCATAGGCCAGTCGATACATGACGGCCCTAAAAAAATACAAACTGACATGTCGTGGGTTGCACATGTTAAAAAAGAAAGCCTAGACGGGGCAGCCCAAAACCCAGCGGATACTTGCTGCCCCAGTTATAATAAGTGATACTACCCGCCAGCTCCACAGCTTTGTTGTGAATTTATCTCCTACATTGAAGCACCTAAAAAAATGTAACTATGTTGACAAACCCGTGTGCCCCAACGTCAGTATAGCATTAGGAGGAAGTTTTTTTCAATGACGCACTTGCTTGCGTACGACCATAGACCTGGTGGGTCCCGACTGTCCGCCTCTCCACATACAGTTCTCTCCAGATTACTCTCGTTTGTTCAGCATGTTCACAACGGCAGACAGTGGCGCTGCGGCGAGCGCACAAAGGCGCAGGAGGTGATAGGACCACCCAAGACAGTGCCTTATTTGTAACGAAAGTACTGAACTAGCCCAATTGCCAAGTGACACTACCCGATAGTTGTTCCGCCCGGGATCGATTCCACTTGATGTAGGGAAATATCTCCAATTTTTTGCCTCTGCCATTATTGACATGTGGGTCCCCATTGTCATCTACGCACACCACGTCCAACACTTGCCAAAACTTCGTCCCTTGTTTTCTCTGTTTTTCACACACTCGACATTGTGTGGGCATTTTGAGAATAGCATATCTTCTTGACTGTGCATCATATGAAGATGTGCTATGCATGAATGTTGATCAACATGATGTTAACTAGCTGGTAGTTCCATTTTCGACCATGAATAAGACTTCCAACATGATGTTAACACTGTTTGAAAAGGCCGTGTTAATATAAATGCTCTGACTCCGAAAGTTGCAGTTTCTTATCTGAAACTGAACTTGCAGTTTCTTATCTGAAACTGAAACTTGCAGTTTCTTCTCTGAGAATCACATTGTCTGCACTTTTATGCTCCCATGACACTATATTTTTTAAGTGCTACAAATAGATCTCTTGAATTCATAAAATACTTCATATGCTCAATACTACAAATCTGAAATTCAAAAGATATTCATATCTGAAAGTACTTTCAAAATACACAACACAAAACACAATTCACAACCTGCAAATACTGACAACCCTAAGCTCCTCCTGACAATTCACAACCTACTCGACTATTGGGTTGGGGGGTAGTCCCCTCCTATTCCTCGGCGGTAGACAGCCGCCCCGTGAGACGATGTGAACGACGAGGGAGAGGATGGCGGGGAAGCGTCATCGAGCCAACTGCTTTTCTCCTCTTGCAACTAGGTTCGGTTGACGAAGACTCCACCGGCTCGCTTTGGCATGACACCCTCACAAACGACACCCTGTAGATGCTCGATCCTTCAATCTCTGGTGGATGCTCCATCTGGGATCGATACTTCCACCACCGCTCCCTCACGATAGGATTCGGTGAATCTGTTTGCTCCATGGCCCAGAGGACCTGCTCTATGTACTCCCGCGCGACTCCCTTAGGGAGTATCGCTGCCTTTTCACTCCATTGTAGATATTTGGCCATGGATGTCGCCGTCACCGCTAGTTGGTCCTTGTTGTCAAACCAAGACTGTATCTCCAACATCCTAGCTAGATTCACAGGGTCGCCGTATGCGATCCTCACGAGCGCGCACACACGTCCTCGACGCAGGACACGTGTCCGCGGTGGCACCCAAGCTCGAACTGCCTCGCCCGGCTCCCCTCCTTCCTGACCTCACCAAACCACAGGGACACTATAGATCCTCCCCGTGCCCTCTCCCTCTCGCCGGAACCACTATGGCCAAGAACCCACTCATGTCCGAAGCCCCCTCCACAGGAGTCCTTGATGCTCTCAACCCCACCCTCCTCGAGGTCCGTTCTGCCCAGGGATGGGTGCGGCTCGATGCGCTGATCATCCCGATAGGTCGGCCGGCGAGAATGGTGGTCGAAGCCGCCCAGGAGCCTCGCCGGAGCATGCCGGTCCCTCCTCTGCATCGCGAGCAGGCTCGAGGTGGACGACGACCTCGGGCCAGGCGGGCCCCATCTCCGCGCAGCCCCACTTGTCGGCGAGCAGGCGTTGACCCGGGCTGCCCACGTGGATAAGTGACGGGCCCCAACCCCGTGGGACCCGCATGTCAGAGTCACACGCGCCCTGTCCCGCCACTGCCTAGCTGGATAAGTGGAAACGCCTTTTGGGGAAGTACGTTTTCAATAAGGGATAGTGTATTCTGGACTTAGTTCGGTTAGAAATGCATTTTCCTTCTAGAAAAGTGTATTTTCACTTAACTACGGCTAGAAATACATTTTCTCTGCGGAGAAGGCCTATTCAACTAAATGTTCTTTCTGTTTTTCAGCTCAGAGGCCTGTTTGTAGAAATCTTTGTACAGATTGGTCCCTGGACTTTGTCAGGCTATTACTTTTTCTCGTAACTCCGATTAAGGTGAAACCAACGCCCACGTCTTCGTCTCGTCGAGCCCGTTCTATTCCCATCATTTTCACTATGGTTTGACATACTTGAAATGACCATTTTGCCCTCGCCCCTAATCGGACCCCTCCGAGAGAGAACCCTTTTCGGCGATTCTTTCCGCGGCTTCACCGCACAACTCCCCGGAGTGTCCTTCACACCCAGGAAAGCCACAACCCCCATTTGCATGATAGCCATGCAGAAGCATTGGTTTTCAACTTGAATCTTTAATAACTGTCTGTTTGTTTTGCTACTGCTGTCGTTATTTCGGTTATGCTATTGGATCAGTGGTTACCGTAATGCCATGTTTTCTTGCACTCTGTTACTATGTTCTTCATGCTAGTATTACTTTAATATTGGCCATGCTGGGTAATAGTACATGTTGGTGGTGGTCTTCGGTGCACGACTATCGTCTGTTCCGAGTACCGTGGTTGTGCATGTTCTTTTGCACCCAGTTGGTTAAATGCTTGCATGGTAGTTTTATCGTTATGTTATTGCATGGTATTTATTGTTGATGCTAGTGCTAATGTTATGCTATGAGTAGGGTTCTAGTTGTGATTTTCATGCTCGTCAGTATGCCATGCTCATCTGGATAAATGGTTAAATGTTGTTGTTATGCTCGTTGATTGTGATGCACCCCCATGCTTATATTGATATCATGTTCATGCATAATACTTGCATCATGTTATTTTTTTATCATGGCTCAACATATTGCATTCAAGTTTAACTGGATAATAATGAACTTGAACAACTTTTGGCTGAGTCATGGTGCCACCAAATCGAGCTGACCAGTGCAACCACACGTGCCTTATGGGGGGGGTCCTAACTGGGTCTATTGTCATGCCTTTCGCCGGTGCCTCCAACGAGGGAAGGTTATGCGCGGGTTGTTTTGCGCGATTTTGTCCCCGTTTGGGACCGTTTATGTTTTGCCATGACAATGGCCATTGGTGTCTTTGGTAGGTACGGGGCCACCCAGGACATAGCCCAAAGGGGAGTTGGTCGGAGTGGCCGGGACAGTGTCATGGCAGTAGATCGGTTTTGTCGGGACGCTATGGTCCGCACGTATGGGAGTGCGAGGCCATGGCTTCCGTGGTGTGGGTACAATGTGCTAACCTCTACAAAGTGTTTATTAAATCTATCGATAGCCGCGCCCGTGGATATGGGTCTAGTGCATAGGCGGTCACACTATGGGTCAACAATAATAATAATATGCTTAATAATAACCCTGGTTCCATGATGAAAGAAGTTGGTTGATATTTATGTGATCGTGAGAGGATCACTGTGGTATCGTGGATACCGAGTTGATGGATATTTGTGGTGTTATGCGAGAGTCAAGGGTAAAGGTCAAGCTCCTTGTGGTCATAAATGATTAGTACGGTATTGTTAATACCAAGCTTGATTGGATCCTGAGATGATCGTGTCATGTCCGTGATGGTAAGTGATACATGTGATGGTTACGATGTAACCCGAGCAAAGTAAGTTGGTGCATGATAGTTTCATCATGCTGCATGCTAGTCTCATCATGTTCATATGTTCATGCCATGATCGGATTGTTCTTGCTGTATCATATTGTACATGCCATGTTGTTCTGATAGTATCGTGTTCAGTGTTGCTTAATAATCTGTATTGCCATGCTATTGTTTGTCTTGATTGCCTTGGTTGCTGTGAGCTTGCAAGTACATTCAATGTACTGACCTGGCGTGTCATGCCAGTTTGCAGGTCATGCCGGATTTGATTGCTTGTTTGTCGTGGATCCCTTGTTTGCGAGCTAGGATAAGCATTCCAGCCAGAGTCCCTGCGGAGTGGAGTTCATCACCATCGTCGTTGTTCCACTGCTAGAGTTATTCCGCTACTTCGTGTTGTTCTGCTGCTTGCGTGGAGCAACCGTGGCACGCGTAGTTTTGTCGTGCCGATGTAACCCCCTTGTACCCATATAGATTGTAATAAAGAGCTAATTTGTTCAATGCTAAGCAGTGCCGTATTCTAGAAGACTTCTCCTCGATCTCTGGGCTGGAATACGGGGCGTTCCGGTTTCTCTGAGCCGGTGTGCCACAGGCTTGGTATCATAGCAGGTCTGGCTGTAGGATGCCCTAGCCCACGCGAACGTTAGAAACGGTAGTATAAACCCCAATTGATTTGTTGCACTTGATTGTTGCATAGCATGCATATAGAATATTATCTGGTCGCTTATAGTGATCTTGTGACTTTAGGTGGTATCGGTTTCGATCTACTACCTGCACCCTCCTTCTTTGCATGCCTGCTCTTCGGTGTTTGGCATCATCTCTGTCCCAGCTGAGTGATGTCCTGGTACCAAGTGTTCCAGACACCATTTGCAGGAGTTATGCTCAGGTATCATGTTGATATCTTTCCGCCACCCACCCATATTATTTCGGTGATAGCCATGCTTCTATTCCGAATCGTGCCTTCCATCTCGCCATTTTGCCAACCCTTGTTGACCTTTGTTTTCAGAAACAAGGCAATGCCGGCAAGCCCAGTCTACCACCGCTACCTTACCCAGTCATCCCATTCTTTGGATGTGTACGGTTCCCCTTCGTATGCTTGATGATGACGTGGTCGTGACCTTGTGTCTCGCTACATGATCGCCAAGTCCGCCCTAACCTGTTTATCCACCCAGTTGCAACCGGCGTTCAACCAGCGCTTTGTGTAGCCTTGGTTACACCAACTCCTTCCACACGCAGACCCACTTTTGTGCACACCGCCACAACATAATAGATCATAAAACCGGAGTTTTCGCGAGATTTGTGTGCTTAGGCATGCATGCATATTATTGTGTGAGTAGCAGTAATATGTGATGTTGATTGATTATTTATATTATTTGTATGCTTGTGTGCTTTTGTTTTAGTCATTTATTTTGCTTCTCTTTTTGAGCCTTCGGTGTGGCATTATTTTCCCCTTATTAAAGTTGCTCACCAACCAACACTGGACCTGAAGAGTCAGTAAGGAATTCAAATACTTGGAAGCTCAGATAAACAGAATAAAGTTATCGGCAGACTGCAGTGAAATTTGGAATATCTCGTCTGAATGCAATAGGAATCATGGATGGACAGTCAGTATCATGTTTGTATTAGCGTGCACTCCTTACAACGGTATGGATAATCAAGTTTGCCTCAGGGTGCACTCTTCACGACAGAAATGATCAAATCAGGAAGAAGATCAGCTTTGTGCTAGACCAACAGTATAATCTCAGTCAAAGGAATGGTTCAGATACAATGTTTGATTCTTCTTTGAGGATGATTACTAAACATGATATACCTGGAAGAAAGCAAGAATCAGTCAGAACACAAGTCTACCTCAGGGATCAGATTCTCAGATATATGTGAAGGAAGCCAGATATACACCTCAGTGTGACAAAGGACTATGAAGATTGACAACAACAGTGAGCTCCATACAAGTACCGGTGAACCAGGAATATGATCCTGATGAGCCCTTGTCTTCTTTTCTCTGGTAACGGCACCACGCCTGTGTTCTGAGCCGTTTTTGGCCATCCAGGGTGGATGCCAACTTTATATTTCTCTATTTGACAACTGTCATGAGTTCTGAGATGGTTTCCGGCCGTCTCGTATAGCTGTTGAGTTTCTTTTTGTGACAGTGGCCCTATGCTCTGAGCTGCTTTTCAGCCGTCTTAGGGAGCTGCCACCTTATTCTTATCGACCCGGTCTCATGCTCTGAGCTGCTTTCGGCCGTCCTGAGCCGTGGTTGAGTTATTTCAGTAATGTCCCAGATCTGAGTTGTAAAGACCGTTCTGGTGGCCACTGATTTATTTGCTGATTTCTTGCAAGGGTTCAGATTATCATTTCCCTACAGTCAGAACTTGAGAGTGATGAACCAGCCATTTAAACAATATTACCATGTCAAGAGATGAGGATAAGGGTACGCCTGTCAGAATGTTGCACCCGACAGAACCTATGGTCACACGAAGAAGCAACACGATCCCGCTCTTTCAGCAAAGGATCCAGACCAGGAAAACAGTAATGAAGGAGCAAGACTGATAAGTGTTGCATGACCCATAGGGTGCAGATATCCCGGACCGTCTGAGTCAGCATCAGTCACCATAAATATTCACCTAAAGGGTCTGCTCGATTCTGGATGGTGAATAACAGTCTGGAAGCATGTGCCCTCACTTATGTGAAGCATCAAAGGATAGCCTATCATGGACAAAATTCTTCCACGAGATTCACAGTCAGTCAAGTATGCGGATACTATCATATAAGGCCCTACCCCTTTATGATGGTCAGGACAGGCGATAGTCAAATATTTGGTACGGATCTAACACTCAAAACAGTGGAGCCAGTCAAGATGATTTAGAAACTCCGCGAGAAATCAGTATTGGTCAGAAGAACAGTTATGATCCACAGCATTGTTTGAACCCGAAGGACCTACAATTGGTTGAGAAACCCAATGCAAGGAGTCAAAGCTTGGGTGTTCATCAGGAAAATATGTTCACAACTTCATGAAAGATTGGTAGTGCTGGATGGCACACCCATCAGAAATCAATCTCGGACTGGTAAAACAGGCATATATTTCAGTCATGATAACTTGTCACTCAGCTAAGTCAGCATATATGAAAATAATTGAAGCCTGTATAAGCATGAGCAAGCAAGGTAAGATCTGTCAGAATGTGGATACAGTGAAGAAAACCATCCCAGAGCCAGGCAGTTTCATCATATGAAAGTTCGTGGGAGCAATCAATAAAGGAAAAAGGATACCCGTGTTGGAAATGGTTTCCTTAAGGTCAGATATATTCATACTTGTTCCCTGGGCAACCAAATATCGAGGACGAGATTTCTTTAAGGGGGGAAGAGTTGTCACAACCTAATTTTTGGCCCTTTCTTTTTCTTTTGTTTTTTTTTGATATTTTTGCTTGAGCTTTCTTTTTCCGTGGCTTTGTGGTCTGGAAACTGAAGAAGATGACCTCTTGTTTCTTTCTAGAGTGGCTTTTCATCCCCAAATCGAGCCCTAGACCTTGCCATTTTCATCCTAGACCAAATCCCAATATTATTTTCCTTAGGAATATTCCTTTTTCTATTAAAGGAACAATCCTTTTTGCCCTACGTTGTGAAGCAACCTATATTTCCATCACTCCTAAAATTTCCAAATAATTCTCATAAATTGTTTGGGTCATATCTTCCTCAAATATGGCAAAATATTTCATTGGCCATGTTTCCCATCATGCTCAATAAATTCATTTCCTATTCTGTCCTGGATGGCAAATTGTGAAGCAAGTGCCATTTACCTTCGCCCAATTGAACCCAAATTCCTTGGACATCTTTTCCTATCCAAATAATAGCCTCATGCCAAGATTCAACTCCATTTTCCTAGTAAATATTTCTGAGCAATTTTTCAAAGTTCCTGTTTGAGGGAATTGATTGTGAAGGAAGTACAAGCTAGGAATATTCAAATGAGTTGAAATTCTGCAAGGACCTTCATATCATCAAATCAAAGCTCTCCACAAGATTTGAACTCATGCAATGCATCCATGTGAGCTGAGCATCAATTCTGTGTTTCTGTCCAAATTTTCAGTTAGTGAAGCAAGTATATTTTATCTTGCTCCGTTATGTCTGAAAATTTTCCCAGGCCTTCTCCTACCTATATAACCTATCTCCACCCAATTTGGCATATTTCATCTAGCCATTATTCCTATAGAAGTTTTGCAACTTTCTGGTCAGTGGATATGCTTGTAAAGCAAGTACCATTTTGGTTTATCCAATTGGTATGAAACCTTTTGCACCATCTTCATATGATCAAATAACTATGCCTTGCCCACGTTGAGCTTTAGTAGATACCCCATGTGAGTGCATCATCCAATATCTTTTTCTGGACCATATATGCACTTACACAGCAACTGCTAGCTAAACCCCTCCCCTTGAGCTGAAACCATGCCATCTCAATAACCTTAGTGAGTGATCAACCTCCGTGAAAGCTCAGCCTTAATCTCCACACGTGTGAGCCACAGCAAACTCCAAACACCTTGTTGTTCAGCTAGTTTGGAGCCTCCTGGTTTTCTCTTCTTTGCCCCTGGATCGTGTTATTGCTTCCTTTGGACTAAGGGTAGCAGGGTCCTTCCACCAGACATGATTTGGCCGATCTCTGTGCCCTGCATGCGCTAGCTCATGCGGTGACCGCCGTTTTGGCATGTCACCTGCGTGCTCTGGCGCCTCTGTCTTCTTCTCCCCCTCTGTGCTCTTGTCCCTCGGTGCGCGACCATGTCTATCGCCTTCCCCATGATGTTGCCGTCCCTCTGGAGCCCTTGCCCACTCCGTCCTCTTCACCGGTGTGTTGTCTCCGTCGTGAACAGAGTGCGCCCACAGACGCGCTGCAGATTGGTCGTATTCCTCCTCTGTTTGCTTCTCCCCCGTGCCCCCCGTCGTCTCCTGCCCGTGAGCCTGCTCCTTGCTCCCCTCCGTCGTCTTCCTTTGAGCTCCCGAGCGCGCACACGCGTCCGCGGTGTAGGTACGCGTCTGCGGTGGCACCGAGCTCGAACTACCTCGCCCAGCTATATATAGCCACTCCCCTCACGTCCTGAGCGCCCCACTAGCCCCACCTCTCTCCCAGGAACCTGCCTAGCCTCTCCACCGAGCCGGAGCTGCTTTCCTCGCTGCTCTCTGCCTCCATGGCCACCGCACGGCCTCGGCCAAATCCGCCTGAACCAAGCACTCCCCCTCCTTCCTGACCTCACCATAGGACCACAGGTACCCCATAGATCCTCCTCGTGCCCTCTCCCTCTCGCCGGAACCACTATGGCCAAGAACCCACTCGTGCCCGAAGCCCCCTCCGCCGGAGTCCTTGCTGCTCTCAACACCGCCCTCCTCGAGGTTCGTTCTGCCCAGGGATGGGTGCGGCTCGACGCGCTGATCATCCCGGTAGGTCGGCCGGCGAGAATGGTGGACGAAACCGCCCAGGAGTCTCGTCGGAGCGCGCCGGTCCTCCTCTGCATCGCGGGCAGGCGCAGGTGGACGATGACCTTGGGCCAGGCGGGCCCCATCTCCGCGCAGCCCCACCTGTCGGCGAGCGGGCGTTGACCGGGGCTGCCCAAGTGGATAAGTGACGGGCCCCAGCCCCGTGGGACCCGCATGTCAGCATCACATGCGCCCGGTCCCGCCACTGCCTAGCTGGATAAGTGGAAACGCCTTTTCGGGAAATACGTTTTCAATAAGGGAAAGCGTATTCTTGTCTTAGTTTGGTTGGAGATGCGTTTTGCTTCTAGAAAAGCGTATTTTCACCTAACTACGGCTAGAAATACATTTTCTCTGTGGAGAAGGCCTATTCAACTAAATGTGCTTTCTGTTTTTCAGCTCAGAGGCATGTTTGTAGAAATCTTTGTACAGATTGGTCCCAGGACTTTGTCAGGCTATAACTTTTTGCTCGTAACTCCGATTAAGGTGAAACAAACGCCCACGTCTTTGTCTCGTCGATCCTGTTCTGTTCCCATCATTTTCACTATGGTTTGACAAACTGGAAATGACCATTTTACCCTTGCCCCTAATCAGCCCCCTCCGAGAGAGAACCATCTCCGGTGACTCTTTCCGCGGCTTCACCGCACATCTCCATGGAGTATCCTTCACCCCCAGGCAAGCTACAACCACCATTTGCATGATAGCCATGCAGAAGCATTGGTTTTGAACTTGAATCTTTAATAACTGTCTATTTGTTTTGCTACTCTGTCATTATTTCGGTTATGATGTTGGATCGGTGGTTACCGTAATGCCATGTTTTCTTGCACTCTGTTATTATGTTCTTCATGCTAGTATTACTTTAATATTGGCCATGATGGGTAATAGTACATGTTGGTGATGGTCTTCGGTGCACGACTATCGTCTGTTCCGAGTACTGTGGTTGTGCATGTTCTTTTGCACCGAGTTGGTTAAATGCTTGCATGGTAGTTTTATCGTTATGTTATTGCATGGTATTTATTGTTGATGCGAGTGGTCATGTATGCTATGAGTAGGGCTCTAGTTGTGATTTTCATGCTCGTCAGTATGCCATGCTCATCTGGATAAATGGTTAAATGTTGTTGTTATGCTCTTTGATTGTGATGCACCCCCATGCTTATATTGATGCCATGTTCATGCATTATAGTTGCATCATGTTATTTTTTTATCATGGCTCAGCATATTGCATTCAAATTTAACCGTATAATAATGAACTTCAACAACTGTTGGCTGAGTCATGGTACCACCAAATCGAGCTGACCAGTGCAACCACACTTGCCTTATGGGGGGTCCTAACTGGGTCTATTGTCATGCCTTTCGCCGGTGCCTCCAACGAGGGAAGGTTATGCGCGGGCGCTACCTTGGCCGGGTAGGACGACATAAGCCTTGTGTGCCCGAGTTGTTTTGCGCGCTTTTGTCCCTGTTTGGGACCGTTTATATTTTGCCACGACAGTGGTCATTGGTGCCTTTGGTAGGCACGGGGCCACCCAGGACTTAACCCAAAGGGGAGTTGGTCGGAGTGGCCGGAGTGGCCGGGAGAGTGTCATGGCAGTAGATCGGTTTTGTCAGGACGCCATGGTCCGCACGTATGGGAATGCGAGGCCATGGGTTCCGTGGTGTGGGTATAGTGTGCTAACCTCTGCGGAGTGTTTACTAAATCTATCGATATCCGCGCCCGCGGATATGGGCCCAGTTCGTAGTCGGTCACACTATGGGTCAACAGTAATAATAATATGCTTAATAACAACCTTGGTTCGATGATTAAAGAAGTTGGTTGATATTTATGTGATCGTGAGAGGATCACTATGGTATCATGGATACCGAGTTGATGGATATTTGTGGTGTTATGCGGGAGTCAAGGGTAAAGGTCAAGCCCCTTGTGGTCATAAATGATTACTACAGTATTGTTAATACCAAGCTTGATTGGATCCTGAGATGATCGTGTGATGTCCGTGATGGTAAGTGATACCTGTGATGGTTACGATGTAACCCCGAGCAAAGTAAGTTGGTGCATGGTAGTTTCATCATGTTGCATGCTAGTCTCATCATGTTCATATGTTCATGCCATGATCGGATTGTTCTAGCTGTATCATATTGTACATGCCATGTTGATAGTATCGTGTTCAACATTGCTTAATAATCTATAATTTCCATGCTATTGTTTGTCTTGATTGCTTTGGTTGTTGTGATCTTGCAAGTACATTCAATGTACTGACCTGGCGTGTCATGCCGGATTTGATTGCTTGTTTGTTGTGGGTCCCTTGTTTGCGAGCTAGGATAAGCGTTCCAGCAAGAGTCCCTGTGGAGTGGAGTTTATCACCGTCGTCGCTGTTCCACTTCTAGTGTTATTCCACTGCCTCGTGTTGTTCTGCTGCCTGCATGGAGCAATCGTGGCACGCGTAGTTTTGCCGTGCCGATGTAACCCCCTTGTACCTATACAGATTGTAATAAAGAGCTAATTTGTTCTAGGCTAAGCAGTGCCGTATTCCAGAAGACTTCTCCTCGACCTCTGGGTTGGAATACGGGGCGTTCCGATTTCTCTGAGCCGGGGTGCCACAGATTGAATCAGGGGCGTCACAAGTTGGTACCAGAGCCAACTGCCTGTAGGAATCCCCTTTCCCAACTACTTGGCCGAAGTTAAGTCTAGTCATTGCAAAACATTTACTAACGTGGCTGTGTGGCTCACGGGCCCACGTCGCCATTGGGTGGTATTAGGATCTTCTATTCCTCGTCTATACTCTGGGACTCTGATCTCTCTTCTATTCATGTTAAATGTTTTTGTAAAAAAACTAACTTTAGGTTCTTGAAAATACTTTCTCTCGGAGAGCCCCTCACTCCAGATGATTGATTTCTACACCAGAAGATTCTCAAGATACTCTCTGAATTCCTCTCGAGACTATGTGCCCGTCACTTTTTCAAATCCCGTACCACCGATGTATCCCTATGGATAAATACATACACATGTCCTTTGATGAGGACATCAATACCATTGTTACACCCACAACCCCTACTGTTACATATACTGGACCAATTACTAGAGCTCGCGCACGCCATTTAAATTACCAGGTACTTTCGTTTCTTGGTAATGATTCTAATGTTCATGAGATTATGATGCTGCCTAAATTGGATACATTTGTTTTGCTTACAAATGAAGGGCCTAGCTTGGAGAAGGATGAGCATTGGAGCAAGAACACGCATGGAGTTGATGGCATGTGTAAGGGGATCAAGAACAGAGTTACAAGTGATGATTTCAGGACTTTGAAGCCGCCATAAGGAGTGCATGAAGCCTTGGACGAAATATACAAGATGCCACTTCATAATATTCGTCCATAGGCTATTCTAGGTGCTGCGTCACCTTATTAATAGGCCAGGCCCATGTAATTTCGAAATACTTAAGTATAGGCTATTTTTAGAGTCCGTATGTGTGGGGAAACAAGAGTTAGGGTTGGTTTCGGACCCCACCCTCAAGGGCCATGAAATTCTCCCCTCTTCCTCCATATATACAGCCCTTAGGGCGTCGTTTAGACTTTGGGTTTGTTTAGATTAAAAGTTCGCCATAGCTACAACTTCGCGTACTTCGTTTGTGTCCAACGACCAGACCAAGACGTCACAGAACCCCACCTTGATCAATAAAGCTTTCATCTTATATTCGCAATAACCCGATTGCAATCTCAGTTTCTTGCTTGTTCTTCGTTTGCTCGCAGGAAACAGACCCTCGTGGTCAGGTTGATCGTGCTCCGGCGTGGTCAATAACCCTCGGAAGTTGGTTTAGCGATTGCTAAGGCGCGACGTCTCGCACGTTTGTAGTCGGATCGTCAAGGTCGACTCCCACAGAAAACGATAGCCACCATCTCATCGAAACATCGGGACACCTTAGCCTCTATCATCCTTCTTACGTTCATCCCCAGCTGCTCTTGTTATTACAAGATGCATCGAATTATTCTTCGACTTTTAAGAATCTCCGATGAGGACATCAATACCATTGTTACACCCACAGCCCCTACTGTTACATATACTGGACCAATTACTAGAGCTCGCGCACGCCAATTAAATTAACAGGTACTTTCGTTTCTTGGTAATGATTCTAATGTTCATGAGATTATGATGCTGCCTAAATTGGATACATTTGTTTTGCTTACAAATGAAGGGCCTAGCTTGGAGAAGGATGAACATTGGAGCAAGAACACGCATGGAGTTGATGGCATGCGCAAGGGGATCAAGAACGGAGTTACAAGTGATGATTTCAGGACTTTGAAGCCGCCATAAGGAGTGCATGAAGCCTTGGACGAAATATACAAGATGCCACTTCATAATATTCGTCCATTGGCTATTCTAGGTGTTGCGTCACCTTATTAATGGGCCCGGCCCATGTAATTTCGAAATACTTAAGTATAGGCTATTTTTAGAGTCCGTATGTGTGGGGAAACAAGAGTTAGGGTTGGTTTCGGACCCCACCCTCAAGGGCCACGAAATTCCCCCCTCTTCCTCCATATATACAGCCCTTAGGGCGTCGTTTAGATTTTGGGTTTTGTTTAGATTAAAAGTTCGCCATAGCTGCAACTTCGCGTACTTCGTTTGTGTCCAACGACCAGACCAAGACGTCACAGAACCCCACCTTGATCAATAAAGCTTTCATCTTATATTAGCAATATCCCGATTGCAATCTCAGTTTCTTTCTTGTTCTTCGTTTGCTCGCAGGAAACAGACCCTCGTGGTCAGGTTGATCGTGCTCCGGCGTGGTCAATAACCCTCGGAAGTTGGTTTAGCGATTGCTAAGGCGCGACATCTCGCACGTTCGTAGTCGGATCGTCAAGGTCGACTCCCATAGAAAACATCGAAACATCGGGACACCTTAGCCTCTATCAAGTGGTATCCGATTTCCAGGTTGCTCGGTGAGATTTTACAGTTTTTCGTAGATTAGATCGAGTCTGTTCTTCATACCTACAGTCCACGAAAAAGCCAGAAAAAAAATTAGGGTTAGTTCATCATATCCGAACCAATCTGAGCCTTTGCATAATCTTTTTAGGGTTTTTGCTTTGTTGAATTTGCGGTTCCATCGTCGTGTCAAGTTGCTGGTCTTAGAGTCTAGCCTTTTAGAGTTTCGAGTTCTGGTCATAAGTTGTCACGCCACCGCCGCACCATCATCATCGCCCATCTACCACTTTTGCTTATCTTCCACCGCTCTGAATCCATATCCATATACCACCACCAATCTGTATCCATATACCACCACCGCTACCATATACCACCACCACTGCCATATACCACAACCATATATCCACCACCAATCCGAGTTCTTCTCATATTAGGTTTGTTCTTGAGATCAATCTAAATTCTGATTCGTGTTTCCTTGCCTGCGTAGGTCTCGGAAAAAAAAAGTCTGGAGACCCCCGGGCAGTTTTTAGGCCAAAATTTTCACGAGCAAATTTTTTCCCTATCCTATTTTTAGGCTTTTCTGAGTCTTTTGAGCCACGTGCCATCATAGTGATTTTTGGCGCACTTTTTCATCGTCGCTGCCCTGATTTCCGAAAAAAAGTGAAAAAAAAATTTCGTGCCCATCCTATCAGTTTGACGAGGGAAGAGTTTTGAGACACCCGCCATTATAGTGATTTTTCGCAAAAAAAAGAGGTGCGCAAAAAAAAGGAGCGCAAAAAAAAGAGCGAAAAAAAGAGTTCCAGAGTGTGCTTTTCCCTTATTTACGTGCAGCGCCGTGATTTTGTTAGTGTTCTAGGCTCGCGTCTCTAGCACGGTCTAGCCTAGGACCAGCACAGTACCGTCGTTGAGCGTTTATTCAACTTTGCATCTCTGAATTGATTATTGCTGACCCTTTTTGCTACCATACTATAAGCCTTCCCAGCTCCACATACATCTACGTCGTGCGTTTGACTCTCCCTGGCAATCGCTCTATCCAAGCTTTTGAGAAGTTTTCACTACAACGGTTGCCGATCAACGCCTGCTGCTGGGTAAGAACTGGTAAGAATTTGAGATTTGCTTGACGGATTTGTGACACCCGCCACCACCACCACTTGTTAGTAGTCTGTAGGATCATATTCTTGTGTGTTTCTATTGCTGCTAACCATGCCAGGATCACAAGCCGACGAGACTGGCTGGGAGAACTTGACGAACAAGGAGCTTCATGATACGTTTCAGCAAATGATGAGTGGACAGGTGCAAGATGTGATAAACAGATTTGAAAAGGCCATGGAGAAGATAGATGGCATGGAGAAGACGTTTGAAACAAAGCTCGATAACAAGTTTGCTGAATTGCTTTCGCGTTTTCCACCACCACCACCGGCTGCTCCTGCCGCACCTCTGCAACAACAGCAACAACATCGACTACCTCCACGTCGGGAAACAGCCCTCCGCCGAGCGAGCCGTGTCCCTCTTCAGTCGGGCCAAACTGCTGGTGCTGTTGTTGATACTTCTGTGGCTCCTACTGCTGATGTGTAGGAGGATGATTATGTGGGAGATTATGAGGATGAGGTTGATCAAAATCAGAACTACGTGCCACCACCAGCACAGCAACCACCAGGTCGTCCACATGCAAATAATGGCAATGGTAGGGCTCACCCTCAGGTACGAGATCATGACCATCTCCCTAAACTAAAATTGAATATTCCACCATTTGAGGGTAGATATGTTCCTGATATATATCTTACTTGGGAGTTAGAAACTGAACAACGATTTACATGTTTACAATATCCCGAGGAGAGACGTGTTCCTGCTGCTGTTTGTGCATTCACTAGTTTTGCATGTGTTTGGTGGTCTGAGCATTGTAGATTATATCCTATTCCGGCTACTTGGGCTGCTTTTAAAACTGCTATGCGTACTCGTTGGGTTCCACCATATTATCAACGTGAATTACTTCAAAAATTGCAGCGCTTAAGACAGGGAAAAAATTCTGTACAAGAATATTATCAGGAATTACAAACTGGCATGATTAGATGTGGTATTGTTGAGGAGAATGAAGCTATGCTTGCACGTTTTATGGGTGGATTAAATAGAGAGATTCAGACGATTCTAGAGTATAAGGAGTATACTAATATCACTCGTTTATTCCATCTTGCTTGTAAAGCTGAACATGAAGTGCAGGATCGACAGGCATTAGCGCGGACTAACTTTTCTGCAGGTCGACCTTCATCATGGACACCACGTGCATCATCTACTTCCACACGTTCTGCTACACCGGCGCCTCCGTCGGCTGCCACCTCCAACCGTGATACAATAAAGCAGGCACAATCACCACTATCTGCCAAGAGCACACCTTCTGGGCCTGCAAAGAGCTCTTCTTCATCCATGGCATCAACAGGGCAAACACATGATATTATTTGTCGACGTTGCAAGGGTGGAGGTCATTATGCGAGAGAATGCCCATCTAAGCGTGTGATGATTGTTACTGAGGATGGTGGGGATGAGTCCGCTAGTGACTATGATGAGGAGACTTTGGCTCTTATTACACGTGAATAACACGGTGGAGATGATTCTGATCATGAGACGCAATACATGGCTCCTGAAGATGCTGACAGGTATGAATGTTTAGTTGCTCAACGTGTTCTGAGTGTGCAGGTTACACAAGCTGAGCAAAATCAGAGGCATAATTTGTTCCATACAAAGGGAGTTGTGAAGGAACGTTCTGTTCGCGTGATCATAGATGGAGGGAGCTGCAATAACTTGGCTAGCATGGAGATGGTGGAGAAGCTATCTCTCACCACAAGACCACATCCACATCCTTACTACATCCAATGGTTCAACAACAGCGCCAAGGTTAAGGTAACACGTACTGTTCGTGTGCATTTTAGTATCTCTACATATGCTGATTATGTTGATTGTGATGTGGTACCTATGCAAGCATGTTCCTTATTACTTGGTAGACCATGGCAATTTGATAAAAATTCTGTACACCATGGTAGAAACAATCAGTATACTCTTGTTCATAACGATAAAAGTATTACTTTGCTTCCTATGACTCCTGATTCCATTTTGAAAGATGATATTAATAGAGCTAATAAAGCAAAACAGGAGACAAATAAGAGTGAAAATCAGATTGTGGCAAAAGAATTTGAGCACCAAATGAAGCCTAATAATAAACCATCTACTGTTGTTTCTGAAATTAAATTGAAAAGTGCATGTTTACTTGCCACCAAATCTGATATTGATGAGCTAGATTTTAGCAAATCTGTTTGCTATGCTTTTGTGTGCAAAGAGGCATTATTTTCATTCGAGGACGTGCCTTCCTCTTTGCCCCCTGCTGTCACTAACATTTTGCAGGAGTTCGCTGACGTCTTTCCACAAGACGTGCCACAGGGATTACCACCTATTCGAGGGATTGAGCATCAAATTGACTTAATTCCCGGTGCTTCACTACCCAACCGTGCACCATACCGTACCAATCCAGAGGAGACGAAGCAGATTATGCGTCAAGTACAAGAACTGCTCGATAAAGGTTATATACGCGAATCCCTTAGTCCTTGTGCTGTTCCTATCATTTTAGTGCCGAAAAAGGATGGTACGTCGCGTATGTGCGTTGATTGTAGAGGCATTAATAATATTACTATTCGTTATCGTCATCCTATTCCTAGGCTCGATGATATGCTTGATGAATTGAGTGGCTCTACAATATTCTCCAAAGTTGATTTGCGTAGTGGATACCATCAAATTCGTATGAAATTGGGTGATGAATGGAAAACATCATTTAAAACTAAGTTTGGATTATATGAGTGGTTAGTCATGCCTTTTGGGTTAACTAATGCACCTAGTACTTTCATGAGGTTAATGAACGAAGTTTTACGTGCTTTCATTGGACGATTTGTGGTAGTTTACTTTGATGACATATTGATTTATAGCAAATCTTTGGAGGAACATTTGGAACATTTACGTGCTGTTTTTATTGCTCTATGTGATGCACGTTTGTTTGGAAACCTTGGAAAGTGCACCTTTTGCACGGACCGAGTATCTTTTCTTGGCTATGTTGTTACTCCACAGGGAATTGAAGTTGATAAAGCCAAGATTGAAGCTATTGAGAGTTGGCCGCAGCCCAAAACGGTCACACAAGTGAGGAGTTTCCTTGGCCTCGCTGGTTTCTATAGGCGTTTTGTGAGAGATTTCAGCACCATTGCTGCACCTCTCAACGAGCTTACAAAGAAGGATGTGCCTTTTGTTTGGGGTGCCGCATAGGAAGAAGCCTTCACGGTATTGAAAGATAAGTTGACACATGCTCCTTTACTCCAACTTCCTAATTTCAATAAGACTTTTGAGCTTGAATGTGATGCTAGTGGAATTGGATTAGGAGGTGTGTTATTACAAGATGGAAAACCTGTTGCATACTTTTCTAAAAAATTGAGTGGGCCTAGTCTGAACTATTCTACTTATGATAAAGAATTATATGCTCTTGTTCGGACCTTAGAAACATGACAACATTATTTATGGCCCAAGGAATTTGTTATACATTCTGATCATGAATCTTTGAAACACATTAAAAGTCAAGCAAAACTGAACCGTAGACATGCTAAATGGGTTGAATTCATTGAGACTTTCCCTTATGTCATTAAACACAAGAAGGGTAAAGAAAATGTTATTGCTGATGCCGTGTCTCGTCGTTATACTATGCTTTCACAACTTGACTTTAAAATATTTGGTTTGGAGACCATCAAAGATCAATATGTTCATGATGCTGAATTTAAAGATGTATTGCAGAATTGTAAGGAAGGGAGAACTTGGAACAAGTTCGTTCTTAACGATGGATTTGTGTTTCGTGCTAACAAGCTATGCATTCCAGCTAGCTCCGTTCGTCTTTTGTTGTTGCAGGAGGCGCATGGAGGAGGATTAATGGGACACTTTGGCGTCAAGAAGACGGAGGATATACTTGCTACACATTTCTTTTGGCCAAAGATGAGATGGGATGTTGAGCGTTTTGTTGCTCGCTGCACTACATGTCAAAGAGCTAAGTCACGACTCAATCCTCATGGTTTATATATGCCTTTGCCTGTACCTAGTGTTCCTTGGGAGGATATATCTATGGACTTTGTTTTAGGTTTACCTCGAACAAAGAAGGGGAGGGATAGCATATTTGTTGTCGTGGATAGGTTCTCGAAAATGGCACACTTTATACCATGTCATAAAAGCGATGATGCTGTTAATGTTGCTGATTTGTTCTTTCGTGAAATTATTCGCTTACATGGTGTGCCAAATACTATTGTTTCAGATCGTGATACTAAATTTCTTAGCCACTTTTGGATATGTTTATGGGCTAAGTTGGGGACTAAGCTGCTTTTTAGTACTACTTGTCACCCCCAAACTAATGGACAAACTGAAGTAGTCAATAGAACATTGTCTACTATGCTTAGGGCTGTTTTGAAGAATAACAAGAAAATGTGGGAAGAATGCTTCCCTCATATTGAATTTGCTTATAATCGTTCATTGCATTCTACTACTAAGATGTGCCCTTTTGAAATTGTGTATGGTTTCCTACCTCGTGCACCTATTGATTTGTTGCCTCTTCCATCTTCAGAGAAGGTTAATTTTGATGCTAAAGAACGTTCTGAATTGATTTTAAAAATGCATGAGTTAACTAAGGAAAACATTGAGCGTATGAATGCTAAATATAAACTTGCTGGAGATAAGGGTAGAAAACATGTTGTGTTTGCGTCTGGAGATCTTGTTTGGTTACATTTGCGTAAAGATAGATTTCCTAATCTGTGCAAATCAAAGCTAATGCCATGTGCTGATGGTCCTTTTAGGGTGTTAGAGAAAATAAATGATAATGCATATAAACTTGAGCCACCTGTAGATTTTGGGGTTAGTCCCACTTTTAACATTGCAGATTTGAAGCCTTATTTGGGTGAGGAAGATGCACTTCCGTCGAGGACGACTTCATTTTGAAAAGGGGAGGATGATGAGGACATCAATACCATTGTTACACCCATAGACCCTACTGTTACATATACTGGACCAATTACTAGAGCTCGCGCACGGCAATTAAATTACCAGGTACTTTCGTTTCTTGGTAATGATTCTAATGTTCATGAGATTATGATGCTGCCTAAATTGGATACATTTGTTTTGCTTACAAATGAAGGGCCTAGCTTGGAGAAGGATGAACATTGGAGCAAGAACACGCATGGAGTTGATGGCATGCGCAAGGGGATCAAGAACGGAGTTAAAAGTGATAATTTCAGGACTTTGAAGCTGCCATAAGGAGTGCATGAAGCCTTGGACGAAATATACAAGATGCCACTTCATAATATTCGTCCATAGGCTATTCTAGGTGCTGCGTCACCTTATTAATGGGCCAGGCCCATGTAATTTCGAAATACTTAAGTATAGGCTATTTTTAGAGTCCGTATGTGTGGGGAAACAAGAGTTAGGGTTGGTTTTGGACCCCACCCTCAAGGGCCAAGAAATTCCCCCCCTCTTCCTCCATATATACAGCCCTTAGGGCGTCGTTTAGACTTTGGGTTTTGTTTAGATTAAAAGTTCGCCATAGCTGCAACTTCGCGTACTTCGTTTGTGTCCAACGACTAGACCAAGACGTCACAGAACCCCACCTTGATCAATAAAGCTTTCATCTTATATTCGCAATATCCCGGTTGCAATCTCAGTTTCTTGCTTGTTCTTCGTTTGCTCGCAGGAAACAGACCCTCGTGGTCAGGTTGATCGTGCTCCGGCGTGGTCAATAACCCTCGGAAGTTGGTTTAGCGATTGCTAAGGCGCGACGTCTCGCACGTTCATAGTCGGATCGTCAAGGTCGACTCCCACAGAAAACGATAGCCACCATCTCATCAAAACATCGGGACACCTTAGCCTCTATCAATCTCTTGAGCCACTGCCTTACAGATCTTTGCCGTGTGAATACCCCTTCGGATAATTCCTCGCACTTATCGAGTATCGGCTCATTCCCAGTTGTTCATGTGTATCGGAAAAGACTTCAAACTACCATGCGATCTTTCGAAAATCCTGAGCAACCTATTGCTCTTGAAATTCTTGCTTGCTTGCACTATGGTTAATCCCATCAGTCTCGTAATCTTATTGGCATCCCTTGTCTTTATCATTTTAAGTCCATCGATTCAAAATGTTGAGGATGCTCGCATTCCTCGGTCGAATCCTATAATTCATCCTTCTGGCTCAGACGTCATTTTGAACAGGAGCTGGTTGTCGACCAATCAAGTTGCCATCGATTGTACCCCTAAGCCTACTCAATGTATTCATCCTTGATCAGAGCGTGTGCTGCTGATCCCTTGACTTTAAAATCATAATTCCTTTGTTATTTAATCATTGAATTATTCAGATGTTCTACGAATTGATGCATTTGCATTCTTTCTTCCTCAGATTGGGTACCAATACTCACATCAGCTCCGTTGTGGATCGCCATATTCGTTGTTAAATTATTATCCGATAGTGCCCTTCATAATTAATCACCTTGTGAGTTCTTTCTCTGATACATAATGCCTTTGGTAAATTATATCCTCTCCTTTTGTCAACCATGCTCTGCCTTCGAGCTTTTGTTTATTACTCCTGAAGTTTATGATATATGTTCCCAAGATGCCCTATGGGTTGAACATATGCCTTCCCTAATCTATGTGATCCAAAAAGTTATGCGGGTTATACCCTATTGACACTTCATCAGATAACTTTTCAACACTACAACTTCAAAAATGGGAGGCAAATATAAGGTTATGCATTGAAGAAGTGGGAGTCGACCTTGAACTTTGTGTTCATGCCCATGGACACGATGTAGATCCTATCGTGGAAGCTTCTTGTAATAATAACTATTTCCTTGATATAATATCACCTGGTATCGGTGAATTGATCCTTTGCAATCGTGGTTCCGACCATATGTTCTTCTTTGATCCCATTTTCCGGGCAAGTTTAAGCACTTGTCTTCCGCAGAGCGATACCCCAGTCCAACCTCTACTTTGATCTGTCATCAAGTATTACCCCCTAGTATCTCGAGATTATCAGGAAATTGCATAACTTCTTATGAGTTCTTCATCAAGTACTACATTCTCACTGATTCCAATCTTTTCACAAGCTCTGGGTTATTAAACACTCAAAGACATCGATAACTGAATTGAGTCCACACCACGATTAAACAACTCTTGGTAACCTTCATTACTTACGAGTTTGAACTCGATCACATCATTCCTAGCCTGCTCGGCTATATCATTATCGTGCCTATTTTAACTATGCTACCTGGTCCTTAAATCCCGAAGCACAACTTTCGACGATGAGCTAAGCTTATGTCGATCTTCCTCATCATATCATTTCGCCTTCAACAAGCTTGATTTCGAGTTTGTGTCATAACCATGGTTCCAATAACCTTTTGCTTCATCATTCCTTTGACTTGATGTCATTGTCGATCGATTACATCTTCATGAAATCTCTCGACGAAATTTGTCATGATCATCATCAACATTCTGAGCTGTTCCAGGATATCAATTGAATTCATGATGAGAAATACCATCCTTTGCCCTCGATCGTTTGGGTTATCATCAACAACATTATTGCATTCCCTCCAACACAAAACTTGTTCTTGTTTTGTGTTATACTGTGGAGTATTACCATCTTTGATGTCAAGAATGTTGTGAGGATTGCTCCACCTCTTAAGAATTCTTGATATAGTAACACTTCTTGCCATCTCTGTTATTTTCTTTGTCCCCGTGTTTTTTCTAAACAGAATGTCGACAAATGAATTGTGATGTATAATTTCATAACTTCTAGCAACCCTTTTGACTCGAAATGAATGGTTGATAGTTTCATTCTAAAAGTCCATTAGTTATTAAATCACCATTCTAACATTGGTCGTGCTACTTAGTCTAGATTTTGGGGTGAACTTTTCAATCAATGTTTAGCCGAGGATGTTTTCCTCGAGCATACATCATTATACCATTCGATCTGAAAAATGTTATCTCCTTGTTCACATAATTGTGGAAATCCATCTTGTTGGAAATCTCGATGAATTGTCGCTGAGACCATCAGCCACCTACTCATCCTCTCCTTGGTTTAGTGATGAACTCTTGTTTCAGAACTCGCTCCCATAGTTCATTTCCCGAGGATCTTACATTGTCATCTCGTCAATTTGTGTTGCGCCTTTTCTTCTCCGGCATCCTAAGTCTGAGGTATCCTGACACCAATCGGATGTGAACCTTGGTCAGATATGATGGTTGGAACATATTTCCAATGTCATAACATTGGTTTATATAAACCAGCTAGGTGATGTCATGCCTAGCTCACCTGGCAGGAGGACCTATTATTATAGTTTCCTTTTTAGCAAGGTTAACCATTTTTCCATGAGGAAATTGTAAGACTTATTCTACCAATTGTTCCTAATGGATCCTTCGGTTATCCGAAGTCTGACCTTTGCTTGACAACCATGTCAATGCTATCTCAAAGCATGTCTGTGGTACTCTGATCTTCAATAAGAACATTAAGCATAATGCTAAAATTTCTTTACTAATTATCCAAACACCGTTGTATGGGTAATGTCATGAAATTCCTTTCCCCTGACTTAATTGGTTTTCTACTTTCTATCTTGTCATGGATATCATGCTCTACTTTTCATTGGGAAAGATATACCCTCGATACTCGGTTACAACCGCATTTTCCTTTCCATTGGTATGATTAATATGATAATCACATTTTCCTTTACATTGTTTGGTTTAGAGTTTCTTGTGATCTATATGATCTAAGTGTTGGGGAACATAGTATTTCAAAAAAAAAATTACCTACGATCATGCAAGATCTATCTAGGAGAAGCATAGCAACAAGCGGGGAGAGTGTGTCCACGTACCCTCGTAGACCGAAAGCGGAAGTGTTTAGTAACGCGGTTGATGTAGTCGAACGTCTTCGCGATCCAACTGATCCAAGCACCGAACGTACGGCACCTCCCCGTTCAGCACACGTTCAGCTCGGTGATGTCCCTCGAACTCTTGATCCAGTTGAGGCCGAGGGAGATTTCCGTCAGCACAATGGCATGCTGACGGTGATGATGAAGATACCGGCGCAGGGCTTCGCCTAAGCACTACGACAATATGACCGAGGTGTGTAACTGTGGAGGGGGCACCGCACACGGCTAAGAGATTGTCTGTTGTGCTATTGGGCTGCCCCCTGGCCACGTATATAAAGGAGGGAGGAAGAGCAAGCCGGCCTAGGAGAGGCGCGCCTATAGGGGGAGTCCAACTAGGATTGCCAATCCTAGTTGGAGTCCCCTTCCTTTTCCAAGAGGGGAGAGAGGGAAGGAGTAGGAGAGGGAGAAGGAAAGAGAGGGGGCGCCGCCCTCTCCCTAGTCCAATTTGGACTTGCCATGGGGGGGGCGCAGCCACCCCTTGAGGCCCTTCTCTCCATTCCTGTATGGCCCATTAAGGCCCACTACTTCCCCTGGCGAATTCCCGTAACTCTCCGGTACTCCGAAAAATACCCGAATCACTCGGAACCTTTCTGATGTCCGAATATAGCCTTCCAATATATCGATCTTTACGTCTCGACCATTTCGAGACTCCTCGTCATGTCCATGATCTCATTCGGGACTCCGAACAACCATCGGTACATCAAATCACATAACTCATAATACAAATCGTCGTCGAACGTTAAGCGTGCAGACCCTACGGGTTCGAGAACTATATAGACATGACCTAGACACATCTACGGTCAATAACCAATTGAGGAACCTGGATGCTCATATTGGATCCTACATATTCTACGAAGATCTTTATCAGTCAAACCGCATAACAACGTACGTTGTTCCCTTTGTCATCGGTATGTTACTTGCCCGAGATTCGATCAATCGGTATCATCATACCTAGTTCAATCTCGTTACCGGCAAGTCTCTTTACTCATTCTGTAATGCATCATCCCGCAACTAACTCATTAGTCACATTGCTTGCAAGGCTTATAGTGATGTGCATTACCGAGAGGGCCCAGAGATACCTCTCCGACGATCGTTGTGATAAATTCTAATTTCGATCTATGCCAACTCAACAAACACCATCGGAGACACCTGTAGAGCATCTTTATAATCACCCAGTTATGTTGTGACGTTTGATAGCACACTAAGTGTTCTTCCGGTATTCAGGAGTTGCATAATCTCATAGTCATAGGAACATGTATAAGTCATGAAGAAAGCAATAGCAATAAACTAAACGATCATTATGCTAAGCTAATGGATGGGTCTTTTCCATCACATCATTCTCTAATGGTGTGACCCCGTTCATCAAATGACAACACATGTCTATGGCTAGGAAACTTAATCATCTTTGATTAACGACCTAGTCAAGTAGAGGCATACTAGGGACACTCTGTTTGTCTATGTATTCACACATGTACTAAGTTTCCGGTTAATACAATTCTAGCATGAATAATAAACATTTATATGATATAAGGAAATATAAATAACAACTTTATTATTGCCTCTAAGGCATATTTCCTTCAGTCTCCCACTTGCACTAGAGTCAATAATCTAGTTCATATCGTCATGTGATTTCACACCAATAGTTCATATCTTTATGTGATTAGTTCACATCTCCATCTGACTAATACCCAAAGGGTTTACTAGAGTCAATAATCTAGTTCACATCGCTATGTTATTAACACCCAAAGAGTGATCATGTTTTGCTTGTGCGAGAAGTTTAGTTAACGGGTCTGCCAAATTCAGAGCCATATGTATTTTGCAAATTTTCTATGTCTACAATGCTCTGCATGGAGCTAGTCTAGCTAATTGCTCCCATTTTCAATATGTATCTAGATCGAGACTTCAGAGTCATCCAGATTGGTGTCAAAAGCTTTCATCAATGTAACTCTTTATGACGAACTCTTTTATCACCTCCATAACCGAGAAATATTTCCTTAGTCTTCTAAGGATAATTTTGACCGCTGTCAAGTGATCCACTCCTGGATCAATATCGTACCCCCTTGCCAAACTCATGGAAAGGTATACAAAAAGGTTTGGTACACGGCATAGCATACTTTATAGAACCTATGGCTGAGGCATAGGGAATGACTTTCATTCTCTTTCTATTTTCTGCCGTTGTCGTGTTTTGAGTCTTACTCAACTTTACACCTTGCAACACAGGCAAGAACTCCTTCTTTTATTGTTCCATTTTGAACTACTTCAAAATCTTGTCAAGGTATGTACTCATTGAAAAAACTTATCAAGCGTCTTGTTCTATCTCTATAGATCTTGATGCTCAATATGTAAGCAGCTTCACCGAGGTCTTTGTTTGAAAAACTCCTCTCAAACACTCTATCATGCTTTCCAAAAAATTCTACATCATTTCCGATCAACAATATGTGATTCACATATACTTATCAAAAAGGTTGTAGTCCTCCCACTCAATTTCTTGTAAATACAGGCTTCACCTCAAGTCTGTATAAAACTATATGCTTTGATCAACTCATCAAAGTGTATATTCCAACTCCGAGATGCTTCCACCAATCCATAAATGGATTGCTGGAGCTTGCACACTTTGTTAGCACCTTTAGGATTGACAAAACCTTCTTGTTGCATCATATACAAGTCTTCTTTAAGAAATCTATTAAGAAATGTAGTTTTGACATCCATTTGCCAGATTTCATAAAATGTGGCAATTTCTAACATGATTCAGACAGACTTTAAGCATCGCTAAGAGTGAGAAAATCTTATCATAGTCAACAACTTGAACTTATCAAAAACTTTTTGCGACAATTCAAGCTTTGTAGATAGTAACACTACTATCAGCATCCATCTTCCTCTTGAAGATCCATTTATCTCAATGGCTTGCCGATCATCAGGCAAGTCAACCAAAGTCCATACTTCGTTCTCATACATGGATCCTATCTCAGATTTCATGGCCTCAATCCATTTTGCATAATCTGGGCTCATCATCTCTTCCTCATATTACGTAGGTTCGTCATGGTCAAGTAACATGACCTCCAGAACAAGATTGTCGTACCACTCTAGTGCAGACCTTACTCTGGTTGACCTACGAGGTTCGGTAGTAACTTGATCTAAAGTTTCATGATCATCATCATTAGCTTCCTCACTAATTAGTGTAGGCATCATCGGAACTAATTTCTGTGATAAACTACTTTCCAACTCGAGAGAAGGTACAATTACCTCATCAAGTTCTACTTTCCTCCCACTCACTTCTTTCAAGAGAAACTCCTTCTCTAGAAAGGATCCATTCTAAGCAACGAATATCTTGCTTTCGAATCTATGATAGAAGGTGTACCCAACAGTCTCCTTTGGGTATCCTATGAAGACGCATTTCTCCGAATTCGGTTTGAGCTTATCAGGTTGAAGCTTTTTTTCACATAAGCATTGCAGCCCCAAACTTTAAGAAACGACAGCTTAGGTTTGTTGCCAAACCACAGTTCATATGGTGTCATCTCAACGGATTAGATGGTGCCCTATTTAATGTGAATGCAGCTATCTCTAATGCATAACCCCAAAACGATAGTGATAAATCGGTAAGAGACATCATAGATCACACCATATCTAATAAAGTACGGTTATGACGTTCGGACACACCATTACGCTGTGGTGTTCTAGGTGGCGTGAGTTGCAAAACTATTCCGCATTATTTCAAATGAAGACCAAACTCGTAACTCAAATATTCACCTCCACGATCAGATCATAGAAACTTTATTTTCTTATTACGATGGTTTTCCACTTCACTCTGAAATTCTTTGAACTTTTCAAATGTTTAAGACTTATGTTTCATCAAGTAGATATACCCATATCTGCTCAAATCATCTGTGAAGGTCAGAAAATAACGATACCCGCCACGAGCCTCAACACTCATCGGATCGCATACATCAGTATGTATTATTTCCAATAAGTCAGTTGCTCGCTCCATTGTTCCGCAGAACGAAGTCTTAGTCATCTTGACCATGAGGCATGGTTCGCAAGCATCAAGTGATTCCAAAAGCCCATCAGCATGGAGTTTCTTCATGCGCTTTACACCAATATGACCTAAATGGCAGTGCCACAAATATGTTGCACTATCATTATTAACTTTGCATCTTTTGGCATCAATATCATGAATATGTGTATCACTATGCTGGAGATTCAATAAAACATTCACCTTGGGTGTATGACCACAGAATGTTTTATTCATGTAAACAGAATAACAATTATTCTTTGACTTAAATGAATAACCGTATTGCAATAAACATGATCCAATCATATTATGCTCAACGCAAACACCAAATAACATTTATTTTAGGTTCAACACTAATCCCAAAGGTAAAGGGAGTGTGTGATGGTGATCTTATCAACCTTGGAATCACTTCCAACACACATCGTCACCTTGCCCTCAACTAGTCCTTGTTCATTTTGTAACTCCTATTTCGAGTTACTAATCATAGCAACTGAACCAGTATCAAATACCCATGGGCTACTATGAACACTAGTAAAGTACACATCACTAACATGTATATCATATGATTTTGTTCACTTTCCATCCTTCTTATCCGCCAAGTATTTGGGGCAGTTCCACTTCCGGTGACCATTTCCTTCGTAGTAGAAGCACTCAGTTTCAGGATTGGGTCTAGCTTTGGGCTTCTTCATGGGAGAGGCAACTTGCTTGCCATTCTTCTTGAAGTTCCCTTTCTTTCCCTTGCCCTTTTACTTGAAACTAGTGGTTTTGTCAACCATCAACATTTGATGCTTTTCTTGATTTCTACCTTCGTCGATTTCAGCATCACGAGGAGCTCGGGAATCATTTTCGTCATCCCTTGCATATTATAGTTCATCACAAATTTCCAATAACTTG
Organism: Triticum dicoccoides; assembly: GCF_002162155.2. NCBI lineage: Eukaryota > Viridiplantae > Streptophyta > Magnoliopsida > Poales > Poaceae > Triticum > Triticum dicoccoides. The sequence continues at coordinate 300,704,865 of NC_041382.1, read as the reverse complement.
GTGATAGTGACTAGAGAACTCTATGAAACACTATTTTATCTGGAAGATTAACTCCCACTTGATTTAAGCGATTGTAGTACTCAGACAATCTGCACACATGCTCACTGGTTGAGCTATTCTCCTCCATCTTGTAGGCAAAGTACTTGTCGGAGGTCTCATACCTCTCGACTCACGCATGAGTCTGAAATACCAATTTCAGCTCTTGGAACGTCTTATATGCTCCGTGGCGTTCAAAACATTTTTGAAGTCCCGGTTCTAAGCCGTAAAGCATGGTGCACTAAACTATCAAGCAGTTATCCTACCGATCTTGCCAAATGTTCATAACGTCTACATCTGCTCCTGCAATAGGTCCGTCACCTAGCGGTGCATCAAGGACATAATTCTTCTGTGCAGCAATGAGGACAATCCTCAGATAACGGATCTGGTCCGCATCATTGCTACTATCATCTTTCAACATAGTTTTTCTCTAGGAACATATCAAAAATAAACGGGGAGCTACATCGCGAGCTATTGATCTACAACATAGTTATTGATGAGGACATCAATACCATTGTTACACCCACAGCCCCTACTGCTACATATACGGGACCAATTACTAGAGCTCGCGCACGCCAATTAAATTATCAGGTACTTTCATTTCTTGGTAATGATTCTAATGTTCATGAGAATATGATGCTGCCTAAATTGGATACATTTGTTTTGCTTACAAATGAAGGGCCTAGCTTGGAGAAGGATGAACAGTGGAGCAAGAACAAGCATGGAGATGATGGCATGCGCAAGGGGAACAAGAACGGAGTTACAAGTGATGATTTTAGGACTTTGAAGCCACCATAATGAGTGCATGAAGCCTTGGATGAAATATACAAGATGCCACTTCATAAATTTCGTCCCGAGGCTATTATAAGTGCTGCGTCACCTTTTTATTGGGCCAGGCCCATGTAATTTCGAAATACATAAGTATAGGCTATTTTTAGAGTCCGTGTCTGTGGGGAAACAAGAGATAGGGTTGATTTCGGACCCCTCCCCCAAGGGCCACGAAATTCCCCCTCTCTTCCTCCATATATACAGCCCTTAGGGCACCGTTTAGACTTTGGGTTTTGTTTAGATTAAAAGTTTGCCATAGCTGCAACTTCGCGTACTTCGTTTGTGTTCAACGACCAGACAAAGGCATCACAGAACCCCACCTTGATCAATAAAGCTTTCATCTTATATTCGCAATATCCAGATTGCAATCTTAGTTTCTTGCTTGTTCTTCGTTTGCTCGCAGGAAACAGAGCCTCATGGACAGGTTGATCGTGCTCCGGCGTGGTCAATAACCTCTCGGAGTTGGTTTAGCGATTGCTAAGGTGCGACGTCCTCGCACGTTCGTAGTCGGATCGTCAAAGTCGACTTCCACCAAAGCGATATCCATCATCTCATCGAAAGACGGGACACCTTTGCCTCTATCAAGTGGTATCAGATTTCCAGGTTGCTCGATGAGATTTTATAGTTTTTCGTAGTTTAGATCGAGTCTGTTCTTCATACCTACAGTCCACGAAAAAGCCACACAAAAGAATTAGGGTTAGTTCATCATATCCGAACCAATCTGAGCCTTTGCATAATCTTTTTAGGGTTTTGCTTTGTTGAATTTGCGGTTGCATCGTCGGTCTAGTTGCTGGTCTTAGAGTCTAGTCTTTTAGAGTTTCGAGTTCTGGTCATAAGTTGTCACGCCGCCGCCGCACCATCATCATCGCCCCTGCCATCTACCACCACCGCTCCGAATCCGTATCCATATACCACCACCAATCCGTATCCATATACCACCACCGATCCATATCCATATACTACCACAATTACCACCACCGCTGCCATATACCACCACCATATATCCACCATCAATCCGAGTTCCTTGCATATTAGGTTTGTTTCGAGATCCATCTAGTTTCCGATTCGTGTTTCCTTGCCGGAGTAGGTTTCGGAAAAAAAAGAGTCCGGAAACCACCCTCCGTTTAGGCCCAAAATTTTTCGAAAACGCATTTTTCAAAAAAAAATCTGGCTATCCTATTTTTAGGTGTTTCTGAGTGTTTTGAGACAGGTGCCATTATAGGAAGTTTTTTTTGACCCGTTTCCAGTTTTTGGGTCCGGGCAGTCGAAAAAAAAAATTGGTCGAAAAAATTTCATGCCCATCCTGTCAGTTTGACCTGGGAAGAGTTTTGAGACACTCGCCATTATAGTGATTTTTCGCAAAAAAAAAGCAGCGCAAAAAAAAGAGCGAAAAAAATCCAGAGTGTGCTTTTCCCTTGTTTACGTGCCGCGCCGTGATTTTGTTGGTGTTCTAGGCTCGCGTCTCTAGCACAGTCTAGCCTAGGACCAGCACCGTACCGTCGTTGAGCGTTTATTCAACTTTGCATCTCTGAATTGATTATTGCTGACCCTTTTTGCTACCATATTATAAGCCTTCCCAGCTCCACATAGATCTACGTCGTGCATTTGACTCTCCCTGGTAATCGCTCTATCCAAGCTTTGAGAGTTTTTGACTACAACGGTTGCCGATCACCGACTGCTGCTAGGTAAGAACTGGTAAGAATTTGAGATTTGCTTGACGGATTTGTGACACCCACCACCACCTCTTGTTAGTAGTCTGTAGGATCATATTCTTGTGTGTTTCTATTGTTGCTAACCATTCCAGGATCACAAGCCGACGAGACTGACTGGGAGAACATGACGAATAAGGATTTGCATGATAAATTTCAGCAAATGATGAGTGGACAGGTGCAAGATGTGCTAAACAGATTTGAAGAGGCCATGGAGAAGATAGATGGCATGGAGAAGACATTCGAAACAAAGCTCGATAACAAGTTTAATGAATTGCTCGCGCGTCTTCCACCACCACCACCCGCTGCACCTAACGCACCTCTCCAACAACAACGACAACGACTACCTCCACGTCGCGAAACAGACCTTCGCCGAGCGAGCCGTGTTCCTCTTTCGTTTGGCCAAACTGTTGGTGCTGTTGTTGATAGTTCTGTGGCTCCTGCTGCGGATGCGGAGGAGGATGATTATGTGGGAGATTATGAGGATGAGGTTGATCAAAATCAGCACTACGTGCAGCCACCTACACCACCACCACCAGGTCGACCTCAGGTATATATTCGTAATGGTAGGCCTGCACCACCACCTCAGGTACGAGATGATGTCCATATTCCTAAACTGAAATTGAATATTCCACCATTTGAGGGTAGATATGTTCCTGATATATATCTTACTTGGGAGTTAGAAACTGAACAACGATTTACATGTTTACAATATCCTGAGGAGAGACGAGTTGCTGCTGATGTTTGTGCTTTCACTAGTTTTGCATGTGTATGGTGGTTTGAACATTGTAGATTATATCCTATTCCAACTACTTGGGCTGCTTTGAAAACTGCTATGCGTACTCGTTGGGTTCCACCATATTATCAACGTGAATTGCTTCAAAAATTACAGCGCTTAAGACAAGGAAAAAATTATGTAGAAGAATATTATCAGGAATTACAAACTGGCATGATTAGATGTGGTATTGTTGAGGATAATGAAGCTATGCTTGCACGTTTTCTGGGTGGATTAAATAGAGAGATTCAGACCATTCTAGACTATAAGGAGTATACTAATATCACTCGTTTATTCCATCTTGCTTGTAAAGCTGAACGTGAAGTGCAGGATCGACAAGCATTGGCGCGAACTAACTTTTCTGCAGGCCGACCTTCATCATGGACACCGCGTGCATCTTCTACTTCAACTGCACCGGCACCTCAATCACGTGCCTCCTCCAGTCATGATACAAGAAAACAGGCACAACCACCATTATCTGCCAAGAGCGCACCTGCTGGGCCTGCACAGAGTTCTTCTTCTTCCATGGCATCAACAGGGCACACAAGTGATATTATTTGTCGTCGTTGTAAGGGAGGAGGTCATTATGCGAGAGAATGCAAATCTCCGCGTGTGATGATTGCTACCGCGGATGGTGGATATGAGTCCGCTAGTGACTATGATGAGGAGACTTTGGCTCTTATTACACGTGAAGAACATGGTGGAGATGATTCTGATCATGAGACGCAATACATGGCTCCTGAAGACGCTGACAGGTATGAATTTTTAGTTGCTCAACGTGTTTTGAGTGTGCAGGTCACACAAGCTGAGCAAAATCAGAGGCACAATTTGTTCCATACCAAGGGAGTTGTGAAAGAACGTTCTGTGCGCGTCATCATAGATGGAGGGAGCTGCAACAACTTGGCTAGCATGGAGATGGTGGAGAAGCTTTCTCTCACCACAAGACCACATCCACATCCTTACTACATCCAATGGTTCAACAACAGCGGCAAGGTTAAGGTAACACGTACTGTTCGTGTGCATTTTAGTATATCTACATATGCTGATTATGTTGATTATGATGTGGTACCTATGCAAGCATGTTCCTTATTACTTGGTAGACCATGGAAATTTGATAAAAATTCTGTACACCATGGTAGAAACAATCAGTATACTCTTGTTCATAAGGATAAAAATATTACTTTGCTTCCTATGACTCCTGATTCTATTTTGAAAGATGATATTAATAGAGCTAATAAAGCAAAACAAGAGAAGAATAAGAGTGAAAATCAGATTGTGGCAAAAGAATTTGAGCAACAAATGAAGCCTAATAATAAACCATCTACTGTTGCTTCTGAAATTAAATTGAAAACTGCATGTTTATTTGCCACCAAATCTGATATTGATGAGCTAGATTTCAGCAAATCTGTTTGCTATGCTTTTGTGTGCAAAGAGGCATTATTTTCATTCGAGGACGTGCCTTCCTCTTTGCCTCCTGCTATCACTAACATTTTGCAGGAGTTCGCTGACGTCTTTCCACAAGACGTGCCACCGGGATTACCACCTATTCGAGGGATTGAGCATCAGATCGACTTAATTCCCGGTGCTTCACTGCCAAACCGTGCGCCATACCGTACCAATCCAGAGGAGACGAAGGAGATTATGCGTCAAGTACAAGAGCTTCTCGACAAAGGTTATATACGCGAATCCCTTAGTCCTTGTGCTGTTCCTATTATTCTAGTGCAGAAAAAGGATGGTACATCGCGTATGTGTGTTGATTGTAGAGGCATTAATAATATTACTATTCATTATCGTCATCCTATTCCTAGGCTAGATGATATGCTTGATGAATTGAGTGGCTCTACAATATTCTCCAAAGTTGATTTGCGTAGTGGATACCATCAAATTCGTATGAAATTGGGGGATGAATGGAAAACAGCATTTAAAACTAAGTTTGGATTATATGAGTGGTTAGTCATGCCTTTTCTTTGGGGTACCGCACAGGAAGAAGCCTTGTCGGTATTGAAAGATAAGTTGACACATGCTCCTTTACTCCAACTTCCTGATTTTAATAAGACTTTTGAGCTTGAATGTGATGCTAGTGGAATTGGATTAGGAGGTGTGTTATTACAAGATGGCAAACCTGTTGCATACTTTTCTGAAAAATTGAGTGGGCCTAGTCTGAATTATTCTACTTATTATAAAGAATTATATGCTCTTGTTCGGACTTTAGAAACATGGCAACATTATTTATGGCCCAAAGAATTTGTTATACATTCTGATCATGAATCTTTGAAACATATTAAAAGTCAAGCTAAACTGAATTGTAGACATGCTAAATGGGTTGAATTCATTGAGACTTTCCCTTATGTCATTAAACACAAGAAGGGAAAAGAAAATGTTATTGCTGATGCATTGTCTCGTCGCTATACTATGCTTTCACAATTTGACTTCAAAATATTTGGTTTGGAGACCATCAAAGATCAATATGTGCATGATGCTGATTTTAAAGATGTAATGCAGAATTGTAAAGAAGGAAGAATGTGGAACAAGTTTGTCGTTAACGATGGATTTGTGTTTCGTGCTAACAAGCTATGCATTCCAGCTAGCTCCGTTCGTCTTTTGTTGTTGCAGGAGGCGCATGGAGGAGGATTAATGGGACACTTTGGCGTGAAGAAGACGGAGGACGTACTTGCTACACATTTCTTTTGGCCAAAGATGAGATGGGATGTTGAGCGTTTTATTGCTCGATGCACTACATGTCAAAAAGCTAAGTCACGACTCAATCCTCAGGTTTATATATGCCTTTGCCTGTACCTAGTGTTCCTTGGGAGGATATATCTATGGACTTTGTTTTAGGTTTACCTCGAACAAAGAAGGGGAGGGATAGCATATTTGTTGTCGTGGATAGATTCTCGAAAATGGCACACTTTATACCATGTCATAAAAGCGATGATGCTGTTAATGTTGCTGATTTGTTCTTTCGTGAAATCATTCGCTTGCATGGTGTGCCAAATACTATTGTTTCAGATCGTGATACTAAATTTCTTAGCCACTTTTGGAGATGTTTATGCGCTAAGTTGGGGACTAAACTGCTTTTTAGTACTACTTGTCACCCCCAAACTGATGGACAAACTGAAGTAGTCAATAGAACGTTGTCTACTATGCTTAGGGCTGTTTTGAAGAATAATAAGAAAATGTGGGAGGAATGCTTGCCTCATATTGAATTTTCTTATAATCGTTCATTGCATTCTACTACTAAGATGTGCCCTTTTGAAATTGTGTATGGTTTCCTACCTCGTGCACCTATTGATTTGTTGCCTCTTCCATCTTCGGAGAAGGTTAATTTTGATGCTAAACAACATGCTGAATTGATTTTAAAAATGCATGAGTTAACTAAGGAAAACATTGAGCGTATGAATGCTAAATATAAACTTGCTGGAGATAAGGGTAGAAAACATGTTGTGTTTGCACCTAGAGATCTTGTTTGGTTACATTTGCGTAAGGATAGATTTCCTGATTTGCGCAAATCAAAGCTAATGCCACGTGCTGATGGTCCCTTTAAGGTGTTAGAGAAAATAAATGATAATGCATATAAACTTGAGCTGCCTGCAGATTTTGGGGTTAGTCCCACTTTTAACATTGCAGATTTGAAGCCTTATTTGGGTGAGGAAGATGAGCTTCCGTCGAGGACGACTTCATTTCAAGAAGGGGAGGATGATGAGGACATCAATACCATTGTTACACCCACAGCCCCTACTGCTACATATACGGGACCAATTACTAGAGCTCGCGCACGCCAATTAAATTATCAGGTACTTTCGTTTCTTGGTAATGATTCTAATGTTCATGAGAATATGATGGTGCCTAAATTGGATACATTTGTTTTGCTTACAAATGAAGGGCCTAGCTTGGAGAAGGATGAACAGTGGAGCAAGAACAAGCATGGAGATGATGGCATGCGCAAGGGGAACAAGAACGGAGTTACAAGTGATGATTTCAGGACTTTGAAGCCACCATAATGGGTGCATGAAGCCTTGGACGAAATATACAAGATGCCACTTCATAAATTTCGTCCCGAGGCTATTATAAGTGCTGCGTCACCTTTTTATTGGGCCAGGCCCATGTAATTTCGAAATACATAAGTATAGGCTATTTTTAGAGTCCGTATGTGTGGGGAAACAAGAGATAGGGTTGATTTTGGACCCCTCCACCAAGGGCCACGAAATTCCCCCTCTCTTCCTCCATATATACAGCCCTTAGGGCACCGTTTAGACTTTGGGTTTTGGTTAGATTAAAAGTTCGCCATAGCTGCAACTTCGCGTACTTCGTTTGTGTTCAACGACCAGACAAAGGCGTCACAGAACCCCACCTTGATCAATAAAGCTTTCATATTATATTCGCAATATCCAGATTGCAATCTTAGTTTCTTGCTTGTTCTTTGTTTGCTCGCAGGAAACAGACCCTCATGGTCAGGTTGATCGTGCTCCGGCGTGGTCAATAACCTCTCAGAGTTGGTTTAGCGATTGCTAAGGCGCGTCGTCTTCGCACGTTCGTAGTCGGATCGTCAAAGTCGACTTCCACCAAAGCGATATGCATCATCTCATCGAAAGACGGGACACCTTTGCCTCTATCAGTTATGCAAATACTATCAGGACTAAGTTCATGATAAATTAAGTTCAATTAAATATATTACTTAAGACCTCCCACTTAGATAGACATCCCTCTAGTCATCTAAATGATCACGTGATCCATATCAACTAAACCATGTCCGATCATCACGTGAGATGGATTAGTTTTCAATGGTGAACATCACTATGTTGATCTTATCTACTATATGATTCATGGTCGACCTTTCGGTCTCAGTGTTCCGAGGCCATATCTGCATATGCTAGCCTTGTCAAGTTTAACCCGAGTATTCTGCATGTGCAAAACTGGCTTGCACCCGTTGTATGTGAACGTAGAGCTTATCACACCCGATCATCACATGGTGTCTTAGCATGAAGAACTGTCGCAACGGTGCATACTCAGGGAGAACACTTATACTTTGAAATTTTAGTAAGGGATCATAGTATAAAGCTACGTCGTACTGAGCAAAATAAGATGCATAAAAGATAAACATCACATGCAATCAAAATATGTGACATGATATGGCCATTATCATCTTGTGCCTTTGATCTCCATCTCCAAAGTACCATCATGATCTCCATTGTCACCGGCATGACACCATGATCTCCATCATCTTGATCTCTATCAACGTGTCGTCACATGGTCGTCTTGCCAACTATTGCTTTTTGCAACTATTGTTATCGCATAGCGATAAATTAAAGCAATTACATGGTGCTTCCATCTTATGCGATAAAGAGACAACCATAAGGCTCCTACCAGTTGCTGATAACTTTACAGAACATGATCATCTCATATAACAATTTATATCTCATCACGTCTTGACCATATCACATCACAACATGCCCTGCAAAAACAAGTTAGATGTCCTCTACTTTGTTGTTGCAAGTTTTACGTGGCTTCTCTGGGCTTCTAGCAAGAACCGTTCTTACCTACGCATCAAAACCACAACGATTTTTGGTCAAGTGTGCTGTTTTAACCTTCAACAAGGAACGGGCGTAGTCACATTCGATTCAACTAAAGTTGGAGAAACAGACACCCACTAGCCACTTCTGTGCAAAGCACGGCGGTAGAACCAGTCTCATGAACACGGTCATGTAATGTCGGTCTGGGCCGCTTCATCCAACAATACTGCCGAATCAAAGTATGACATGCTGGTAAGCAATATGACTATTATCGCCCATAACCCTTTGTGTTCTACTCGTGCATATAACATCTACGAATAGACCTGGCTCGGATGCCACTGTTGGGGAATGTAGTATTTAAAAAAAATACCTATGATCACGCAAGCTCTATCTAGGAGAAGCATAGCAACGAGCGGGGAGAGTGTGTCCACGTACCCTCGTAGACCAAAAGCGGAAGCGTTTAATTAGTAACGCAGTTGATGTAGTCGAATGTCTTCGCAGTCCAACCGATCCAAGCACCGAATGTACGGCACCTCCGCGCTCAGCACACGTTCAACTCGGTGATGTCCCTCGAACTCTTGATCCAGTTGAGGCCGAGGGAGATTTCCGTCAGCACAATGGCGTGCTGACGGTGATGATGAAGATACCGGCGCAGGGCTTCGCCTAAGCACTACGACGATATGACCGAGGTGTGTAACTATGGAGGGGGCACCGCACACGGCTAAGAGATTGTCTGTTGTGCTATTGGGCTGCCCCCTGGCCACGTATATAAAGGAGGGAGGAAGAGCAGGCCGACCTAGGAGAGGCGCGCCTATAGGGGGAGTCCAACTAGGATTCCCAATCCTAGTTGGAGTCCCCTTCCTTTTCCAAGAGGGGAGAGAGGGAAGGAGTAGGAGAGGGAGAAGGAAAGAGAGGGGGCGCCGCCCCCTCCCTAGTCCAATTCGGACTTGCCATGGGGGGGGTGCAGCCACCCCTTGAGGCCCTTCTCTCCATTCCTGTATGGCCCATTAAGGCCCACTACTTCCCCTGGCGAATTCCCGTAACTCTCCGGTACTCCGAAAAATACCCGAATCACTCGAAACCTTTCCGATGTCCGAATATAGCCTTACAATATATCGATCTTTACGTCTCGACCAATTCGAGACTCCTTGTCATGTCTATGATCTCATCCAGGACTCCGAACAACCTTCAGTACATCAAATCACATAACTCATAAAACAAATCATCATCGAACGTTAAGCGTGCGGACCCTACGGGTTCGAGAACTATGTAGACATGACCGAGACACATCTCCGGTCAATAACCAATAGCGGTACCTGGATGCTCATATTAGCTCCTACATATTCTACGGAGATCTTTATAGGTCAAACCGCATAACAACATACGTTGTTCCCTTTGTCATCGATATGTTACTTGCCCGAGATTCGATCATCGGTATCATCATACCTAGTTCAATCTCGTGACCGGCAAGTCTCTTTACTCATTCTGTAATGCATCATCCCGCAACTAACTCATTAGTCACATTGCTTGCAAGGCTTATAGTGATGTGCATTACGGAGAGGGCCCAGAGATACCTCTCCGACAGTCGTTGTGACAAATCCTAATTTCAATCTATGCCAACTCAACGAACACCATCGGAAACACCTGTAGAGCATCTTTACAATCACCCAGTTACGTTGTGACGTTTGATAGCACACTAAGTGTTCCTCTGGTATTCAGGAGTTGCATAATCTCATAGTCATAGGAACATGTATAAGTCATGAAGAAAGCAATAGCAATAAACTAAACGATCATTATGCTAAGCTAATGGATGGGTCTTATCCATCACATCATTCTCTAATGGTGTGACCCTGTTCATCAAATTACAACACATGTCTATGGCTAGGAAACTTAATCATCTTTGATTAACGACCTAGTCAAGTAGAGGCATACTAGGGACACTCCGTTTGTCTATGCATTCACACATGTACTAAGTTTCCCGTTAATACAATTCTAGCATGAATAATTAACATTTATATGATATAAGGAAATATAAATAACAACTTTATTATTGCCTCTAGGGCATATTTCCTTCACCAAGCAGTAATATTCTCTTGCTTAAGTAAACACCTCTGTGTACAATTCTGTCAGCAAGACCCTGTTACTACTGTCGATGACATTCTGGTAGCCACTAATGGATGAGAACCTTGCCTGTTAGTCTGCCTCGTTCTACGAGCAGGAAAAAGGTTCTATTCGTTCCTCGCCCTTGGTACCAACATGTTGCCAACATAACTGATGGGCTATCCTCTGACATGCCTTGTTATCATGACTGTGCAAAATATCACCGCCCTTTCTACTTTTAACCCACATGGTGGACCCATAACCCACAGTTCCACAGGATCCAAACCTGACTCTCCTGTACACCCCCTGTTTCCATAGTATTCCTCACGCGTGGCCTCATATGTAATTCACGAGCCACCTCTCAAGAGATCATTAATCCTGCTATCAGATACAATACTTATTCTCGTTGCTTTGAGCCCCTTTCACGCTCTGTTTCAGGCATCGAACGCTTGCCTGCCCACTCGAAACTTCCCATGATACCTCCTTACTTTCCTCTCGATATTTTCGTAAGTTTCCATTCGAGAGTTACTTTCCGCCACCTTCCCCGATGTTATCTACCAGATATTCAACCTTGCCGAGGTCCGTTCTCCCGGAATGATCCCCCTTTATTCTTTCGTAAGCACGATGAAGACCCCAAAGAAAGAACAACAACTTCATTTGATGCATTGATGCATAGGAATGAAGACATCGAGGCTATTGGTCAACCTCTTCGAGAATAGCAATCAAGAACGAGAAGATTCATTGTAATTTCGTAACCAGACCCTTTCCCCCTTGTTCCACCTCTTAAATCTTGGGACAAGATTTCTTGTAGTGGAGGAGAATTGTGATGCCCTGATAGAGGCTAAGGTGTCCCGATGTTTCGATGAGGTGGTGGCTATCGTTTTCTGTGGGAGTCGACCTTGACGATCCGACTACGAACGTGCGAGACGTCGCGCCTTAGCAATTGCTAAACCAACTTCCGAGGGTTATTGACCACACTGGAGCACGATCAACCTGACCACGAGGGTCTGTTTCCTGCGAGCAAACGAAGAACAAGCAAGAAACTGAGATTGCAATCGGAATATTGCGAATATAAGATGAAAGCTTTATTGATCAAGGTGGGGTTCTGTGACGTCTTGGTCTGGTTGTTGGACACAAACGAAGTACGGAAGTTGCAGCTATGGCGAACTTTTAATCTAAACAAAACCCAAAGTCTAAACGACGCCCTAAGGGCTGTATATATGGAGGAAGAGGGGGGGAATTTCGTGGCCCTTGAGGGTGGGGTCCGAAACCAACCCTAACTCTTGTTTCCCCACACATACGGACTCTAAAAATAGCCTATACTTAAGTATTTCGAAATTACATGGGCCTGGCCCATTAATAAGGTGACGCAGCACCTAGAATAGCCTATGGACGAATATTATGAAGTGGCATCTTGTATATTTCGTCCAAGGCTTCATGCACTCCTTATGGCGGCTTCAAAGTCCTGAAATCATCACTTGTAACTCCGTTCTTGATCCCCTTGCGCATGCCATCAACTCCATGCGTGTTCTTGCTCCAATGTTCATCCTTCTCCAAGCTAGGCCCTTCATTTGTAAGCAAAACAAATGTATCCAATTTAGGCAGCATCATAATCTCATGAACATTAGAATCATTACCAAGAAACGAAAGTACCTGGTAATTTAATTGGCGTGCGCGAGCTCTAGTAATTGGTCCAGTATATGTAACAGTAGGGGCTGTGGGTGTAACAATGGTATTGATGTCCTCATCATCCTCCCCTTCTTGAAATGAAGTCGTCCTCGACGGAAGCGCATCTTCCTCACCCAAATAAGGCTTCAAATCTGCAATGTTAAAAGTGGGACTAACCCCAAAATCTACAGGTAGCTCAAGTTTATATGCATTATCATTTATTTTCTCTAACACCTTAAAAGGACCATCAGCACGTGGCATTAGCTTTGATTTGCGCAGATTAGGAAATCTATCTTTACGCAAATGTAACCAAACAAGATCTCCAGGCGCAAACACAACATGTGTTCTAGCCTTATCTCCAGCAAGTTTATATTTAGCATTCATACGCTCAATGTTTTCCTTAGTTAACTCATGTAGTTTTAAAATCAATTCAGAATGTTCTTTAGCATCAAAATTAACCTTCTCTGAAGATGGAAGAGGCAACAAATCAATAGGTGCACGAGGTAGGAAACCATACACAATTTCAAAAGGGCACATCTTAGTAGTAGAATGCAATGAACGATTATAAGCAAATTCAATATGAGGCCAGCATTCTTCCCACATTTTCTTGTTATTCTTCAAAACAGCCCTAAGCATAGTAGACAATGTTCTATTGACTACTTCAGTTTGTCCATCAGTTTGGGGGTGACAAGTAGTACGAAAAAGCAGCTTAGTCCCCAACTTAGCCCATAAACATCTCCAAAAGTGGCTAAGAAATTTAGTATCACGATCTGAAACAATAGTATTTGGCACACCATGTAAGCGAATAATTTCACGAAAGAACAAATCAGCAACATTAACAGCATCATCGCTTTTATGACATGGTATAAAGTGTGCCATTTTCGAGAACCTATCCACGACAACAAATATGCTATCCCTCCCCTTCTTTGTTCGAGGTAAACCTAAAACAAAGTCCATAGATATATCCTCCCAAGGAACACTAGGTACAGGCAAAGGCATATATAAACCATGAGGATTGAGTCGTGACTTAGCTCTTTGACATGTAGTGCAGCGAGTAACAAAACGCTCAACATCCCGTCTCATCTTTGGCCAAAAGAAATGTGTAGCAAGTATATCCTCCGTCTTCTTGACGCCAAAGTGTCCCATTAATCCTCCTCCATGCGCCTCTTGCAACAACAAAAGACGAACGGAGCTAGCTGGAATGCATAGCTTGTTAGCACGAAACACAAATCCATCGTTAAGAATGAACTTGTTCCAAGTTCTCCCTTCCTTACAATTCTGCAATACATCTTTAAATTCAGCATCATGAACATATTGATCTTTGATGGTCTCCAAACCAAATATTTTAAAGTCAAGTTGTGAAAGCATAGTATAATGACGAGACAAGGCATCAGCAATAACATTTTCTTTACCCTTCTTGTGTTTAATGACATAAGGGAAAGTCTCAATGAATTCAACCCATTTAGCATGTCTACGGTTCAGTTTTGCTTGACTTTTAATGTGTTTCAAAGATTCATGATCAGAATGTATAACAAATTCCTTGGGCCATAAATAATGTTGCCATGTTTCTAAGGTCCGAACAAGAGCATATAATTCTTTACCATAAGTAGAATAGTTCAGACTAGGCCCACTCAATTTTTCAGAAAAGTATGCAACAGGTTTTCCATCTTGTAATAACACACATCCTAATCCAATTCCACTAGCATCACATTCAAGCTCAAAAGTCTTATTGAAATTAGGAAGTTGGAGTAAAGGAGCATGTGTCAACTTATCTTTCAATACTGTGAAAGCTTCTTCCTGTGCGGTACCCCAAACAAAAGGCACATCCTTCTTTGTAAGCTCGTTGAGAGGTGCAGCAATGGTGCCGAAATCTCTCACAAAACGCCTATAGAAACCAGCGAGGCCAAGGAAACTCCTCACTTGTGTGACCGTTTTGGGCTGCGGCAAACTCTCAATAGCTTCAATCTTGGCTTTATCAACTTCAATTCCCTGTGGAGTAATAACATAGCCAAGAAAAGATACTCGGTCGGTGCAAAAGGTGCACTTTCCAAGGTTTCCAAACAAACATGCATCACGTAGAGCAATAAAAACAGCACGTAAATGTTCCAAATGTTCCTCCAAAGATTTGCTATAAATCAATATGTCATCAAAGTAAACTACCACAAATCGTCCAATGAAAGCACGTAAAACTTCGTTCATTAACCTCATGAAAGTACTAGGTGCATTAGTTAACCCAAAAGGCATGACTAACCACTCATATAATCCAAACTTAGTTTTAAATGTTGTTTTCCATTCATCACCCAATTTCATACGAATTTGATGGTATCCACTACGCAAATCAACTTTGGAGAATATTGTAGAGCCACTCAATTCATCAAGCATATCATCTAGCCTAGGAATAGGATGACGATAACGAATAGTAATATTATTAATGCCTCTACAATCAACGCACATACGTGACGTGCCATCCTTTTTCGGCACTAAAATGATAGGAACAGCACAAGGACTAAGGGATTCGCGTATATAACCTTTGTCGAGCAGTTCGTGTACTTGACGCATAATCTCCTTCGTCTCCTCTGGATTGGTACGGTATGGTGCACGGTTGGGTAGCGAAGCACCGGGAATTAAGTCAATTTGATGCTCAATCCCTCGAATAGGTGGTAATCCCGGTGGCACGTCTTGTGGAAAGACGTCAGCGAACTCCTGCAAAATGTTAGTGACAACAGGGGGCAAAGAGGAAGGCACATCCTCGAATGAAAATAATGCCTCTTTGCACACAAAAGCATAGCAAACAGATTTGCTAAAATCTAGCTCATCAATATCAGATTTGGTGGCAAATAAACATGCACTTTTCAATTTAATTTCAGAAACAACAGTAGATGGTTTATTATTAGGCTTCATTTGGTGCTCAAATTCTTTTGCCACAATCTGATTTTCACTCTTATTTGTCTCCTGTTTTGCTTTATTAGCTCTATTAATATCATCTTTCAAAATGGAATCAGGAGTCATAGGAAGCAAAGTAATATTCTTATCGTTATGAACAAGAGTATACTGATTGTTTCTACCATGGTGTACAGAATTTTTATCAAATTGCCATGGTCTACCAAGTAATAAGGAACATGCTTGCATAGGTACCAAATCACAATCAACATAATCAGCATATGTAGAGATACTAAAATGCACACGAACAGTACGTGTAACCTTAACCTTGCCGCTGTTGTTGAACCATTGGATGTAGTAAGGATGTGGATGTGGTCTTGTGGTGAGAGATAGCTTCTCCACCATCTCCATGCTAGCCAAGTTATTGCAGCTCCCTCCATCTATGATCACGCGAACAGAACGTTCCTTCACAACTCCCTTTGTATGGAACAAATTATGCCTCTGATTTTGCTCAGCTTGTGTCACCTGCACACTCAAAACACGTTGAGCAACTAAACGTTCATACCTGTCCGCATCTTCAGGAGCCATGTATTGCGTCTCATGATCAGAATCGTCTCCACCATGTTCTTCACGTGTAATAAGAGCCAAGGTCTCCTCATCATAGTCACTAGCGGACTCATACCCACCATCCTCAGTAACAATCATCACACGCTTAGATGGGCATTCTCTCGCATAATGACCTCCACCCTTGCAACGTCGACAAATAATATCATGTGTTTGCCCTGTTGATGCCATGGATGAAGAAGAGCTCTTTGCAGGCCCAGAAGGTGTGCTCTTGGCAGATAGTGGTGATTGTGCCTGCTTTATTGTATCATGGTTGGAGGTGGTAGCCGACGGAGGCGCCGGTGTAGCAGAACGTTTGGAAGTAGATGATGCACGTGGTGTCCATGATGAAGGTCGACCTGCAGAAAAGTTAGTCCGCGCCAATGCCTGTCGATCCTGCACTTCACGTTCAGCTTTACAAGCAAGATGGAATAAACGAGTGATATTAGTATACTCCTTATACTCTAGAATCGTCTGAATCTCTCTATTTAATCCACCCATAAAACATGCAAGCATAGATTCATTCTCCTCAACAATACCACATCTAATCATGCCAGTTTGTAATTCCTGATAATATTCTTCTACAGAATTTTTCCCCTGTCTTAAGCACTGCAATTTTTGAAGTAATTTACGTTGATAATATGGTGGAACCCAACGAGTACGCATAGTAGTTTTCAAAGCAGCCCAAGTAGCCGGAATAGGATATAATCTACAATGCTCAGACCACCAAACACATGCAAAACTAGTGAATGCACAAACAGCAGCAGGAACACGTCTCTCCTCGGGATATTGAAAACATGTAAATCGTTGTTCAGTTTCTAACTCCCAAGTAAGATATATATCAGGAACATATCTACCCTCAAATGGTGGAATATTCAATTTTAGTTTAGGGAGATGGTCATGATCTCGTACCTGAGGGTGAGCCCTACCATTGCCATTATTTGCATGTGGACGACCTGGTGGTTGCTGTGCTAGTGGTGGCACGTAGTTCTGATTGTGATCAACCTCATCCTCATAATCTCCCACATAATCATCCTCCTCCACATCAGCAGTAGGAGCCACAGAAGTATCAACAGCAGCACCAGCAGTTTGGCCCGACTGAAGAGGGACACGGCTCGCTCGGTGGAGGGCTGTTTCCCGACGTGGAGGTAGTCGATGTTGTTGCTGTTGTTGCAGAGGTGCGGCAGGAGCAGCCGGTGGTGGTGGTGGAAAACGCGAAAGCAATTCAGCAAACATGTTATCGAGCTTTGTTTCAAACGTCTTCTCCATGCCATCTATCTTCTCCATGGCCTCTTCAAATCTGTTTATCACATCGTGCACCTGTCCACTCATCATTTGTTGAAACGTATCATGAAGCTCCTTGTTCGTCAAGTTCTCCCAGTCAGTCTCGTCGGCTTGTGATCCTGGCATGGTTAGCAGCAATAGAAACACACAAGAATATGATCCTACAGACTACTAACAAGTGGTGGTGGTGGCGGGTGTCACAAATCCGTCAAGCAAATCTCAAATTCTTACCAGTTCTTACCCAGCAGCAGGCGGTGATCGGCAACCGTTGTAGTCAAAACTCTCAAAATCTTGGATAGAGCGATTGCCAAGGAGATTCAAACGCACGACGTAGATGTATGTGGAGCTGGGAAGGCTTATAGTATGGTAGTAAAAAGGGTCAGCAATAATCAATTCAGAGATGCAAAGTTGAATAAACGCTCAACGACGGTACTGTGCTGTTCCTAGGCTAGACCGTGCTAGAGACGCGAGCCTAGAACACTAACAAAATCACGGCGCTGCACGTAAATAAGGGAAAAGCACACTCTGGAACTCTTTTTTTTCGCTCTTTTTTTGCGCTCCTTTTTTTTGCGCTCCTCTTTTTTTTGCGAAAGATCACTATAATGGCGAGTGTCTCAAAACTCTTCCCTCGTCAAACTGATAGGATGGGCACGAAAAAAAAATTCACTTTTTTTCGGAAATCAGGGCAGCGACGACGAAAAAGTGCGACAAAAAATCACTATGATGGCACGTGGCTCAAAAGACTCAGAAAAGCCTAAAAATAGGATAGGGAAAAAATTGCCCGTGAAATTTTTGGCCTAAAAACTGCCCGGGGGTCTCCAGACTTTTTTTTCCGAGACCTACGCAGGCAAGGAAACACGAAACGGAATTTAGATTGATCTCAAGAACAAACCTAATATGAGTAGAACTCGGATTGGTGGTGGATATATGGTTGTGGTATATGGCAGCGGTGGTGGTATATGGTAGCGGTGGTGGTATATGGATACAGATTGGTGGTGGTATATGGATACGGATTGGTGGTGGTATATGGATATGGATTCAGAGCGGTGGCGGATAAGCAAAAGTGGTAGATGGGCGATGATGATGGTGCGGCGGCGGCGTGACAACTTATGACCAGAACTCGAAACTCTAAAAGACTAGACTCTAAGACCAGCAACTTGACACGACGATGCAATCGCAAATTCAACAAAGCAAAAACCCTAAAAAGATTATGCAAAGGCTCAGATTGGTTCGGATATGATGAACTAACCCTAATTTTTTTTCTGGCTTTTTCGTGGACTGTAGGTATGAAGAACAGACTCGATCTAATCTATGAAAAACTGTAAAATCTCACCGAGCAACCTAGAAATCTGATACCACTTGATAGGGGCTAAGGTGTCCCGATGTTTCGATGAGATGGTGGCTATCGTTTTCTGTGGGAGTCGACCTTGACAATCCGACTACGAACGTGCGAGACGTCGCGCCTTAGCAATCGCTAAACCAACTTCCGAGGGTTATTGACCACGCCGGAGCACGATCAACCTGACCACGAGGGTCTGTTTCCTGCGTGATAGAGGCAAAGGTGTCCCGTCTTTCGATGAGATGATGGATATCGCTTTGGTGGCAGTCACTTTGACGATCCGACTACGAACGTGCGAGGACGTCGCGCCTTAGCAATTGCTAAACCAACTCCGAGAGGTTATTGACCACGCCGGAGCACGATCAACCTGACCACGAGGGTCTGTTTCCTGCGAGCAAACGAAGAACAAGCAAGAAACTAAGATTGCAATCTGGATATTGCGATTATAAGATGAAAGATTTATTGATCAAGGTGGGGTTCTGTGACGCCTTTGTCTGGTCGTTGAACACAAACGAAGTACGCGAAGTTGCAGCTATGGCGAACTTTTAATCTAAACAAAACCCAAAGTCTAAACGGTGCCCTAAGGGCTGTATATATGGAGGAAGAGAGGGGGAATTTCGTGGCCCTTGGTGGAGGGGTCCGAAATCAACCCTATCTCTTGTTTCCCCACACATACGGACTCTAAAAATAGCCTATACTTATGTATTTCGAAATTATGGGCCTGGCCCAATAAAAAGGTGACGCAGCACCTATAATAGCCTCTGGACGAAATTTATGAAGTGACATCTTGTATATTTCGTCCAAGGCTTCATGCACTCGTTATGGAGGCTTCAAAGACCTAAAATCATCACTTGTAACTCTGTTCTTGTTCCCCTTGCGCATGCCATCATCTCCATGCTTGTTCTTGCTCCAATGTTCATCCTTCTCAAAGCTAGGCCCTTCATTTGTAAGCAAAACAAATGTATCCAATTTAGGCAGCATCATATTCTCATGAACATTAGAATCATTACCAAGAAACGAAAGTACCTGGTAATTTAGTTGGCGTGCGCGAGCTCTAGTAATTGGTCCAGTATGTATAGCAGCAGGGGCTGTGGGTGTAACAATGGTATTGATGTCCTCATCATCCTCCCCTTCTTGAAATGAAGTCGTCCTCGACGGAAGCTCATCTTCCTCACCCAAATAAGGCTTCAAATCTGCAATGTTAAAAGTGGGACTAACCCCAAAATCTGCAGGCAGCACAAGTTTATATGCATTATCATTTATTTTCTCTAACACCTTAAAGGGACCATCAGCACGTGGCATGAGCTTTGATTTGCACAAATCAGGAAATCTATCCTTACGCAAATGTAACCAAACAAGATCTCCAGGTGCAAACATAACATGTTTTCTACCCTTATCTCCAGCAAGTTTATATTTGGCATTCATACGCTCAATGTTTTCCTTAGTTAACTCATGCATTTTTAAAATCAATTCAGCACGTTGTTTAGCATCAAAATTAACCTTCTCCGAAGATGGAAGAGGCAACAAATCAATAGGTGCACGAGGTAGGAAACCATACACAACTTCAAAAGGGCACATCTTACTAGTAGAATGTAGTGAACAATTATAAGCAAATTCAATATAAGGCAAGCATTCCTCCCACATTTTCTTATTACTCTTCAAAACAGCCCTAAGCATAGTAGACAATGTTCTATTGACTACTTCAGTTTGGCCATCAGTTTGGGGGTGACAAGTAGTACTAAAAAGCAGTTTAGTCCCCAACTTAGCCCATAAACATCTCCAAAAGTGGCTAAGAAATTTAGTATCACGATCTGAAACAATAGTATTTGGGACACCATGCAAGCGAATAATTTCACGAAAGAACAAATCAGCAACATTAACAGCATCATCGCTTTTATGACATGGTATAAAGTGTGCCATTTTCGAGAATCTATCCACGACAACAAATATGCTATCCCTCCCCTTCTTTGTTCGAGGTAAACCTAAAACAAAGTCCATAGATATATCCTCCCAAGGAACACTAGGTACAGGCAAAGGCATATATAAACCATGAGGATTGAGTCGTGACTTAGCTTTTTGACATGTAGTGCATCGAGCAATAAAACGCTCAACATCCCGTCTCATCTTTGGCCAAAAGAAATGTGTAGCAAGTATGTCCTCCGTCTTTTTCACGCCAAAGTGTCCCATTAATCCTCCTCCATGCGCCTCCTGCAACAACAAAAGACGAACGGAGCTAGCTGGAATGCATAGCTTGTTAGCACGAAACACAAATCCATTGTTAACAACAAACTTGTTCCACATTCGACCTTCTTTAGAATTTTGCATTACATCTTCAAAATCAGCATCATGCACGTATTGATCTTTGATGGTCTCCAAACCAAATATTTTGAAGTCAAGTTGTGAAAGCATAGTATAGCGACGAGACAATGCATCAGCAATAACATTTTCTTTTCCCTTCTTGTGTTTAATGACATAAGGGAAAGTCTCAATGAATTCAACCCATTTAGCATGTCTACGATTCAGTTTAGCTTGACTTTTAATATGTTTCAAAGATTCATGATCAGAATGTATAACAAATTCTTTGGGCCATAAATAATGTTGCCATGTTTCTAAAGTCCGAACAAGAGCATATAATTCTTTATCATAAGTAGAATAATTCAGACTAGGCCCACTCAATTTTTCAGAAAAGTATGCAACAGGTTTGCCATCTTGTAATAACACACCTCCTAATCCAATTCCACTAGCATCACATTCAAGCTCAAAAGTCTTATTAAAATCAGGAAGTTGGAGTAAAGGAGCATGTGTCAACCTATCTTTCAATACCGAGAAGGCTTCTTCCTGTGCGGTACCCCAAAGAAAAGACACATCTTTCTTTGTAAGCTCATTGAGAGGTGCAGCAATGGTGCTGAAATCTCTCACAAAACGCCTATAGAATCCAGCGAGGCCAAGAAAACTCCTCACTTGTGTGACCGTTTTGGGCTGCGGCCAACTCTCAATAGCTTTATTCTTGGCTTTATCAACTTCAATTCCCTGTGGAGTAACAACATAGCCAAGAAAAGATACTCGGTCGGTGCAAAAGGTGCACTTCCCAAGGTTACCAAACAAACGTGCATCACGTAGAGCAATAAAAATAGCACGTAAATGTTCCAAATGTTCTTCCAAAGATCTGCTATAAATCAATATGTCATCAAAGTAAACTACCACAAATCTTCCAATGAAAGCACGTAAAACTTCGTTCATTAATCTCATGAAAGTACTAGGTGCATTAGTTAACCCAAAAGGCATGACTAACCACTCATATAATCCAAACTTAGTTTTAAATGCTGTTTTCCATTCATCTCCCAATTTCATATGAATTTGATGGTATCCACTACGCAAATCAACTTTGGAGAATATTTTAGAGCCACTCAATTCATCAAGCATATCATCTAGCCTAGGAATAGGATGACGATAACGAATAGTAATATTATTAATGCCTCTACAATCAACACACATACGTGATGTACCATCCTTTTTCGGCACTAGAATAATAGGAACAGCACAATGACTAAGGGATTCGCGTATATAACCTTTGTCGAGAAGCTCTTGTACTTGACGCATAATCTCCTTCGTCTCCTCTGGATTGGTACGGTATGGTGCACGGTTTGGCAGTGAAGCACTGGGAATTAAGTCAATCTGATGCTCAATCCCTCGAATAGGCGGTAATCCCGGTGGCACATCTTGTGGAAAGACGTCAACGAACTCCTGCAAAATGTTAGTGACAGCAGGAGGCAAAGAGGAAGGCATGTCCTCGAATGAAAATAATGCCTCTTTGCACACAAAAGCATAGCAAATAGATTTGCTGAAATCTAGCTCATCAATATCAGATTTGGTGGCAAATAAACATGCACTTTTCAATTTAATTTCAGAAGCAACACTAGATGGTTTATTATTAGGCTTCATTTGTTGCTCAAATTCTTTTGCCACAATCTGATTTTCACTCTTATTCTTCTCCTGTTTTGCTTTATTAGCTCTATTAATATCATCTTTCAAAATGGAATCAGGAGTCATAGGAAGCAAAGTAATATTTTTATCCTTATGAACAAGAGTATAGTGATTGCTTCTACCATGATGTACATAATTTTTATCAAATTTCCATGGTCTACCAAGTAATAAGGAACATGCTTGCGTAGGTACCACATCACAATCAACATAATCAGCATATGTAGATATACTAAAATGCACACGAACAGTACGTGTTACCTTAACCTTGCCGCTGTTGTTGAACCATTGGATGTAGTAAGGATGTGGATGTGGTCTTGTGGTGAGAGAAAGCTTCTCCACCATCTCCATGCTAGCCAAGTTGTTGCAGCTCCCTCCATCTATGATGACGCGCACAGAACGTTCTTTCACAACTCCCTTGGTATGGAACAAATTGTGCCTCTGATTTTGCTCAGCTTGTGTGACCTGCACACTCAAAACACGTTGAGCATATAAACATTCATACCTGTCAGCGTCTTCAGGAGCCATGTATTGCGTCTCATGATCAGAATCATCTCCACCATGTTCTTCACGTGTAATAAGAGCCAAAGTCTCCTCATCATAGTCACTAGCGGACTCATATCCACCATCCGCGGTAGCAATCATCACACGCGGAGATTTGCATTCTCTCGCATAATGACCTCCTCCCTTACAACGACGACAAATAATATCACTTGTGTGCCCTGTTGATGCCATGGAAGAAGAAGAACTCTGTGCAGGCCCAGCAGGTGCGCTCTTGGCAGATAATGGTGGTTGTGCCTGTTTTCTTGTATCACGACTGGAGGAGGCACGTGATTGAGGTGCTGGTGCCGTTGAAGTAGAAGATGCACGCGGTGTCCATGATGAAGGTCGGCCTGCAGAAAAGTTAGTTCGCGCCAATGCTTGTCGATCCTGCACTTCACGTTCAGCTTTACAAGCAAGATGGAATAAACGAGTGATATTAGTATACTCCTTATAGTCTAGAATGGTCTGAATCTCTCTATTTAATCCACCCAGAAAACGTGCAAGCATAGCTTCATTCTCCTCAACAATACCACATCTAATCATGCCAGTTTGTAATTCCTGATAATATTCTTCTACAGAATTTTTTCCTTGTCTTAAGCACTGTAATTTTTGAAGCAATTCACGCTGATAATATGGTGGAACCCAACGAGTACGCATAGCAGTTTTAAAGCAGCCGAAGTAGTTGGAATAGGATATAATCTACAATGTTCAGACCACCATACACATGCAAAACTAGTGAAAGCACAAACAGCAGCAGCAACTCGTCTCTCCTCAGGATATTGTAAACATGTAAATTGTTGTTCAGTTTCTAACTCCCAAGTAAGATATATATCAGGAACATATCTACCCTCAAATGGTGGAATATTCAATTTCAGTTTAGGAATATGGACATCATCTCGTACCTGAGGTGGTGGTGCAGGCCTACCATTACGAATATATACCTGAGGTCGACCTGCTGGTGGTGGTGCAGGTGGCTGCACGTAGTGCTGATTTTGATCAACCTCATCCTCATAATCTCCCACATAATCATCCTCCTCCGCATTAGCAGCAGGAGCCACGGAACTATCAACAGCAGCACCAACAGTTTGGCCAAACGCAAGAGGAACATGGCTCGCTCGGCGAAGGTCTGTTTCGCGACGTGGAGGTAGTCGTTGTTGTTGTTGTTGGAGAGGTGCGTTAGGTGTAGCGGGTGGTGGTGGTGGAAGACACGCGAGCAATTCATTAAACTTGTTATCGAGCTTTGTTTCGAACGTCTTCTCCATGCCATCTATCTTCTCCATGGCCTCTTCAAATCTGCTTAGCACATCTTGCACCTGTCCACTCATCATTTGCTGAAATTTATCATGCAAATCCTTATTCGTCATGTTCTCCCAGTCTGTCTCGTCGGCTTGTGATCCTGGCATGGTTAGCAGCAATAGAAACACACAAGAATATGATCCTACAGACTACTAACAAGAGGTGGTGGTGGGTGTCACAAATCCGTCAAGCAAATCTAAAATTCTTACCAGTTCTTACCCAGCAGCAGGCGGTGATCGGCAACCGTTGTAGTCAAAAACTCATAAAGCTTGGATAGAGCGATTACCAGGGAGAGTCAACCGCACGACGTAGATGTATGTGGAGCTGGGAAGGCTTATAATATGGTAGCAAAAAGGGTCAGCATTAATCAATTCAGAGATGCAAAGTTGAATAAACGCTCAACGACGGTACTGTGCTGGTCCTAGGCTAGACTGTGCTAGAGACGCGAGCCTAGAACACCAACAAAATCACGGTGCGACACGTAAACAAGGGAAAAGCACACTCTGGAATTTTTTTTCGCTCTTTTTTTGCGCTCTTTTTTTTTGCGCTGCTTTTTTTTTGCGAAAAATCACTATAATGGCGAGTGTCTCAAAACTCTTCCTAGCTCAAACTGACAGGGTGGGCACGAAATTTTTTTCACCAATTTTTTTTTTCGACTGCCCGGACACAAAAACTGGAAACGGGTCAAAAAAAACTTCCTATAATGGCACCTGTCTCAAAACACTCAGAAACACCTAAAAATAGGATAGCCAGAATTTTTTTTCAAAAAATGCGTTTTCGAAAAATTTTGGGCCTAAATGGAGCGTGGTTTCCGGAACCTACTCCGGCAAGGAAACACGAATCGGAATCTAGATGGATCTCGAAAACAAACCTAATATGACAAGAACTCGGATTGGTGGTGGATATATGGTGGTAGATGGCAGCGGTGGTGGTATATGACAGCTGTGGTGGTATATGGATACGGATTCGAAGCGGTGGCGGATAAGCGGTGGTGGTAGATGGCAGGGGTGATGATGATGGTGCGGCGGCGGCGTGACAACTTATGACCAGAACTCGAAACTCTAAAAGACTAGATTCTAAGACCAGCAACTAGACACGAGATGCAACCGCAAATTCAACAAAGCAAAACCCTAAAAAGATTATGCAAAGGCTCAGATTGGTTCGGATATGATGAACTAACCCTAATTTTTTTTGTGGCTTTTTCGTGGACTATAGGTATGAAGAACAGACTCGATCTAAACTACGAAAAACTGTAAAATCTCACCGAGCAACCTGGAAATCTGATACCACTTGATAGAGGCAAAGGTGTCCCGTCTTTCAATGAGATGATGGATATCGCTTTGGTGGCAGTCGACTTTGACGATCCGACTACGAACGTGCGAGGACGTCGCGCCTTAGCAATCGCTAAACCAACTCCGAGAGGTTATTGACCACGCCGGAGCACGATCAAAATGACCACGAGGGTCTGTTTCCTGCGAGCAAACGAAGAACAAGCAAGAAACTAAGATTGCAATCTGGATATTGCGATTATAAGATGAAAGATTTATTGATCAAGGTGGGGTTCTGTGACGCCTTTGTCTGGTCGTTGAACACAAACGAAGTACGCGAAGTTGCAGCTATGGCGAACTTTTAATCTAAACAAAACCCAAAGTCTAAACGGTGCCCTAAGGGCTGTATATATGGAGGAAGAGAGGGGGAATTTCGTGGCCCTTGGTGGAGGGGTCCGAAATCAACCCTATCTCTTGTTTCCCCACACATACGGACTCTAAAAATAGCCTATACTTATGTATTTCGAAATTACATGGGCCTGGCCCAATAAAAAGGTGATGCAGCACCTATAATAGCCTCTGGACGAAATTTATGAAGTGACATCTTGTATATTTCGTCCAAGGCTTCATGCACTCGTTATGGAGGCTTCAAAGACCTGAAATCATCACTTGTAACTCTGTTCTTGTTCCCCTTGCGCATGCCATCATCTCCATGCTTGTTCTTGCTCCAATGTTCATCCTTCTCCAAGCTAGGCCCTTCATTTGTAAGCAAAACAAATGTATCCAATTTAGGCAGCATCATATTCTCATGAACATTAGAATCATTACCAAGAAACGAAAGTACCTGGTAATTTACTTGGCGTGCGCGAGCTCTAGTAATTGGTCCAGTATGTATAGCAGCAGGGGCTGTGGGTGTAACAATGGTATTGATGTCCTCATCACTGCGAGCAAACGAAGAACAAGCAAGAAACTGAGATTGCAATCGGGATATTGCGAATATAAGATGAAAGCTTTATTGATCAAGGTGGGGTTCTGTGACGTCTTGGTCTGGTCGTTGGACACAAACGAAGTACGCGAAGTTGCAGCTATGGCGAACTTTTAATCTAAACAAAACCCAAAGTCTAAACGACGCCCTAAGGGCTGTATATATGGAGGAAGAGGGGGGAATTTCGTGGCCCTTGAGGGTGGGGTCCGAAACCAACCCTAACTCTTGTTTCCCCACACATACGGACTCTAAAAATATCCTATACTTAAGTATTTCGAAATTACATGGGCCTGGCCCATTAATAAGGTGACGCAGCACCTAGAATAGCCTATGGACGAATAGTATGAAGTGGCATCTTGTATATTTCGTCCAAGGCTTCATGCACTCCTTATGGTGGCTTCAAACTCCTGAAATCATCACTTGTAACTCCGTTCTTGATCCCCTTGCGCATGCCATCAACTCCATGCGTGTTCTTGCTCCAATGTTCATCCTTCTCCAAGCTAGGCCCTTCATTTGTAAGCAAAACAAATGTATCCAATTTAGGCAGCATCATAACCTCATGAACATTAGAATCATTACCAAGAAACGAAAGTACCTGGTAATTTAATTGGCGTGTGCGAGCTCTAGTAATTGGTCCAGTATATGTAACAGTAGGGGCTGTGGGTGTAACAATGGTATTGATGTCCTCATCACCTGATCAACCCGATATCGCCTATTCTTCTCTCTATTGCTTGCATTAGAGTAGTGTACCATGTTACTGCTTTCCGTTAATCATATTCTGATGAATAGCCTACCTTTGCTACTACTGTTGTTACCTTTACCCGCAATCCTAATTGCTTAGTATAGGATGCTAGTTTATCATCAGTGGCCCTACATTCTTGTCCGTCTGCCATGCTGTACTATCGGGGCGTGATCACTCAGGAGGTGATCACTAGTATATACTTATATACATAACATATGATACTTGTGATGACTAAAGTAGGGTTGGCTCGTAGAGTACCCGCGAGTGATTCATGGATTGGGGGCTCGAAGGACATTTGTCCCGACGGCCCTCTGGGTGGATCTTTGTGGCGGAGCGACAGGGCAGGTTGAGACCACCTAGGTGAGAGGTGGGCCTGGCCCTAGTCGGCGTCCGCGGTTACTTCAAAATAACACGCTTAACGAGATCTTGGTATTTGATCTCGTGACGTCAGCGACTGAGCGGTGCGCACCGGGTTGGACCGCGTAACGCAACTTCCTTTAAAATGGAGGTTGCTAGGTCTACTCACCGGTCGCCCTCGCAACGTCTAGGTGTGCAATGGGCGATGGGCCCAGACCCCTGCGCCATAGGTTTTAGACCGGCGTGCTGACCTCTCTGTTGTGCCTAGGTGGGGCTGCGATGTGTTGATCTTCCGAGGCCGGGCATGACCCAGGAAAGTGTGTCCGGCCAAAGGGGATCGAGCGTGTTGGGTTATGTGGTGCACCCCTGCAGGGAAGTTTATCTATTTGAATAGCCGTGTCCCTCGGTAAAAGGACGACCCGGAGTTGTACCTTGACGTTATGACAACTAGAATCAGATACTTAATAAAACACACCTTTGCAAGTGCCAGATACAACCCGGTGATCGCTCTCTAACAAGGCGACAAGGAGAGGATCGTCAGGTAGGATTATGCTATGCGATGATACTTGGTGAACTTACCATCTACTCTCTTCTACATGCTGCAAGATGGAGGCTGCCAGAAGTGTAGTCTTTAATAGGACTAGCTATCCCCCTCTTATTCTAGCATTCTGAAGTTCAGTCCACCGATATTGCCCCTTTACACTAATACCCATGCATATGTAGTGTAGATCCTTGCTTGCGAGTACTTTGGATGAGTACTCACGGTTGCTTTGCTTCCCCCTTTTCCCCTTTCTATACATGGTGGTCACAACCAGATGCTGGAGCCTAGGAGTCAGACGCCACCATCGACGACGACTCCTACTACACTGGACGTGCCTACTACTACATGCAGGTCGCTGACGACCGGGAGTAGTTTAGGAGGATCCCAGGCAGGAGGCCAGCGCCTCTTTCAATCTGTATCCCAGTTTGTGCTAGCCATCTTATGGCAACTTGTTTAACTTATGTCTGTACTCAGATATTGTTGCTTCCGCTGACTCGTCTATAATCGAGCTCTTGTATTCGAGCCCTCGAGGCCCCTGGCTTGTAATATGATGCTTGTATGCCTTATTTTATTTTTAGAGTTGTGTTGTGATAACTTCCAGTGAGTCCCGGATCTTGATCGTACACGTTTGCGTGCATGATTAGTGTACGATTGAATTGGGGGTGTCACACCATTGCCCCCATTGGCCGGGGGGAAAGACGGTTGGTTTTGGGGCAGCTGATAGCGGCGGGGGTGCGGGGCGTTGGCTGTTTGTTGCTGCTGCAGGCGGGGAAGAGAGGGAGAGCGGTCCTGGCGACAAGGAGGAGTAGATGGCGAGTGGCGCCGAGAGGAGCGCCACGGCTCGTCTGATGGAGACCGCTGCCGGTCCCGGAGCACGTCCCTCGGGGAAGCGCGTCGGCCAGGCGAGCGGCGGGGCTCCCCCCGGGGCGACGGACGGTTCGCACGCGCCGGCCAGCGGCGGGACTCGCGGGGAGGAGGGAAGCGATAGGACTCCCTGGTCGATAGCTGCCGGCGTAGATCGGCTTCGCGCTAGAGGCCCTCAAGGGAGGAGCAGGGAGGATCGCGGAGGACCCATAACCCACAGTTCCACAGGATCCAAACCTGACTCTCCTGTACACCCCCTGTTTCCATAGTATTCCTCGCGCGTGGCCTCATATGTAATTCACGAGCCACCTCTCAAGAGATCATTAAGCCTGCTATCAGATACAATACTTATTCTCATTGCTTTGAGCCCCTTTCACGCCCTGTTTCAGGCATCGAACGCTTGCCTGGACACTCGAAACTTCCCATGATACCTCCTTACTTTCCTCTCGATATTTTCGTAAGTTTCCATTCGAGAGTTACTTTCCGCCACCTTCCCCAATGTTATCTACCAGATATTCAACCTTGCCGAGGTCCGTTCTCCCGGAATGCTCCCCCTTTATTCTTTCGTAAGCACGATGAAGACCCCAAAGAAAGAACAACAACTTCATCTTGATGCATTGATGCATAGGAATGAAGACATCGAGGCAATTGGTCAACCTCTTCGAGAATAGCAATCAAGAACGAGAAGATTCATTGCAATTTCATAACCAGACCCTTTCCCCCTTGTTCCACCTCTTAAATCTCGGGACGAGATTTCTTGTAGTGGAGGAGAATGGTGACGCCCGGATAATTAAGCTACAGTGAACCTATGTTAATGATGCCACGTCACCTCGGTTACTGATGATAATATCGCGTTAGTTGAAAACGATTCAATTTCAAATTTGAATTAAAGTCAAATGATAAAAGTTTTCAAATATTAAAACTACAATGTTATGGATGTGACGAATAATTCATAAGTAATATTGGTGGAGAAACCAAGTCTTTATAAAATGTATAAATGCACTAAACTAAATAAAATAGTAAAAAAACATTTATTTAAATGATTTTAAAATAATAAACAGTTACAAACTATTTTTTTTAGGTGCAAAGCTAATTCTGGTAGGGGCATAATTATTAATGCTCTTTTAGGTACAACTTTGTATTTTATAAAAGCTAAAATTTAATAAAATAGAAAAGAACATTAAACAAAAAGAAAGAAAAAACAGTAAAGAAAAAAAGGATTGAAAAGGCCCTCCAATGGGTCGAATGGGGCCCGCTCGTGTATTAAATGAAAAAGAAAAACAAATAAATAATAATAATAATTAACTTAATTAATTAACTAAACTAATTAACTTAACTAACTAACCTAATTAAGCTATTAATTAAACTAATTAACCATTAACAGACAATGACGAGTGGGACCCACATGTCAGTTTGACCGGTCAACGGTCAGAGTTGACCGATGATATCATGCTGACATCATTTTTGTATTTTCTAATTTAATTAATTCTGTTAATCCTAAAAATGATTTAAATCTTTAAAAATTAATATAAAATAATCCGTAACTCGGATGAAAATACTTTGTACATGAAAGTTCTCAGAACGACGAGACGAATCCAGATACGTAGCCCGTTCGTCCGCCACACATCCCTAGCATAGCGAACATGCAATTTTCCCCCTCCGTTCATCTATCTGAAAACGTGAAACACCGGGGATACTTTTCCCGGATGTTTCCCCCCTTCACCGTTATCACCTCCTACTGCATTAGGGCACACCTGGCACCGTTACTTGTCATGTCATGCATCAATATGCATCTATTTGCATTGTATTCATTGCTTCTTCCCCCTCTTCTCTTTGGTAGACTACGATGCTGACGCCGCTGCTAGTGCCCCGATTGAGTACGTTGTTGACGACCCCTCCTTCTCGCCAGAGCAACCAGGCAAGCCCCCCCTGATCAACCCGATATCACCTATTCTTCTCTCTATTGCTTGCATTAGAGTAGTGTACCATGTTACTGCTTTCGGTTAATCATATTCTGATGAATAGCCTATCTTTGCTACCACTGTTGTTACCTTTACCCGCAATCCTAATTGCTTAGTATAGGATGCTAGTTTATCATCAGTGGCCCTACATTCTTGTCCGTCTGCCATGCTATACTATCGGGGCGTGATCACTCAGGAGGTGATCACTAGTATATACTTATATACATAACATATGATACTTGTGATGACTAAAGTAGGGTCGGCTCGTAGAGTACCCGCGAGTGATTCACGGATTGGGGGCTCGAAGGACATTTGTCCCGACGGTCCTCTGGGTGGATCTTTGTGGCGGAGCGACAGGGCAGGTTGAGACCACCTAGGTGAGAGGTGGGCCTGGCCCTAGTCGGCGTCCGCGGTTACTTCAAAATAACACGCTTAACGAGATCTTGGTATTTGATCTCATGACGTCAGCGACTGAGCGGCGCGCACCGGGTTGGACCGCGTAACGCAACTTCCTTTAAAATGGAGGTTGCTAGGTCTGCTCACTGGCCGCCTTCACAACATGCAGGTGTGCAATGGGCGATGGGCCCAGACCCCTGCGCCATAGGTTTTAGACTGGCGTGCTGACCTCTCTATTGTGCCTAGGTGGGGCTGCGATGTGTTGATCTTCCGAGGCCGGGCATGACCCTGGAAAGTGTGTCCGGGCAAAGGGGATCGAGCGTGTTGGGTTATGTGGTGCACCCCTGCAGGGAAGTTTATCTATTTGAATAGCCGTGTCCCTCGGTAAAAGGACGACCCGGAGTTGTACCTTGACCTTATGACAACCAGAATCAGATACTTAATAAAACACACCTTTTCAAGTGCCAGATACAACCCGGTGATCGCTCTCTAACAAGGCGACGAGGAGAGGATCATCGGGTAGGATTATGCTATGCGATGATAGAACTTACCATCTACTCTCTTCTACATGCTGCAAGATGGAGGCTGCTAGAAGTGTAGTCTTCAATAGGACTAGCTATCCCCCTCTTATTCTAGCATTCTGAAGTTCAGTCCATCGATATTGCCCCTTTACACTAATACCCATGCATATGTAGTGTAGATCCTTGCTTGCGAGTACTTTGGATAAGTACTCACGGTTGCTTTGCTTCCCCTTTTCCCCTTTCTATACATGGTGGTCACTACCAGATGCTGGAGCCCAGGAGTCAGACGCCACCGTCGACAACGACTCCTACTACACTAGACGTGCCTACTACTACATGCAGGTCGCTGACGACGACCAGGAGTAGTTTAGGAGGATCCCAGGCAGGAGGCCAGCGCCTCTTTCAATCTGTATCCCAGTTTGTGCTAGCCATCTTATGGCAACTTGTTTAACTTATGTCTGTACTCAGATATTGTTGCTTCCGCTGACTCGTCTATAATCGAGCTCTTGTATTTGAGCCCTCGAGGCCCCTGGCTTGTAATATGATGCTTGTATGCCTTATTTTATTTTTAGAGTTGTGTTGTGATATCTTCAAGTGAGTCCCGGATCTTGATCGTACACGTTTGCATGCATGATTAGTGTACGATTGAATTGGGGGCGTCACACCATTGCCCCCATTAACCGGGGGGAAAGACCATTGGTTTTGGGGCAGCTGATAGCGGCGGTGGTGCGGGGCGTTGGCTGTTTGTTGCTGCTGCAGGCAGGGAGGAGAGGGGGAGCGGTCCTGGCGACAAGGAGGAGTAGATGGCGAGTGGCGCCGGGAGGAGCGCCACGGCTCGTCCGATGGAGACCGCAGCCGGTCCCGGAGCTCGTCCCTCAGGGAAGCGCGTCGGCCAGGCAAGCGGCGGGGCTCCCCCCGGGGCGACTGACGGTTCGCACGCGCCGGCGAGTGGCGGGACTCGCAGGGAGGAGGGGAGCGATAGGACTCCCTGGTCGATAGTTGCCGGTGTAGATCGGCTTCGCGCCAGAGGCCCTCGAGGGAGGAGCGGGGAGGAGCGGGGAGGATCGCAGAGGTCCTCCTGGTAACTCTTGGGGCGGCGGACCGCGTCACCCCACACACGGGTCATGGCCGGGAGGGGCGACAGAGGGGGCGGCGGGGGGGAGGGGGGGCAGAGCGGCACGACGGCTTAGGGGCAGCGCTAGGTTATCAGGAAAGGGAGAGGAGGGGACTGGGGCGGGGTGAACAGTGGCTGGATCGGGAACCCTTCAGGGGCCAAATCGAGCGGCCAATTGGGCCCGCAGCCACGTTGGACCGCAGCAGCCCAACTGCCCAGCGACCCACCGCGAGCCCCATGGGCAGGCCAGAAGGGGCTCCAGGCCCAACGCGGGTCGGCCCAAGTCCACCACCCAGGCAGGCGGGCAGCAAGGGTTTCCTTGAGCGCCGCCGGCGATGGGGATGGATGGGAAGGAGCAGGCCTGGCCGGACGGTGGGGAGTATTCGAGGGCCGGGGACGGGAGGAACCGAAGGAGGCGATGAAAGGGCGGATTGGGAAGCGGCACGAGAGCACCGAAGCCAGCGCGGGCCACGCCGGTGGAGGAGCCCAGAGGGAGCCAGGGGAAGCGAGGGTCGGAGCCCGCCACGAGATGCGCGCAGCGCCACGGTCAGCACGGCCCACAACCCCCATCTGGTGGAGCGGCAACGACGGCGGCGTCCCCCCGACCTCAAGGCAGCGCCTTGTCTCCCGGCATCCGAGGAGCACTCAGCGGCCAGTGTCGGGGCTGGGCAGCCACGTGGGTAGTCGAACTCCCACCCTTGGGAGTAAGGCCGTCGGCGCCGGCCGACCGCGGCACGCGAGTAGGAGCAGGGGGACCCAGTCATAGCAGACCATCGGACGCCCGGCTTCGAGGTCATCCGCCTCGGCGATGTCGGCCGACACCACCGGCACAGGGCCCAGGGAGGACGGAGCATGCAGCAGGGAGGGGGCGGGGAGGCCGCGGAGGGGGATGAGGCGGCCGAAGCCGCCGGTGGTGGGGGGGTTGCGGGGGTGGCTGGGAGGCCACCGCGTCGAGCGCGTCGCACAGGGCGCCAGAGCCGCAAGCCATCCACTTTCCTTTCGCCAAGATGCTAATTTTTCATCGAATAGTGTCTTCATAGCACATTTTCCCTGTAACCTTGCTGGTAAATTTCATGGGAACCTATTGCGTACCAATTTAGAACTGTCAATATGACCCTAATTTAAAGAATCACTGCATGTAAAAAATACAATGAAAGTGCAGAAACTTTGAAAATGGCAGAATGAACAGAATACCAACCTCCGAGAAAACTCTATCCACAGTCCAATATGTTAACGCATGGTTTCCATACTTAATACAGATTTTTCTTATCAATAAATAAAGTGTGGCCCTATCTATAGTTCTTAGAACCTACAGTATATCTCATAGAAAAATGAGAAATGTTATCTGTCTCACAAGTTGCAGAGGAAATAATTTTTTCGTACAAAGAAACAGAAGCATAGTGAATTAAGCAGATTCCACGCTTCAGCTCCATCAAATAGAGAAGGCTGCTTCCAATTCGATGCCACTGATATTATGTATAGCATGCTTCGCTTACATGCAAGAACGCAAGTACAGCAGAATCTCTGTGATATCTAATAAAATGAAATTGCAACATACGCATATATTCATTTCAGTTAGTTTACTACTAACCACTACAACAGAGGGAAAATGTCAATAGCTGAACCCAAAAGGAAACAACGAAAATGAATAACCCAATTGGCACGCAACTGGGCAACATGGGTAGATCCTTATCTAGCTTGTGCATCATCTGCCAAAGGAAGCTAAAATAGATAAATAATGGGTTGACAGACCTAAAAGGAAACCTAAAATATCTCTATTTCATAAGTGGCAAGATTCTTGATACAGAGGACCCATGGCGACAACCATAGGTCAACCGGAAGAGCGAGGTCAGGAGTGAAAACTACACATTTATCTCATTGTCTATATAAGGTACCGTTTTGCCTAGCCTCAATTTGAACTCCACCCAAAAAAATCTTAAGCACCTAAAAATATTCATCTCCTATGGGTTATACAACAAACATGTAGAAAAAACGTTGGCATATTTATGCATCCACGAAATTATTGATCTTCCAGTGAAAGTGATAATGGATAATAGTAACAAGATGACATTAGCAGCATAGGTCAATTACTGAAATGCCAAAGCCAAATAGCTTTTGAGGTTTCTCGCACAATACACCTTTTAGGTCTATAAATTGTGAAGTGGTTTTAAAATATTATCAGAGAGAAGCCTGGCATGGCAGAGAAGGCTACAGATAATCAAGAACCTGTGAACTGATAGTTAATTCATAATAAAGTGTTCCACATGAACTTTAGACAGCAAAATTTAGTTTTTGAAAATAAGAAGCAATTTGACCTTTACTAGGCTAAACATAAAAGAAAGAACGTGATAGTATTTAAATGGCGATTGAGATGGTAAGCTACATACGGTTTTTGATAGCTCGATGTCCATCTCCATGGTACGCAAGCACGGAGGAATTATTTCAGTTTGCAGCAGAAAGCCGATAACTTCAATATCACCAACCTCCATGCATAATAAGAAGGTCAAAAGGCTTCTTCCAAAAGCAAGAAGAAAACATTTGGTATTTGGAAACACATGCAGCTTATTCCGAAAGAAAGAAGAAAAGATTTGATAGAAAAATATTTGTTTATAAGGCAACAGTAGTTCAACCAACATCCAACCACATAGTATGCAATAGAAAGATGATTGTCAACGGAAGGCAGGTTAAGCACAACTATATTTGATGGACCGGAAGGCACACACGAACAGTGAAACTAAGAAGTTGGTTGTTAATGTATGATGCAGGACCTTGTGAGTATTGTTCATATATAACCCTATTCGATTATTCCATTTGATTTGATGATAAGAAGTGCACATCAAGTCGTCTCTTTCTTTTCTCACAAAGCAATTGACACCAGGATAATCTTCAGTAAGGAGAGCACACAACAATCAATGTTTTTTGTTGGGCTTCACTGCAACTAGAAGCAAAAGTCGTGCTTTGTCGCGGCCAATCCATTATTGCGACAAAGAAAACAGAGATTTATTTCTTCTGGTTCTTCTTAGCAAAGAAGGGACTACAAATAATTTGGCCCATTAGCGACAAAAACAAGAAACACAACCTGGCCACAAAATATGAAGAGTCGGCGTCTTACAATGACATCATAAAGATGAACTAAAATATAGGCACAAGAAAAGTAGCCGGCATAAGAGGGCGAACACAAATAGAATGGAAGTGAGGGAAAAGAAAAATAGAAAA
Source organism: Triticum dicoccoides (assembly GCF_002162155.2). Classification (NCBI taxonomy): domain Eukaryota; kingdom Viridiplantae; phylum Streptophyta; class Magnoliopsida; order Poales; family Poaceae; genus Triticum; species Triticum dicoccoides. The sequence goes on along the minus strand of NC_041382.1, from coordinate 300,668,348 downwards.
GAGAACCAAGGATTCAAGCGATGGAAACTATGTGACATAATAGACATATACATGCAGTGTCAGTAATTAAAGTTGAACAACCATGAGACTCAATGGAGTAGTAAATCGGATAGGCCTTAACATTGGGATGCAGTTTACTTCAAGATGACTGTAGAATAAGAAAGCAATGCTCTGTTCTCTCAAACTTTGTGGTATAAATGTCTTCATTAAAAGTACTCTTAATTCCAAACAGAGTTACATTTGTTTCAAACTGGCCCGAGCTCCTTCAATATTATGGATTAATTATAGTCAATATAATACTAAGTGAACACATGAATGCAGTCAGAATTGTTGGTTTCACAATAACAGAATGAACTCACATATTATAAATAATATATAATTCCTATATCCACTTATCCATTGCTCGGCTCAATAGTTCCTAGCATATTTAGGTACTTATGAAACCACAAGTATGTGTTCCTGGGCTGTCAAGTAAACATGGTTGCTTATTTCAGAATTCCATCACAGCCACATAAGATGACACAATGTTGCAACAATCTCAAAGCTAAAACAAAACATAGATCAAGTACCTAGCTATCACCATATTATCCCTAAATTCACATCAAGAACAACCCGAAAGGCAAGACACTTTCAACATACACCAGATGGTTTAAGAATTTTCCATGAATCATCTTGTTGATGTAGTGGCTTTAGCGAAAGAGCTCTGCCAATGGGTTGTAGACCACATATGTTACAGAAGTGGATCAGAAGCATGTCAATTTGGCAATATGTCACCTACACAACATGAACAGATGACAATGAGACACTTGGCACCAAAATTAGACAAATGAATAGCTAGAATGTGCCTCTTCTATAATTGTTGCAACCCACAGACTATGCTAAATGGAAATAGTTGAAATGTCTGTTGTTGTAATTGTTGGCACAAAAATTGGGCAAAAGTATCACTACTCATTGTATAACTCTCTTTCTTATTTTTTTACTTACTATGGTATGATTTTCTTCAAGTGAATAATATGGGCAAAGCAATATACAGATAAATAATAGCTGACAGGTATATCATAAGTGTACTACTCCCTCCGATCCAAAATATGTGTCACAGTTTTGAACTAAGTTTAATTCAACCTTAGTTCAACATATTATGGATCGGAGGGAGTATCATTTACCGCTCATTATGGAGATTAAGTTGCAACAAAAGAAAAAATGAAATAAAGTATTGTTGAGAAAAAATAGATCTAGTGAAAAAACAAAAAACATAAGTAACGCTAAGGTGGCTTCCATAGAACAAGGAAAACAGAGAATTTACCATTTATGGCCAAAGAGGAAAAGCTAAGGGTAAGGGGGAGCACATGCAACTGGAACACTGATGGGAAGAAACAATTGATACATTATTGTTGCCTGTTGGCAAAGAAATAATGGGGCAACAACATCCGATCCCGCCAGAGCCACACCTGTGAAACACAACAAAGAGGAAGACTATCGAAATATGTCCTTTAAAAGTGTTTCTTGGCCTAAGTGCATCATGTACATGCTATAAAATCTGTTCTTAGCGTTTCCTTGTATAAGATAAAGGTGTGACCATCAGTCTGGACGCTAAAAGAAGAGCAGTAGTTTGAAAGTATGAGAGAAATATTGGTGCTTTTTGTTGGGTATTATTATTTCTGGTAGGTACTAATAACCACATTTAGTTTAACAAAAAATTAGGCAGCCCAAAAATGGTGTAGACACGGAAAGATAAATTCGAGCGCAAGAAGGTTGACAATGTTTAGCATTTTTTTGTAAATGAGGAAAACATAAGTATTTCTGCTTACCAATTAAATGTCCACAACAACACTTTCTATCTGTTCATACAATTTCTAATTTATTTTCTTACTCCCGGGAAATTTCTTGGCAATATACATTATTAGAGGGATAAAAACTGCATTAATAACCTATTCACTACATGCTTGCTGCTGGCACAAATTACACTAATAGAATAAAGAGCCTAACCATATAACAGGATTAGGCCTAACAAAAAAAGGACGGGCTGATGATTGGGAAAAAGCTGCACAAAATCATGATCACATATACATATGAGATATGAGAGTACACATACTAACCTGAACCTAATTAGTGGCCATCACAAACTATGAGCTTTAGGATTCCCCAAACCAACACACCAGAACAAATATTCAATCTTTGGACTGACATCATCTGAACCAAATTAGGAGGAAAAATCCATCACCAAAATAGTCTGAATCTAGTGGTAGATTGAGGATTGGGGGTAGCATCAATATGGAGTCCTATTGGGTGGAGCCCCAGCACCCAACGTCCTCCCCGACAACAATGACAACAACAGGAAGATAACTAAGAGAGATGAAGCAAACAAGAATAGAGAAGAAGCACAACAGAACGGAGAAGCGGCGGTGCAGCCGCCGTACTCATTAGTGGCGTCCATATCCCTACTCGGGCTCCTCCTGCTCCGCGCATAGTCGTCACCGCAGCAGGATCGAGGAGCTCTTCCCACGCGCTTTCACCCCACAGCGCAACCATGAAGAGTTGGCAAAGCGAAGATGGTGGTCATTCCAGCCATAGCGAGGCTGGGTACCATCGGATTTATGCCTGGGGACGGTGTGGAGGCGTTGAATCAATCATGGTAAGAACTTAGCAGTACCTTTGAACTTTCTCGTCAATCCAAAACAACTTCTATCTGCAACAAACCGAAGGTGACAGAGAGCGATGTGGGAGCTAAAATACATGAGCATGAACAAAAAGTATCAATGCATTAGCAAGTGCAAGAAGTGAAATTTCACATTAATATATACGCAGCTCACTATGCTTGGAAGAAATCTGCAACAAATCGAAGGAGACAGAGAGAGATGTGGGAGCTACAATACATGAGCATGAACAAAAAATATGCATTAGCAAGTTCAAGAAGTGAAATTTCACATTAATATATAAGCAACTCACTATGCTTGGAAGAAATCTGCAACGAGGGAGAGAGATGTGGGAGCTATAATACATGAGCATGAACAAGAATATATCAATGCTTTAGCAACTGGAAAAGTGAAAATTGACATCGATATATAAGAAGCAACATTATATCTATTATCTATTATGTATAAGCAGGAGCAGTAGCATGCACACACAACCCGAAACCGCATCATCTCAAATAGCTACAGAACTAATTAGGCAGAACAAAAGAGAGTCTGTGTAGTCTCCACCCACGGTACCAGCACTACACAGATTGTGTGTTCCCTCTGCTAGCACTCCTAGTACCACTGCATGTCTTCCTAGTCTTGCTGCTCGCAGGAGGACCAGGAAGGGTCAAGTGGAGTGGTGCAGCAAGACGACGCTGCCAAGAACACCATGTGGTGCACGAGGCATTATGCTAGTCATGGTAGAGCACGTGGAGTAACCAGTGTCATTTGTGAACAAAACCATGATTACGAAACATGATGATAAGCACCTACAACTAAATCGACATTCTTACGATAGCAATACCTTCAAAAGGTTACCAGGAAGAGAAGTTACGAAAAACACCCTGACAAATTGAACTTAGTTTCATTCAAATGGTCTTTACGTTTTTTTGACATGGCCTGTAAGAGCTACAAAATGTCTAAGAAAAATAAAACATTTCATGAGTATTGTACAGTCTACATCCCGCTTACACGGATTTAAAAAGATACAAAAACTTGCAGTTTAGAATGACATCATGCCTCAATTGATAAATAATAATACAACAATCAGAATATATAAAAAATTGACTGCTCAATTACTTTGGATGACCCAAACCCTTAAAGATTATGGGATATATGTGAAACATGTTCCATTGCTATGTGACAATGAAAGTGCTATTAAAATTGCTCACAGTCCCGTGCAACACTCTTGAACTAAGCATATTGAAGTTCGTCATCATTTCATTCGAGATCATGTTGCCAAAGGGGACATTAACCTTAAGCATGTTCGCACCGATAAGCAATTGGCGGATATATTCACTAAACCACTTGATTTGAAAGTGTTTTGCAGGTTAAGAGGTGAATTGAACATCATTGATGCTTCAAACTTGGAGTAGGAACTCCATTTGATACATGCGAGGCATGAGCCTATGACTAATCCTTGATATTTTTCTGATGATGATTCTCATATGTCTTGGATATATTTGTACCTTGCATGTTATCTAACCCGTGTAGGTACTTGGTTGAATCTAAATCTATGAGATTGCAACTCACTCACATCTTGAGCAATCTCTACATCACCAAGACTCTATACAATGGTGGTTGAAGACAAGGAAGCACGAAACCATTCAAACATATCCTTTGACAAATTCTATGCTGAGTCTCATGCTAGTCATTTTGGATACACAAGTGCTCTTCCTTGCAAGACTAACCCATGTAGGTAGATGAACTCAAACTCCAAGTGGTGCTCCCAACTACATCAACCTTGAGCAACCCATACAAGTTCAACTACATGAGCAAGATCAACACCACCACCCAAGGTATGTTATTCCATCTTAGAGAAGCTTTACTCCAAGTCATGAGTCAAAACAACTCAACAAGATGTGAATACATCAAGATTCTTAAACGAAAAATGATAACCCCATTTTGAGCTTAAACGATGAGTATGACCTATGATCAAGTGCTCTCACTTGACTCCTAAGTCAATATACTCTAACATAGGTGACTTTGTCACCGCCCAACTCTAGATGAAGTTCTCTTGTGTTCTTTTCTGTGTTATTGCATTTGTCTTTTGCATATTTGTTTCCCCTTTCAAAAAAAATTCATCTAGATCTTTTCTTGTCTTTTCTTTTCGTTCTGCATTTTCTGCATCCAATTCATTGCAAATCTTTCAGTTAATTCCTTGCAAATCCTTGTGAGATCTTACATGTCTAGTGAGCTGAGGTGACAAGTGGTTTCACTCTGATGAACTCGGTCACACCGGTTTGTTCTCTTTGGTCTAACCGAAATCTTTCGGTGAAACCGGAGCTCACAACTCGGAACCACCGATTTCATCACAGGAAAACTAACTTGCCACTTATTCCTGACTTCTATTTTGCTCCAGCTCCACTCAATGATTCTTGTCCTCTACCAGCATCATGTTATACATGCTGCTTTGCTCTGTGACTCAAGGACCAAACCATTTGTATCACATGTCCAGAAGACCCTTCTTGGAAATTGATGTCAAAGGGGGAGAGAGAGATCACATCAAAGCTTAATCCTTCCTATAGGGGGAGAAAGAGAGAAAGAGAGAATACTCAGGGGGAGAGAAACTAATATCATCAATGACCCCAGATGCTTGGTGTTCAAGAGGAGAGATGTCACATGTCTTTAAGAGGGGAAAGACATGTTTGTTTATTTTCTATTGCTCTGATTTGCTCTGATTTTCTGTTCCCTATCTTCTCCCAATATCTCATGTTAGATTCAGGGGGAGCAAGACATCTAAGGGAAGGAAATCTCTGATTTTATTGCATATCTTTATCTTTGGGGACATGTCTATATCAAATGTGGTACCTAGTACACACTCTACATGTCATCCCAGTCTTGGTTCTCTTGTGGTTTCTCTTGTTTGCTCTAGTTAGTAGGTGTATCAGTGTTATCTAACCTTGTTTGCGCAGGTTCATCCCACCCTAAGCCAAACCAAGACCACAAGGTAAGTATATGCATCACAGTCATGTGAATGAGGAGTTCTTGCTAATGTACATACTGTTTGCAAGAAGGACTCATGAGCATGAAGGTACATTTCTCATATTCAAATCATTTGCTCTGATGCATATAGCCAAGATACATGTAACACATTGCTTACTCTGTCATGCTTATGCATTCACATGCTCCTATATTTCATATTCACATGATTGCATACATGTAGGGGGAGCCTTTGCATATTACATGTCCTTCCAAAGCTTTACTTGCTATTCTCTATATCTTTAACTAAAGCTTTGATGTATGTTGTCATCAATTATCAAAAAGGGGGAGATTGAAAGCACAAGTGCTCCCTGGGTGGTTTTGGTAATTAATGTCAACATATCTCTTGTTGGACTAAAACTTTTACCTAGTATGTTTCAGATAAGTTCAACAATGGAGTGGCATGGACTGGAGGATGTGGAACCCCTTCAAGATGCTAAGGACAAAGAATTGGCTCAAGCTTCAAGATCAAGACTCTACATTTTATATTTTAGTGATCCAAGATCACATTGAGTCTATAGGAAAAGCCAATACTATCAAGGAGGGATGAGGTGTTGTTTAATGAGCCTCTTGCTTCATGTGCTTAGTGATATGCTCCAAAACCCTCAACTATCTTCCCACATCCACATATGACCTAAACCAAAAGTCAAACTCGGCCCCACCGATTCTTTCTATCCGGCGCCACTGAGTTTCATGTGTCATAGCCACTGCCAAACCCTAGCAAATCGGTTTCACCGATAGGGATCTCGGTCTCACCGAGATGGGATTGTAATCACACTGTGTATGTTCATTGCCAAAATCGGTCCCACCGAGTTTGAGCAATCGGTACTACGGAGATTACAATGCAAACTCCCTGGTTAGCTTATTACCAAAATCGGTCCCACCGAGTTTGTGTAATCGGTCTTACCAAGTTTGCCTAACCAACTCTCTGGTTAGCTTATTACCAAAATCGGTCCTACCGAGTTTGTGTAATCGGTCACACCGAGATTACGTTATGCCCAAACCCTAACAATATCGGTCCTACCGAGTTGCATCTCAGTCCCACCGAAAATCCTAACGGTCACTAGGTTTGCTGAATCAGTCCGACCGAGTTTAACCATTCGGTCCCACCGAATTTGGCAGATTGTGTGTAACGGTTAGATTTTGTGTGGAGGCTATATATACCCCTCCACCCACTCTTCATTCGTGGAGAGAGCCATCAAAACAGATCTTCACTTCCAATACACATTTTCTAAGAGAGAACCAACTACACTTGTGTTGAGCTCAAGATATTCCATTCCTACCATATGAATCTTGATCTCTAGCCTTCCACAAGTTGCTTTCCACTCAAATCTTCTTTCCACCAAATCCAAATCCTGTGAGAGAAAGTTGAGTGTTGGGGAGACTATCATTTGAAGCACAAGAGCAAGGAGTTCATCATCAACACACCATTTGTTACTTCTTGGAGAGTGGTGTCTCCTAGATTGGCTAGGTGTCACTTGGGAGCCTCCGACAAGATTGTGGAGTTGAACCAAGGAGTTTGTAAGGGCAAGGAGATCGCCTACTTCGTGAAGATCTACCGCTAGTGAGGCAAGTCCTTCGTGGGCGACGGCCATGATGGAATAGACAAGGTTGCTTCTTCGTGGACCCTTCATGGGTGGAGCCCTCCGTGGACTCGTGCAACCGTTACCCTCCGTGGGTTGAGGTCTCCATCAACGTGGATGTATGATAGCACCAACTATCGGAACCACGACAAAAACATCCATGTCTCCAATTGCGTTTGAATACTCCAAACCCTTCCCTTTACATTCTTGCAAGTTGCATGCTTTACTTTCCGCTGCTCATATACTCATTGCATGCTTGCTAGATATGTATTGTGTGTGTTAAAATTGTGCTTAAACTCCACCTAAACTTAAGAATATTAAAAACTGCAACTTTTGGCACTTAGTGTCTAATCACCCCCCTCTAGACACCTCTTCTCGATCCTTTCACCGGTATATGCCCGAACTCACTCGGAACCGTTCCAATGTCCAAACATAGTCATCCAATATATGATATTTATGTCTCGACCAATTCGAGACTCCTCGTCATGTCCGTGATCATATCCGGGACTCCGAACAACCTTCGGTATATGATGAGGACATCAATAACATTGTTACACCCACAGCCCCTACTGTTACATATACTGGACCAATTACTAGAGCTCGCGCACGCCAATTAAATTACCAGGTACTTTCGTTTCTTGGTAATGATTCTAATGTTCATGAGATTATGATGCTGCCTAAATTGGATACATTTCTTTTGCTTACAAATGAAGGGCCTAGCTTGGAGAAGGATGAACATTGGAGCAAGAACACGCATGGAGTTGATGGCATGCGCAAGGGGATCAAGAACGGAGTTACAAGTGATGATTTCAGGACTTTGAAGCCGCCATAAATAGTGCATGAAGCCTTGGACGAAATATACAAGATGCCACTTCATAATATTCGTCCATAGGCTATTCTAGGTGCTGCGTCACCTTATTAATGGGACAGACCCATGTAATTTCGAAATACTTAAGTATAGGCTATTTTTAGAGTCCGTATGTGTGGGGAAACAAGAGTTAGGGTTGGTTTTGGACCCCACCCTCAAGGGCCACGAAATTCCCCCCTCTTCCTCCATATATACAGCCATTAGGGCGTCGTTTAGACTTTGGGTTTTGTTTAGATTAAAAGTTCGCCATAGCTGCAACTTCGCGTACTTCGTTTGTGTCCAACGACCAGACCAAGACGTCACAGAACCCCACCTTGATCAATAAAGCTTTCATCTTATATTCGCAATATCCCGATTGCAATCTCAGTTTCTTGCTTGTTCTCCGTTTGCTCGCAGGAAACAGACCTTCGTGGTCAGGTTGATCGTGCTCCGGCGTGGTCAATAACCCTCGGAAGTTGGTTTAGCGATTGCTAAGGCGCGACGTCTCGCACGTTCGTAGTCGGATCGTCAAGGTCGACTCCCACAGAAAACGATAGCCACCATCTCATCGAAACATCGGGACACCTTAGCCTCTATCAAGTGGTATCAGATTTCCAGGTTGCTCGGTGAGATTTTACAGTTTTTCATAGATTAGATCGAGTCTGTTCTTCATACCTACAGTCCACGAAAAAGCCAGAAAAAAAATTAGGGTTAGTTCATCATATCCGAACCAATCTGAGCCTTTGCATAATCTTTTTAGGGTTTTTGCTTTGTTGAATTTGCGGTTGCATCGTCATGTCAAGTTGCTGGTCTTAGAGTCTAGTCTTTTAGAGTTTCGAGTTCTGGTCATAAGTTGTCACGCCACCGCCGCACCATCATCATCGCCCATCTACCACTTTTGCTTATCCGCCACCGCTCTGAATCCATATCCATATACCACCACCAATCCGTATCCATATACCACCACCAATCTGTATCCATATACCACCACCGCTACCATATACCACCACCGCTGCCATATACCACAACCATATATCCACCACCAATCCGAGTTTGTCTCATATTAGGTTTGTTCTTGAGATCAATCTAAATTCTGTTTCGTGTTTCCTTGCCTGCGTAGGTCTCGGAAAAAAGTCTGGAGACCCCCAGGCAGTTTTTAGGCCAAAAATTTCACGGGCAATTTTTTCCCTATCCTATTTTTAGGCTTTTCTGAGTCTTTTGAGCCACTTGCCATCATAGTGATTTTTTGTCGCACTTTTTCGTCGTCGCTGCCCTGATTTCCGAAAAAAGTGAAAAAAAAATCGTGCCCATCCTATCACTTTGACGAGGGAAGAGTTTTGAGACACTCGCCATTATAGTGATTTTTCGCAAAAAAAAAGAGGAGCGCAAAAAAAAGGAGCGAAAAAAAAGAGCGAAAAAAAAGAGTTCCAGAGTGTGCTTTTCCCTTATTTACGTGCAGCACCGTGATTTTGTTAGTGTTCTAGGCTCGCGTCTCTAGCACGGTCTAGTCTAGGACCAGCACAGTACCGTCGTTGAGCGTTTATTCAACTTTGCATCTCTGAATTGATTATTGCTGACCCTTTTTGCTACCATACTATAAGCCTTTGAGAGTTTTGACTCTCCCTGGCAATCGCTCTATCCAAGCTTTTGAGAGTTTTGACTACAACGGTTGCCGATCACCGCCTGCTGCTGGGTAAGAACTGGTACGAATTTGAGATTTGCTTGACGGATTTGTGACACCCGCCACCACCACCACTTGTTAGTAGTCTGTAGGATCATATTCTTGTGTGTTTCTATTGCTGCTAACCATGCCAGGATCACAAGCCGACGAGACTGACTGGGAGAACTTGACGAACAAGGAGCTTCATGATACGTTTCAGCAAATGATGAGTGGACAGGTGCACGATGTGATAAACAGATTTGAAGAGGCCATGGAGAAGATAGATGGCATGGAGAAGACGTTTGAAACAAAGCTCGATAACAAGTTTGCTGAATTGCTTTCGTGTTTTCCACCACCACCACCGGCTGCTCCTGCCGCACCTCTGCAACAACAGCAACAACATCGACTACCTCCACGTTGGGAAACAGCCCTCCGCCGAGCGAGCCGTGTCCCTCTTCAGTCGGGCCAAACTGCTGGTGCTGCTGTTGATACTTCTGTGGCTCCTACTGCTGATGTGGAGGAGGATGATTCTGTGGGAGATTATGAGGATGAGGTTGATCACAATCAGAACTATGTGACACCACTAGCACAGCAACCACCAGGTCGTCCACATGCAAATAATGGCAATGGTAGGGCTCACCCTCAAGTACGAGATCATGACCATCTCCCTAAACTAAAATTGAATATTCCACCATTTGAGGGTAGATATGTTCCTGATATATATCTTACTTGGGAGTTAGAAACTGAACAACGATTTACATGTTTACAATATCCCGATGAGAGACGTGTTCCTGCTGCTGTTTGTGCATTCACTAGTTTTGCATGTGTTTGGTGGTCTGAGCATTGTAGATTATATCCTATTCCGGCTACTTGGGCTGCTTTGAAAACTGCTATGCGTACTCGTTGGGTTCCACCATATTATCAACGTGAATTACTTCAAAAATTGCAGCGCTTAAGACATGGGAAAAATTCTGTAGAAGAATATTATCAGGAATTACAAACTGGCATGATTAGATGTGGTATTCTTGAGGAGAATGAAGCTATGCTTGCACGTTTTATGGGTGGATTAAATAGAGAGATTCAGACGATTCTAGAGTATAAGGAGTATACTAATATCACTCGTTTATTCCATCTTGCTTGTAAAGCTGAAAGTGAAGTGCAGGATCGACAGGCATTGGCGCGGACTAACTTTTGTGTAGGTCGACCTTCATCATGGACACCACGTGCATCATCTACTTCCACACATTCTGCTACACCGGCTCCTCCGTCGGCTGCCACCTCCAACCGTGATACAATAAAGCAGGCACAATCACCACTATCTGCCAAGAGCACACCTTCTGGGCATGCAAAGAGCTCTTCTTCATCCATGGCATCAACAGGGCAAACACATGATATTATTTGTCGACGTTGCAAGGGTGGAGGTCATTATGCAAGAGAATGCCCATCTAAGCGTGTGATGATTGTTACTGAGGATGGTGGGTATGAGTCCGCTAGTGACTATGATGAGGAGACCTTGGCTCTTATTACACGTGAAGAACATGGTGGAGACGATTCTGATCATGAGACGCAATACATGGCTCCTGAAGATGCTGACAGGTATGAATGTTTAGTTGCTCAACGTGTTTTGAGTGTGCAGGTTACACAAGCTGAGCAAAATCAGAGGCATAATTTGTTCCATACAAAGGGAGTTGTGAAGGAACGTTCTGTTCGCGTGATCATAGATGGAGGGAGCTGCAATAACTTGGCTAGCATGGAGATGGTGGAGAAGCTATCTCTCACCACAAGACCACATCCACATCCTTACTACATCCAATGGTTCAGCAACAGCGGCAAGGTTAAGGTAACACGTACTGTTCGTGTGCATTTTAGTATCTCTACATATGTTGATTATGTTGATTGTGATGTGGTACCTATGCAAGCATGTTCCTTATTACTTGGTAGACCATGGCAATTTGATAAAAATTATGTACACCATGGTAGAAACAATCAGTATACTCTTGTTCATAATGATAAGAATATTACTTTGCTTCCTATGACTCCTGATTCCATTTTGAAAGATGATATTAATAGAGCTAATAAAGCAAAACAGGAGACAAATAAGAGTGAAAATCAAATTGTGGCAAAAGAATTTGAGCACCAAATGAAGCCTAATAACAAACCATCTACTGTTTTTTCTGAAATTAAATTGAAAAGTGCATGTTTACTTGCCACCAAATCTGATATTGATGAGCTAGATTTTAGCAAATCTGTTTGCTATGCTTTTGTGTGCAAAGAGGCATTATTTTCATTCGAGGACGTGCCTTCCTCTTTGCCCCCTACTGTCACTAACATTTTGCAGGAGTTCGCTGACGTCTTTCCACAAGACGTGCCACCGGGATTACCACCTATTCGAGGGATTGAGCATCAAATTGACTTAATTCCCGGTGCTTCGCTACCCAACCGTGCACCATACCGTACCAATCCAGAGGAGACGAAGGAGATTATGCGTCAAGTACAAGAACTGCTCGACAAAGGTTATATATGCGAATCCCTTACTCCTTGTGCTGTTCCTATCATTTTAGTGCCGAAAAAGGATGGCACGTCACGTATGTGCGTTGATTGTAGAGGCATTAATAATATTACTATTCGTTATCGTCATCCTATTCCTAGGCTAGATGATATGCTTGATGAATTGAGTGGCTCTACAATATTCTCCAAAGTTGATTTGCGTAGTGGATACCATCAAATTCGTATGAAATTGGGTGATGAATGGAAAACAAAATTTAAAACTAAGTTTGGATTATATGAGTGGTTAGTCATGCCTTTTGGGTTAACTAATGCACCTAGTACTTTCATGAGGTTAATGAACGAAGTTTTACGTGCTTTCATTGGACGATTTGTGGTAGTTTACTTTGATGACATATTGATTTATAGCAAATCTTTGGAGGAACATTTGGAACATTTACGTGTTGTTTTTATTGCTCTACGTGATGCACGTTTTTTTGGAAACCTTGGAAAGTGCACCTTTTGCACCGACCGAGTATCTTTTCTTGGCTATGTTGTTACTCCACAGGGAATTGAAGTTGATAAAGCCAAGATTGAAGCTATTGAGAGTTGGCCGCAGCCCAAAACGGTCACACAAGTGAGGAGTTTCCTTGGCCTCGCTGGTTTCTATAGGCGTTTTGTGAGAGATTTCGGCACCATTGCTGCACCTCTCAACGAGCTTACAAAGAAGGATGTGCCTTTTGTTTGAGGTACCGCACAGGAAGAAGCTTTCACGGTATTGAAAGATAAGTTGACACATGCTCCTTTACTCCAACTTCCTAATTTCAATAAGACTTTTGAGCTTGAATGTGATGCTAGTTGAATTGGATTAGGTGTGTTATTACAAGATGGAAAACCTGTTGCATACTTTTCTGAAAAATTGAGTGGGCCTAGTCTGAACTATTCTACTTATGATAAAGAATTATATGCTCTTGTTCGGACCTTAGAAACATGGCAACATTATTTATGGCCCAAGGAATTTGTTATACATTCTGATCATGAATCTTTGAAACACATTAAAAGTCAAGGAAAACTGAACCGTAGACATGCTAAATGGGTTGAATTCATTGAGACTTTCCCTTATGTCATTAATCACAAGAAGGGTAAAGAAAATGTTATTGCTGATGCCTTGTCTCGTCGTTATACTATGCTTTCACAACTTGACTTTAAAATATTTGGTTTGGAGACCATCAAAGATCAATATGTTCATGATGCTGAATTTAAAGATATATTGCAGAATTGTAAGGAAGGGAGAACTTGGAACAAGTTCGTTCTTAACGATGGATTTGTGTTTCGTGCTAACAAGCTATGCATTCCAGCTAGCTCCGTTCGTCTTTTGTTGTTGCAGGAGGCGCATGGAGGAGGATAAATGGGACACTTTGGCGTCAAGAAGACGGAGGATATACTTGCTACACATTTCTTTTGGCCAAAGATGAGACGGGATGTTGAGCATTTTGTTGCTCGCTGCACTACATGTCAAAGAGCTAAGTCACGACTCAATCCTCATGGTTTATATATGCCTTTGCCTGTACCTAGTGTTCCTTGGGAGGATATATCTATGGACTTTGTTTTAGGTTTACCTCGAACAAAGAAGGGGAGGGATAGCATATTTGTTGTCATGGATAGGTTCTCAAAAATGGCACACTTTATACCATGTCATAAAAGCGATGATGCTGTTAATGTTGCTGATTTGTTCTTTCGTGAAATTATTCGCTTACGTGGTGTGCCAAATACTATTGTTTCAGATCGTGATACTAAATTTCTTAGCCACTTTTGGAGATGTTTATGGGCTAAGTTGGGGACTAAGCTGCTTTTTAGTACTACTTGTCACCCCAAACAGATGGACAAACTGAAGTAGTCAATAGAACATTGTCTACTATGCTGAGGGCTGTTTTGAAGAATAACAAGAAAATGTGGGAAGAATGCTTGCCTCATATTGAATTTGCTTATAATCGTTCATTGCATTCTACTACTAAGATGTGCCCTTTTGAAATTGTGTATGGTTTCCTACCTCGTGCACCTATTGATTTGTTGCCTCTTCCATCATCAGAGAAGGTTAATTTTGATGGTAAAGAATGTTCTGAATTGATTTTAAAAATGCATGAGTTAACTAAGGAAAGCATTGAGCGTATGAATGCTAAATATAAACTTGCTGGAGATAAGGGTAGAAAACATGTTGAGTTTGCGCCTGGAGATCTTGTTTGGTTACATTTGCGTAAAGATAGATTTCCTAATCTGCGCAAATCAAAGCTAATGCCACGTGTTGATGGTCCTTTTAAGGTGTTAGAGAAAATAAATGATAATGCATATAAACTTGAGCTACCTGTAGATTTTGGGGTTAGTCCCACTTTTAACATTGCAGATTTGAAGCCTTATTTGGGTGAGGAAGATGCGCTTCCGTCGAGGACGACTTCATTTCAAGAAGGGGAGGATGATGAGGACATCAATACCATTGTTACACCCACAGCCCCTACTGTTACATATACTGGACCAATTACTAGAGCTCGTGCACGCCAATTAAATTACCAGGTACTTTCGTTTCTTGGTAATGATTCTAATGTTCATGAGATTATGATGCTGCCTAAATTGGATACATTTGTTTTGCTTACAAATGAAGGGCCTATCTTGGAGAAGGATGAACATTGGAGCAAGAACACGCATGGAGTTAATGGCATGCGCAAGGGGATCAAGAATGGAGTTACAAGTGATGATTTCAGGACTTTGAAGCCGCCATAAGGAGTGCATGAAGCCTTGGACGAAATATACAAGATGCCACTTCATAATACTCGTCCATAGGCTATTCTAGGTGCTGTGTCACCTTATTAATGGGCCAGGCCCATGTAATTTTGAAATACTTAAGTATAGGCTATTTTTAGAGTCCGTATGTGTGGGGAAACAAGAGTTATGGTTGGTTTCGGACCCCACCCTCAAGGGCCACGAAATTCCCCCCTCTTCCTCCATATATACAGCCCTTAGGGCTTCGTTTAGACTTTGGGTTTTGTTTAGATTAAAAGTTCGCCATAGCTGCAACTTCGTGTACTTCATTTGTGCCCAACGACCAGACCAAGACGTCACAGAACCCCACCTTGATCAATAAAGCTTTCATCTTATATTCGCAATATCCCGATTGCAATCTCAGTTTCTTGCTTGTTCTTCGTTTGCTCGCAGGAAACAGACCCTCGTGGTCAGGTTGATCGTGCTCCGGCGTGGTCAATAACCCTTGGAAGTTGGTTTAGTGATTGCTAAGGCGCGACGTCTCGCACGTTCGTAGTCGGATCTTCAAGGTCGACTCCCATAGAAAACGATAGCCACCATCTCATCGAAACATCGGGACACCTTAGCCTCTATCAGTATATCAAAACACATAAACTCATAATACCGATCGTCATCGAATGTTAAGCGTGCAGACCCTACGGGTTCGAGAACTATGTAGACATGACCGAGACTCATCTCCGGTCAATAACCAATAGCGGAACCTGGATGCTCATATTGGTTCCTACATATTCTACGAAGATCTTTATCGTTCAAACCGCATAACAACATATGTTGTTCGCTTTGTCATCGGTATGTTACTTGCCCGAGATTCGATCGTCGGTATCTCAATACCTAGTTCAATCTCGTTACCGGCAAGTCTCTTTACTCGTTCCGTAATGCATCATCCCGTGACTAACTCATTAGTCACATTGCTTGCAAGGCTTATAGTGGTGTGCATTATCGAGAGGGCCCAGAGATACCTCTCTGATACTCGGAGTGACAAATCCTAATCTCGATCTATGCCAACTCAACAAACACCATCGGAGACACCTGTAGAGCATCTTTATAATCACCCAGTTACGTTGTGACATTCGATAGCACACTAAGTGTTCCTCTGGTATTCGGGAGTTGCATAATCTCATAGTCATAGGAACATGTATAAGTTATGAAGAAAGCAATAGCAACAAACTAAACGATCATCGTGCTAAGCTAACGGATGGGTCAAGTCAATCACATCATTCTCTAATGATGTAATCTCATTTACCAAATGACAACTCTTTTTCCATGGCTAGGAAACTTAACCATCTTTGATTAACGAGCTAGTCAAGTAGAGGCTTACTAGTGACAGTCAGTTTGTTTATGTATTCACACATGTACTAAGTTTCCGGTTAATTCAATTCTAGCATAAATCATAAACATTTATCATGATATAAGGAAATATAAATAACAACTTTATTATTGCCTCTAGGGCGTATTTCCTTCAAAACTCTCGCATGGCCTTGTGGCTAGGCAATAGTGGTAGACGAGGACGTGGTGGCACACGCACATCTGAGCGACGGCGACCTTGGGACGAGACCCGGCACGAGTGCGGTTGTACTCGAGGTCAAACCCGACCACCTTGTACTTCTCCTCGGCAAGCAACAGCTCCATGATGTGGACGGAGTGCTTCACCAAGACCGGGTCATTGGTGTACACCACCGAGAGGTCCATGAACCTTCTATGGGTGTCCACCACGGCACACATGGTGAACTGCTGCTCGTCGTCGGCAGCCGCTCAGAGTGCCGTTGGAGCCGCGCAGGATACCCTCTAAGAATTTCTCGTGGTGGGTGTGCTTCTTGCAATGGTGGGGCGCGATCGAAAGGTTGATGAGACACAAGGGTAGGTTAAATGGCCGATGTAATAAATGGGGGCCGACCGGCCTATAATCGTCACGTCTTGTCATGCCGTTCATAGCAGAGGATTCCAGATGATAGAGGCGGAGGTGTCCCGTCTTTCGATGAGATGATGGATTTTCGCTTTGGTGGAAGTCGATTTTGACGATCCGACTACAAACGTGCGAGGACGTCGCGCCTTAGCAATCGCTAAACCAACTTCGAGAGGTTATTGACCACGCCGGAGCACGATCAACCTGACCACGAGGGTCTGATTCCTGCGAGCAAACGAAGAACAAGCAAGAATCTGAGATTGCAATCTGGATATTGCGAATATAAGATGAAAGCTTTATTGATCAAGGTGGGGTTCTGTGACGCCTTTGTCTAGTCGTTGAACACAAACGAAGTACGCGAAGTTGCAGCTATGGCGAACTTTAATCTAAACAAAAACCACAGTCTAAATGGTGCCCTAAGGGCTGTATATATGGAGGAAGAGAGGGGGAATTTCGTGGCCCTTGGTGGAGGGGTCCGCAATCAACCCTATCTCTTGTTTCTCCACACATACGCACTCTAGAAATAGCCTATACTTATGTATTTCGAAATTACATGGGCCTGGCCCAATAAAAAGGTGACGCAGCACCTATAATAGCCTCTGGACGAAATTTATGAAGTGACATCTTGTATATTTCGTCCAAGGCTTCATGCACTTGTTATGGTGGCTTCAAAGACCGGAAATCATCACTTGTAACTCTGTTCTTCTTCCCTTGCGCATGCCATCATCTCCATGCTTGTTCTTGCTCCAATGTTCATCCTTCTCCAAGCTAGGCCCTTCATTTGTAAGAAAAACAAATGTATCCAATTTAGGCAGCATCATATTCTCATGAACGTTAGAATCATTACCAAGAAACGAAAGTACCTGGTAATTTAGTTGGCGTGCGCGAGCTCTAGTAATTGGTCCAGTATGTATAGCAGCAGGGGCTGTGGGTGTAACAATGGTATTGATGTCCTCATCATCCTCCCCTTCTTGAAATGAAGTCGTCCTCGACGGAAGCTCATCTTCCTCACCCAAATGAGGCTTCAAATCTGCAATGTTAAAAGTGGGACTAACCCCAAAATCTGCAGGCAGCTCAAGTTTATATGCATTATCATTTATTTTCTCTAACACCTTAAAGGGACCATCAGCCCGTGGCATGAGCTTTGATTTGCGCAAATCAGGAAATCTATCCTTATGCAAATGTAACCAAACAAGATCTCCAGGTGCAAACACAACATGTTTTCTACCCTTATCTCCAGCAAGTTTATATTTGGCATTCACACGCTCAATGTTTTCCTTAGTTAACTCATGCATTTTTAAAATCAATTCAGCACGTTGTTTAGCATCAAAATTAACCTTCTCCGAAGATGGAAGAGGCAACAAATCAATAGGTGCACGAGGTAGGAAACCATACACAACTTCACAAGGGCACATCTTAGTAGTAGAATGCAATGAACGATTATAAGCAAATTCAATATGAGGCAAGCATTCCTCCCACATTTTCTTATTACTCTTCAAAACAGCCCTAAGCATAGTAGACAATGTTCTATTGACTACTTCAGTTTGGCCATCAGTTTGGGGGTGACAAGTAGTACTAAAAAGCAGTTTAGTCCCCAACTTAGCCCATAAACATCTCCAAAAGTGGATAAGAAATTTAGTATCACGATCTGAAACAATAGTATTTGGCACACCATGCAAGCGAATAATTTCACGAAAGAACAAATCAGCAACATTAACAGCATCATCGCTTTTATGACATGGTATAAAGTGTGCCATTTTCGAGAATCTATCCACGACAACAAATATGCTATCCCTCCCCTTCTTTGTTCGAGGTAAACCTAAAACAAAGTCCATAGATATATCCTCCCAAGGAACACTAGGTACAGGCAAAGGCATATATAAACCATGAGGATTGAGTCGTGACTTAGCTTTTTGACATGTAGTGCAGCGAGCAATAAAACGCTGAACATCCCGTCTCATCTTTGGCCAAAAGAAATGTGTAGCAAGTACGTCCTCCGTCTTCTGCATGCCAAAGTGTCCCATTAATCCTCCTCCATGCGCCTCCTGCAACAACAAAAGACGAACGGAGCTAGCTGGAATGCATAGCTTGTTAGCATGAAACACAAATCCATCGTTAACGACAAACTTGTTCCACATTCTTCCTTCTTTACAATTCTGCATTACATCTTTAAAATCAGCATCATGCACATATTGATCTTTGATGGTCTCCAAACCAAATATTTTGAAGTCAAGTTGTGAAAGCATAGTATAGCGACGAGACAATGCATCAGCAATAACATTTTCTTTTCCCTTCTTGTGTTTAATGACATAAGGGAAAGTCTCAATGAATTCAACCCATTTAGCATGTCTACGATTCAGTTTAGCTTGAATTTTAATATGTTTCAAAGATTCATGATCAGAATGTATAACAAATTCTTTGGGCCATAAATAATGTTGCCATGTTTCTAAAGTCCGAACAAGAGCATATAATTCTTTATCATAAGTAGAATAATTCAGACTAGGCCCACTCAATTTTTCAGAAAAGTATGCAACAGGTTTGCCATCTTGTAATAACACACCTCCTAATCCAATTCCACTAGCATCACATTCAAGCTCAAAAGTCTTATTAAAATCAGGAAGTTGGAGTAAAGGAGCATGTGTCAACCTATCTTTCAATACCGAGAAGGCTTCTTCCTGTGCGGTACCCCAAAGAAAAGACACATCTTTCTTTGTAAGCTCATTGAGAGCTGCAGCAATGGTGCTGAAATCTCTCACAAAACGCCTATAGAATCCAGTGAGGCCAAGAAAACTCCTCACTTGGGTGACCGTTTTGGGCTGCGGCCAACTCTCAATAGCTTCAATCTTGGCTTTATCAACTTCAATTCCCTGTGGAGTAACAACATAGCCAAGAAAAGATACTCGGTCGGTGCAAAAGGTGCACTTCCCAAGGTTACCAAACAAACGTGCATCACGTAGAGCAATAAAAACAACACGTAAATGTTCCAAATGTTCTTCCAAAGATCTGCTATAAATCAGTATATCATCAAAATAGACTACCACAAATCGTCCAATGAAAGCACGTAAAACTTCGTTCATTAGTCTCATGAAAGTACTAGGCGCATTAGTTAACCCAAAAGGCATGACTAACCACTCATATAATCCAAACTTAGTTTTAAATGTTGTTTTCCATTCATCCCCCAATTTCATACGAATTTGATGGTATCCACTATGCAAATCAACTTTGGAGAATATTGTAGAGCCACTCAATTCATCAAGCATATCATCTAGCCTAGGAATAGGATGACGATAACGAATAGTAATATTATTAGTGCCTCTACAATCAACACACATACGCGATGTACCATCCTTTTTCGGCACTAGAATAATAGGAACAGCACAAGGACTAAGGGATTCGCGTATATAACCTTTGTCGAGAAGCTCTTGTACTTGACGCATAATCTCCTTCGTCTCCTCTGGATTGGTACGGTATGGCGCACGGTTTGACAGTGAAGCACCGAGAATTAAGTCGATCTGATGCTCAATCCCTCGAATAGGTGGTAATCCCGGTGGCACGTCTTGTGGAAAGACGTCAGTGAACTCCTGCAAAATGTTAGTGATAGCAGGAGGCAAAGAGGAAGGCACGTCCTCGAATGAAAATAATGCCTCTTTGCACACAAAAGCATAGCAAACAGATTTGCTGAAATCTAGCTCATCAATATCAGATTTGGTGGCAAATAAACATGCACTTTTCAATTTAATTTCAGAAGCAACACTAGATGGTTTATTATTAGGCTGCATTTGTTGCTCAAATTCTTTTGCCACAATCTGATTTTCACTCTTATTCTTCTCCTGTTTTGCTTTATTAGCTCTATTAATATCATCTTTCAAAATGGAATCAGGAGTCATAGGAAGCAAAGTAATTTTTTTATCCTTATGAACAAGAGTATAGTGATTGTTTCTACCATGGTGTATAGAATTTTTATCAAATTGCCATGATCTACCAAGTAATAAGGAACATGCTTGCATAGGTACCACATCACAATCAACATAATCAGCATATGTAGAGATACTAAAATGCACACGAACAGTACGTGTTACCTTAACCTTGCCGCTGTTGTTGAACCATTGGATGTAGTAAGGATGTGGATGTGGTCTTGTGGTGAGAGAAAGCTTCTCCACCATCTCCATGCTTGCCAAGTTGTTGCAGCTCCCTCCGTCTATGATGACGCGCACAGAACGTTCCTTCACAACTCTCTTGGTATGGAACAAATTGTGCCTCTGATTTTGCTCAGCTTGTGTGACCTGCACACTCAAAACACGTTGAGCAACTAAACATTCATACCTGTCAGCGTCTTCAGGAGCCATGTATTGCGTCTCATGATCAGAATCATCTCCACCATGTTCTTCACGTGTAATAAGAGCCAAAGTCTCCTCATCATAGTCACTAGCGGACTCATATCCACCATCCGCGGTAGCAATCATCACACACGGAGATTTGCATTCTCTCGCATAATGACCTCCTCCCTTACAACGACGACAAATAATATCACTTGTGTGCCCTGTTGATGCTATGGAAGAAGAAGAACGCTGTGTAGGCCCCGCAGGTGCGCTCTTGGCAGATAATGGTGGTTGTGCGTGTTTTCTTGTATCACGGCTGGAGGTGGCACCTGATGTAGGTGCTGGTGCAGTTGAAGTAGAAGATGCACGTGGTGTCCATGATGAAGGTCGGCCTGCAGAAAAGTTAGTTCGCCCCAATGCTTGTCGATCCTACACTTCACGTTCAGCTTTACAAGCAAGATGGAATAAACGAGTGATATTAGTATACTCCTTATAGTCTAGAATGGTCTGAATCTCTCTATTTAATCCACCCAGAAAACGTGCAAGCATAGCTTCATTCTCCTCAACAATACCACATCTAATCATGCCAGTTTGTAATTCCTGATAATATTCTACTACAGAATTTTTCCCTTGTCTTAAATGCTGCAATTTTTGAAGCAATTCACGTTGATAATATGGTGGAACCCAACGCGTACACATAGCAGTTTTCAAAGCAGCCCAAGTAGTTGGAATAGGATATAATCTACAATGTTCAGACCACCATACACATGCAAAACTAGTGAAAGCACAAACAGCAGCAGCAACTCGTCTCTCCTCAGGATATTGTAAACATGTAAATCGTTGTTCAGTTTCTAACTCCCAAGTAAGATATATATCAGGAACATATCTACCCTCAAATGGTGGAATATTCAATTTCAGTTTAGGAATATGGACATCATCTCGTACCTGAGGTGGTGGTGCAGGCCTACCATTACGAATATATACCTGAGGTCGACCTGCTGGTGGTGGTGCAGGTGACTGCATGTAGTGCTGATTTTGATAAACCTCATCCTCATAATCTCCCACATAATTATCCTCCTCCGCATCAGCAGCAGGAGCCACAGAAGTATCAGCAGCAGCACCAACAGTTTGGCCAAACGCAAGAGGAACACGGCTCGCTCGGCGAAGGTCTGTTTCGCAACATGGAGGTAGTCGTTGTTGTTGTTGTTGGAGACGTGCGTTAGGTGCAGCGGGTGGTGGTGGTGGAAGACGCGCGAGCAATTCATTAAACTTGTTATCGATCTTTGTTTCGAACGTCTTCTCCATGCCATCTATCTTCTCCATGGCCTCTTCAAATCTGTTTAGCACATCTTGCACCTGTCCACTCATCATTTGCTGAAATTTATCATGCAAATCCTTGTTCGTCAAGTTCTCCCAGTCAGTCTCGTCGGCTTGTGATCATGGCATGGTTAGCAGCAATAGAAACACACAAGAATATGATCCTACAGACTACTAACAAGAGGTGGTGGTGGGTGTCACAAATCCGTCAAGCAAATCTCAAATTCTTACCAGTTCTTACCCAGCAGCAGGCGGTGATCGGCAACCGTTGTAGTCAAAAACTCTCAAAGCTTGGATAGAGCGATTACTACGGAGAGTCAAATGCACGACGTAGATGTATGTGGAGCTGGGAAGGCTTATAATATGGTAGCACAAAGGGTCAGCAATAATCAATTCAGAGATGCAAAGTTGAATAAACGCTCAACGACGGTATTGTGCTGGTCCTAGGCTAGACTGTGCTAGAGACGCGAGCCTAGAACACCAACAAAATCACGACGCGGCACGTAAACAAGGGAAAAAGCACACTCTGGATTTTTTTTTCGCTCCTTTTTTTTGCGCTATTTTTTTTTGCGCTGCTTTTTTTCGAAAAATCACTATAATGGCGAGTGTCTCAAAACTCTTCCTATGTCAAACTGACAGGATGGGCACGAAATTTTTTCGACCAATTTTTTTTTTTTCGACTGCCCGGACCCATAAACTGGAAACGCGTCAAAAAAAAACTTCCTATAATGGCACCTGTCTCAAAACACTCAGAAACACCTAAAAATAGGATAGCCAGAAATTTTTTCGAAAAATTTTGGGCCTAAACGGAGGGTGGTTTCCGGACTCTTTTTTTTCCGAAACCTACTCCGGCAAGGAAACACGAATCGGAATCTAGATGGATCTCGAAAACAAACCTAATATGACAAGAACTCGGATTGGTGGTGGATATATGGTGGTAAATGGCAGCGGTGGTAGTATATGACAGCGGTGGTGGTATATGGATACGGATTCGAAGCGGTGGCGGATAAGCGGTGGTGGTATATGGATACGGATTCGAAGCGGTGGCGGATAAGCGGTGGTGGTAGATGGCACGGGCGATGATGATGGTGCGGCGGCGGCGTGACAACTTATGACCAGAACTCGAAACTCTAAAAGACTAGACTCTAAGACCAGCAACTAGACACGACGATGCAACCGCAAATTCAACAAAGCAAAACCCTAAAAAGATTATGCAAAGGCTCAGATTGGTTCGGATATGATGAACTAACCCTAATTTTTTAGTGGCTTTTTCGTGGACTGTAGGTATGAAGAACAGACTCGATCTAAACTACGGAAAACTGTAAAATCTCACAGAGCAACCTGGAAATCTGATACCACTTGATAGAGGCGGAGGTGTCCCGTCTTTCGATCAGATGATGGATTTTCGCTTTGGTGGAAGTCGACTTTGACGATCCGACTACGAACGTGCGAGGACGTCGCGCCTTAGCAATCGCTAAACCAACTCCGAGAGGTTATTGACCACGCCGGAGCACGTTCAACCTGACCACGAGGGTCTGATTCCTGCGAGCAAACGAAGAACAAGCAAGAATCTGAGATTGCAATCTGGATATTACGAATATAAGATGAAAGCTTTATTGATCAAGGTGGGGTTCTGTGACGCGTTTGTCTGGTCGTTGAACACAAACGAAGTACGCGAAGTTGCAGCTATGGCGAACTTTAATCTAAACAAAACCCACAGTCTAAACGGTGCCCTAAGGGCTGTATATATGGAGGAAGAGAGGGGGAATTTCGTGGCCCTTGGTGGAGGGGTCCGAAATCAACCCTATCTCTTGTTTCTCCACACATACGGACTCTAGAAATAGCCTATACTTATGTATTTCGAAATTACATGGGCCTGGCCCAATAAAAAGGTGACGCAGCACCTATAATTGCCTTTGGATGAAATTTATGAAGTGACATCTTGTATATTTCGTCCAAGGCTTCATGCACTCGTTATGGTGGCTTCAAAGACCTGAAATCATCACTTGTAACTCTGTTCTTGTTCCCCTTGCACATGCCATCATCTCCATGCTTGTTCTAGCTCCAATGTTCATCCTTCTCCAAGCTAGGCCCTTCATTTGTAAGCAAAACAAATGTATCCAATTTAGGCAGCATCATATTCTCATGAACGTTAGAATCATTACCAAGAAACGAAAGTACCTGGTAATTTAGTTGGCGTGCGCGGGCTCTAGTAATTGGTCCAGTATGTATAGCAGCAGGGGCTGTGGGTGTAACAATGGTATTGATGTCCTCATCACCAGAGCACACTTGACAACACCGCACCACACATGTGGGCTCGAAGAGGTGCCAAATGTATCGTCGTTGAGCCTGTTCCCGTGCTATTGTGTTGTTTACCGTGCAAGCTTCCCGCCCGGCTAGTTTGGCCACGCATGAGCTAGAAGAGGGACAAATCGTCGGCGTTTATTGGCAAAAAGCTGTGTAAAAATGAAGTGTGTGGAATGACTTCGGTCATAAGTTTACCCTTGGGTGATGAGGTGAAAGTTACACAGAAGGGTGATGATGGACACTCGAGTGCGATAATTAATTCTGTGATCTACAGTGCATACGGTGGAAGAAACTAACTATGGGCAATAATGTCGAAGATCGCAATCGAGTTAGCTATACAGATCGTGTGTTGTGAGATCGACAAGGTAAACTGATTCGAGAATGGTTAATAAAATCTAAGACCATTGCATATTAAGGTCAAGATAGTGCTAGCAATATACGAGTCTCATACGATGCCATTTCAACGATTGTACCACAAAAGCTCGAAATGTTACAAGGTTCAAATTCCAGAGTTATATGGCTCAAATACGAAGATTACAAGGTTCAAACTGATATTAGAAATGGAATTCAGCTCATCAGCTGCAAACGCTCATGCTGATCTGCTGAACATGGATATTAGAGAGGTTCAAACTAATATCACCGCTTCTAAGTCTGGTTTCGAAACCTCACAATTTTTGCAAAGGGGTCAGCCACTGAGAAGTCATGTATGGGGTTGACACGATGACTTCCGATTACTTTGTCATCTAAGGTTCCAAAATGATATTCAGCATTTTTGGAGCCTAGTCCATTCTGCGGCAGGCGCCGGTGCTGATCAACAAACCATTCATTTTTGTGAAATAAATGTAGGGTAAACTTCATTTCCTTCAGCACCCTTGCTCTGAGAACAAAGAACCTGGCGAATATAATCTCCGGTAAGGTTCCTCGGTAGGAGTTCAAACTAATTTCTAAGAGATGCATATCTAGGCATTTGACGCGATTGTTATATTGTATCACATTATCCACCACTGGGCCTAATATTATCTGCAAAAGAAGAAAACGTGTTAGTGCCTACATGCAGTTTTGAACATTAGTACATGCCTATTTGGTTTGCAGGATTTGTAAAATGCACTAACATGCCATCTTCGATCTGACATGATTAACATGGGCATTTGATTACATTCTAGAAAAATGTAGCCTTCTTCACAAGAGGTTGGAGTGGATGAAAAGTTCCCTAAGAAAACTAGTACAGATGAATCCAAAGGAGAAATGCTTATTGATTGTAACCATATGGATCAAGCAACCAATATGGGGGGGACATGTATGTATTGAAATCCTCCAAAAGAACCTTCAGAAATCGTAGTACATTGTCACTGTAACTTGGAAAAAGGTGTCATAAATTGAACTCCCTTATTGTTAACATTTAACAAGAAAGGAACATCACCTCGATATATAGCTTCTCCAGGCAAGGAAAGCATCTCAGGAAACTGACAACTTGCTCCAGGTTGGGCCGGTAGATACTAGTGCCAAGACCTTCACTGTGCGTAGTTTAGGGGTCAAGCTTGTCGGAATCATTTTCTGAATGACAGACGAACAAACATCTTAAAAATTAGAAATAATGTTAATTTGTCGAAGGAGAGGTAGAAGGCGGCTGTTGTACCTGAATGGGTGTGGATCCAATAACAAGTTCAGAGTATTTGTGAGACGAGTAGCCCACCACTGTCAATTTTGGCGCAGAAATGGCATTGATTCTTGTTGGACCTTCTTGATCAACTACAAGTAATCTCTCAAGTGCAGGCGTGTCCTCAATGACCATACCGTGGTACACATCTTGTGATGTCTTCCTGCCGCACCAGCAACAAACATAAATAGTCCGGAGAGTCATGGAGGTGATGTGGAAGGTACTCAACCCATTGATCGCCTGAAGATGAAGGTACGCGAGTGCAGTACAACCATGGAGCAGGCGCTCCATCTCACCCTTTGAGAGGCAGACGGTGACGAGCTCGAGGTGCTTCAGTCATGGTAGAATAAGAGTGGGCGCGTCATTAAGGGGCAGGAAATGGCAGTTCCTGAACTTGGAGACGCGCAGCATGGGCGCGAGGCGGAGTGCAGACGTTGGCAGCGACCGCATATGCCTATCATCAAAAGTGAGCTCCTTGAGCTGATCTAGGGCAGGGGATTGGAACCAGTCGTCAAGCTTGGCTCGGTCCTTGCCGTTGGAACGGAACTTGCCCATTCTAAGGCCTTTGGGCCGAGGTGACTGCCGAGGATCTTGGAGAACGCATCCAAGCTTTTGCGATAGCCATGCCAGAGCTCATGGGTGTCGATGAGGTCGAGAGGGCTGGAGTTCCATAGGGGGCGCCACCATCGGGAAAGGAGGGTTGTCCATGCCCCATATTTGATTGGGAGGAGGGAGATGATGACTCTCAGCATATCATCGGGGAGGCTGTTGATTAAGTCTAGGCCTGCTGGAGTCGCTTGCGGTTCTAGCTCGCCCCACCTCCGCTTGTTGGCAGCCCTGTTCTCCACCTCTGGAGTCTCCTTGTCAGCGGCGATTTCTGATAGAAATGGGAGTACAGGGAATATTTAGTTAAAACAGGGCAATTGAAAAGTGTATTGGTAAGTAGAAGTTATTAGGTAGGAATATAGTAAGAAAAGGGAATAACAATTGGTTGCTTAAATACTACACAATTCATTTGACATTGCTGGGTAAGTCAACATATGCAGATAGTTGAAAAGAAAACTTACTTTGAACAAAGTATGGACGTATGATTTTGTCGAGGAAGTTAGCATATATCCCATGACCAGGCCCTTTTCTGTGCAGTGCAATTTTAGTGCCAGCTATCAGTACATAAAACTTTGCAATTTCTTTCCAAAAGCTAGTGCCAAAATAGGAGTCACCATGTTCATCAAGTCTTACAGTAGCAACGATTGTAAATCCATGGTTTGTGTGCAGTATGACATCTGTGGAGCCTTGATGTATGTAAAGGGAAAAATTGTGCACTACATAACATGTTGCATAGCAAGGGATGTTCTGCAGAAAATGGTAGGATTGTTAAAGAAAATATGGTAACATGCAAATATGGGCCCAAATTGAAAGAACTGTACAGCAGTTGAAATTGAAGGACAAAAATCTATAATTAGACAGATAGGGTAAACATGATATCATGGAAATGTGAGAGTAATCGAAAAAAAATGCATCATTAATTTGCCTGATATAGAAAGAAGAGGGGGAAATCCCCTTTGACGTATATGGTGCATGTTGAGGGAGTCCTGGATTAGGGGGTCCTCGGATGGCCGGACTATATACTTTAGCCGGACTGTTGGACTATGAAGATACAAGATTGAAGACTTCGTCCAATGTCCGGATGGGACTCTCCTTGGCGTGGAAGGCAAGCTTGGCAATACAGATATCTAGATCTCCTCCCTTGCAACTGATATGTCTCCAACGTATCTATAATTTTTGATTGCTCCATGCTATATTATCTACTGTTTTGGACCATATTGGGCTTTATTTTCCACTTTTATATTACTTTTGGGACTAACCTATTAACCGGAGGCCCAGCCCAGATTTGCTGTTTTTTGCCTATTTCAGTGTTTAGAAGAAACGGAATATCAAATGGAGTCCAAACGGAATGAAACCTTCGGGAACGTGATTTTCTCACCGAATATTATCCAGGAGACTTGGACCCTACGTCAAGAAAGAAAGGAGGCGGCCATGAGGGTGGAGGGCGCGCCCCCTGCCTCGTGGGCCCCCTTTTGCTCCACCGACGTACTCCTTCCTCCTATATATACCTATGTACCCCCAAACGATCAGATACGGAGCCAAAAACCTAATTCCACCGCCGCAACCTTCTGTACCCACGAGATCCCATCTTGGGGCCTGTTCCGGAGCTCCGTTGGAAGGGGAATCCACCATGGAGGGCTTCTACATCATCACCATAGCCCCTCCGATGAAGTGTGAGTAGTTTACCTCAAACCTTCGGGTCCATAGTTAGTAGCTAGATGGCTTCTTCTCTCTTTTTGGATCTCAATACAATGTTCTCCCCCTCTCTCATGGAGATCTATTTGATGTAATCTTCTTTTTGCGGTGTGTTTGTTGAGACCGATGAATTGTGGGTTTATGATCAAGATTATCTATGAGCAATATTTGAATCTTCTCTGAATTCTTTTATGTATGATTGGTTATCTTTGCAAGTCTCTTCGAATTATCAGTTTGGTTTGGCCAACTAGATTGGTTTTTCTTGCAATGAGAGAAGTGCTTAGCTTTGGGTTCAATCTTGCGGTGTCCTTTCCCAGTGACAGTAGGAGCGGCAAGGCATGTATTGTATTGTTGCCATCGAGGATAACAAGATGGGGTTTTTATCATATTGCATGAATTTATCCCTCTACATCATGTCATCTTGCTTAAGGCGTTACTCTGTTTTCTTAAACTTAATACTCTAGATGCATGCTGGATAGCGGTCGATGAGTGGAGTAATAGTAGTAGATGCAGGCAGGAGTCGGTCTACTTGTCTCGAACGTGATGCCTATATACATGATCATACCTAGATACTCTCATAACTATGCTCAATTCTGTCAATTGCTTAATAGTAATTCGTTCACCCACCGTAGAATACTTATACTCTTGAGAGAAGCCACTAGTGAAATCTATGGCCCCCGGGTCTATTCTCATCATATTAATCTTCCATTATCGCTTTGCTTTTTATTTTATCTTGCACCTTTATATCAAAAATACCAAAAATATTATCTATCATATCTATCAGATCTCACTCCCGTAAGTGACCGTGAAGGGATTGACAAACCCTATTCGCGTTGGTTGCGAGGAGTTATTTGCTTTGTGAAGGTACGAGGGACTCGCGCATGGCCTCCTACTGGATTGATACCTTGGTTCTCAAAAATTGAGGGAAATACTTACGCTACTTTGCTGCATCATCCTCTCCTCTTCGGGGAAATCCAACGCAGTGCTCAAGAGGTAGCAAGAAGAATTTCTGGCGCCGTTGCCGGGGAGGTCTTCGCAAAAGTCAACATACCAAGTACCCATCACAATCCCTTATCTCTCGCATTACATTATTTGCCATTTGCCTCTTGTTTTCCTCTCCTCCACTTCACCCTTGCCGTTTTATTCGCCTTCTCTTTTCCGTTTGCCTTTTTCTCGCTTGCTTTTTGTTTGCTCATGTGTTGGATTGCTTGTTTGTCGCGATGGCTCAAGATAATACCAAATTGTGTGACTTTACCAATACCAACAATAATGATTTCCTTAGCACTCCGATTGCTCCTCTTACCAATACTAAATCTTGTGAAATCAATACTGCTTTGTTGAATCTTGTTATGAAAGATCAATTCGCCGGCCTTCCTAGTGAAGATGCCGCTACTCATCTAAATAGCTTCGCTGATTTATGTGATATGCAAAAGAAGAAAGATGTTGATAATGATATTGTTAAATTGAAGCTATTTCCTTTTTCGCTTAGAGATCGTGCTAAAGCTTGGTTTTCGTATTTGCCTAAAAATATTATTGATTCTTGGAACAAGTGCAAATATGCTTTTATCTCTAAGTATTTTTCTCCCGCTAAGATCATCTCTCTTAGAAACGATATTTTGAATTTTAAGCAACTTGATCATGAACATGTTGCACAAGCTTGGGAGAGAATGAAATTGATGATACGTAATTGCCCTACTCATGGTTAGAATTTGTGGATGATTATACAAGAATTTTATGCCGGATTGAATTTAGCTTCTAGAAATCTTTTAGATTCAGCCGCGGGAGGCACTTTTATGGAAATCACTTTGGGAGATGTTACTAAACTCCTAGATAATATTATGGTTAATTATTCTCAATGGCACACTGAAAGATCCACTAATAAAAAAGTGCATGCGATAGAAGAAATTAATGTTTTGAGTGGAAAGATGGATGAACTTATGAAATTATTTGCTACTAAGAGTGTTTCTTCTGATCCTAATGATATTCCTTTGTCTACTCTGATTGAGAATAATAATGAATCTATGGATGTGAATTTTGTTGGTAGGAATAATTTTGGTAACACCGCGTATAGAGGGGAATTTAATCCTAGGCCTTATCCTAGTAATCCTTCTAATAATTATGGAAATTCCCACAACAACTCTTTTGGAAATTTTAATAAGATGCCCTATGAATTTGAGACTAGTGTTAAAGAGTTTATGAATTCGCAAAAGAATTTCAATGCTTTGCTTGAAGAGAAATTGCTTAAAGTTGATGAATTGGCTAGGAACGTTGATAGAATTTCTATTGATGTTGATTCTTTAAAGCTTAGATCTATTCCTCCTAAGCATGATATCAATGAGTCTCTGAAAGCCATGAGAATTTCCATTGATGAGTGCAAGGAAAGAACCGCTAGGATGCGTGCTACGAAAGATGCCTTTATTAAAGTGTGTTCTTCCAATTCCTATGAAAATCAAGATGAAGATCTAAAAGTTATTGATGTGTCCCCTATTAAATCTTTGTTTTGCAATATGAATCTTGATGAGACTGAATATGATCCACCTTTACCTAGAAGGCATTCCAAAAATTTGGAGTTTTTAGATCTTGATGATGAAATTAATAAAAGTGCGATTGAAAAGAATAAAACCCTAAATGTTGCTAAACCCACTATATTGGATTTCAAGGAATTTAATTATGAAAGTTTCTCTTTAATTGATTGTATTTCCTTGTTGCAATTCGTGCTAAATCCTCCTCATGCTTATAGTCAAAATAAAGCGTTTACTAAACATATCGTTGATGCCTTGATGCAATCTTATGAAGAAAAACTTGACTTGGAAGTTTATATCCCTAGAAAACTTTATGATGAGTGGTAACCAACTATTAAAATTAATATTAAGGATCATGAATTTTATGCTTTATGTGATTTGGGTGCTAGTGTTTCCACTATTCCAAAACTTTGTGCGATTTGCTAGATTTCTGTGATTTTGATGATTGCTCTCTAAACTTGCACCTTGCGGATTCCACGATTAAGAAACCTATGGGAAAATTAATGATGTTCTTATTGTTGCAAATAGGAATTATGTGCCCGCAGATTTTATCGTTCTTGATATAGATTGCAATCCTTCTTGTCCTATTATTCTTGGTAGACCTTTCCTTAGAACGATTGGTGCAATTATTGATATGAAGGAAGAGAATATTAGATTCCAATTTCCATTAAAGAAAGGCATGGAACACTTCCCTAGGAAGAAAATAAAATTACCATATGAATCTATCATGAGAGCCACTTATGGATTGCCTACCAAAGATGGCAATACCTAGATCTATCCTTGCTTTATGCCTAGCTAAGGGCGTTAAACGATAGCGCATGTTGGGAGGCAACCCAATTTTATTTTAGTTTTTGCTTTTTTGTTTCTGTTTAGGAATAAATAATCCATCTACCTTCTGCTTAGATGTGGTTTTATGTTTTAATTAGTGTTTGTGCCAAGTTAAACCTATAGGGTCTTCTTGGATGATAGTTATTTGATCTTGCTGTAATTTCCAGAAACTTTCTATTCATGAAAACAATTGTTAAAAATCACCAGAACGTGATAAAATAGTGATTCCAATTGCTGCTGATAAATAAACAAATTTCCTAGGTCGTCCTATTTTGGCTGATATTTTGGAGTTCCAGAAGTTTGCGTTAGTTACAGATTACTACAGACTGTTCTGTTTTTGACAGATTTTGTTTTTCGTGTGTTGTTGGCTTATTTTGATGAATCTATGGCTAGTAAAATAGTTTATAAACCATAGAAAAGTTGGAATACAGTAGGTTTAACACCAATATAAATAAATAATGAGTTCATTACAGTACCTTGAAGTGGTCTTTTGTTTTCTTTCGCTAACGGAGCTCACGAGATTTCTGTTGAGCTTTGTGTTGTGAAGTTTTCAAGTTTTGGGTGAAATCTTTTGATTGATTATGGAACAAGGAGTGGCAAGAGCCTAAGCTTGGGGATGCCCATGGCACCCCCAAGATAATCTAAGGACACCAAAAGTCAAAGCTTGGGGATGCCCCCGGAAGGCATCCCCTCTTTCGTCTACTTCCATCGGTAACATTACTTGGAGCTATATTTTTATTCACCACATGATATCTGTTTTGCTTGGAGCGTCTTGTATGATTTGAGTCTTTGTTTTTTAGTTTACCGCAATCATCCTTTCTGTACACACCTTTTGAGAGAGACATACATGAATTGGAATTTGTTAGAATACTCTATGTGCTTCACTTATATCTTTTGAGCTATATAGTTTTGCTCTAGTGCTTCACTTATATCTTTTAGAGCACGGTGGTAGATTTGTTTTAAAGAAACTATTGATCTATCATGCTTCACTTAGATTATTTTGAGAGTCTTAAATAGCATGGTAATTTTCTTAATAATCTTAATATGTGAGGTATACAAAAATAGTAAAACTTTCTTAGGAGTATGTTGAATACTAAGATAAGTTTGATGCTTGATAATTGTTTTGAGATATGGAGGTGATAATATCAAAGTCGTGCTAGTTGAGTAGTTGTGAATTTGAAGAATGCTTGTGTTGAAGTTTGCAAGTCCCGTAGCATGCACGTATGGTAAACGTTATGTAACAAATTTGAAACATGAGGTGTTCTTTGATTGTCCTCCTTATGAGTGGCCGTCTGGGACGAGCAATGGTCTTTTCCTACCAATCTATCCCCCTAGGAGCATGCGCGTAGTGCTTTGGTTTTTGATGGCTTGTAGATTTTGGCAATAAGTATGTGAGTTCTTTATGACTAATGTTGAGTCCATGGATTATATGCACTCTCACCCTTCCATCATTGCTAGCCTCTTCGGTACGGTGCATTGCCCTTTCTCACATCGAGAGTTGGTGCAAACTTCGCCTGTGCATCCAAACCCCGTGATATGATACGCTCTTTCACACATAAACCTCCTTATATCTTCCTCAAAACAGCCACCATACCTACCTATTATGGCATTTCCATAGCCATTCCGAGATATATTGCCATGCAACTTTCCACCATTCCATTCATCATGACACATTCATCATTGTCATATTGCTAGCATGATCATGTAGTTGACATAGTATTTGTGGCAAAGCCACCATTTATAATTCTTTCATACATGTCACTCTTGATTCATTGCATATCCCGGTACACCGCTAGAGGCATTCATATAGAGTCATACTTTGTTCTAGTATCGAGTTGTAATCATCGAGTTGTAAATAAATAGAAGTGTGATGATCATCATTTTCTAGAGCATTGTCCCATGTGAGGTTAAAAAAGAGGCCAAAGAAGCCCAATAAAAAGAGAGGCCAAAGAAGCCCACATAAAAAAATGATGAGAGAAAAAGAGAGAAGGGACAATGTTACTATCCTTTGCCACACTTGTGCTTCAAAGTAGCACCGTGATCTTCATGATAGAGAGTCTCTTATTTTGTCATTTTTCATATACTAGTGGGAATTTTTCATTATAGAACTTGGCTTGTATATTCCAACAATGGGCCTCCTCAAGTGCCCTAGGTCTTCATGAGCAAGCAAGTTGGATGCGCACCCACTTAGTTTCTTTTGTTGTGCTTTTATACATTTATAGCTCTAGTGCATCCGTTACATGGCAATCCCTACTCCTTGCATTAACATCAATCGATGGGCATCTCCATAGACCATTGATTAGCCTCGTTGATGTGAGATCTCCTTTTTTGTCTTCTCCACATAACCCCCATCATCATATTCTATTCCACCCATAGTGTTATGTCCATGGCTCGCGCTCATATATTGCGTGAAAGTTTATATGTTTGAGATTATTAAAGTATGAAACAATTGCTTGGCTTGTCATCGGGGTTGTGCATGATGAGAGCATTCTTGTGTGACGAAAATGGAGCATGACTAAACTATATGATTTTGTAGGGATGAACTTTCTTTGGCCATGTTATTTTGAGAGGACATAATTGCTTAGTTAGTATGCTTGAAGTATTATTATTTTTATGTCAAAATGAACTCTTGTCTTGAATCTTTCGGATCTGAATATTCATGCCACAATTAAGAAAAATTACATTGAAATTATGCCAAGTAGCACTCGCATCAAAAATTCTTTTTTATCATTTACCTACTAGAGGACGAGCAGGAATTAAGCTTGGGGACGCCTGATACGTCTCTAACGTATCTATAATTTTTGATTGCACCATGCTATATTATCTACTATTTTGGACCATATTGGGCTTTATTTTCCACTTTTATATTACTTTTGGGACTAACCTATTAACCAGAGGTCTAGCCCAGATTTGTTGTTTTATGCCTATTTCAGTGTTTTGAAGAAAAGGAATATCAGACGGAGTCGAAACGGAACGAAATCAACTAGAGAAGTTATTTTTGGAAGGAAACAAACCTGATAGACTTGGACCCCACGTCAGAAGTTATTTTATGCCCAGATTTGTTGTTTTTTTTGTGCCTATTTTAGTGTTTCGAAGAAACGGAATATCAAACGGAGTCCAAACGGAATGAAACCTTTGGGAACGTGATTTTCTCACCGAATATGATCCAGGAGACTTGGACCCTCCGTCAAGAAAGAAAGGAGGCGGCCACGAGGGTGGAGGCCCCCCCCTAGGGCGCGCCCCCTGCCTCGTGGGTCCCTCTTTGCTCCACCGACGTACTCCTTCCTCCTATATATACCTACGTACCCCCAAACGATCAGATGGGGAGCCAAAAACCTAATTCCACTGCCTCAACCTTCTGTACCCACGAGATCCCATCTTGGGGCCTGTTCCGGAGCTCCGCCGGAAGGGGAATCCACCATGGAGGGCTTCTACATCATCACCATAGCCCCTCCGATGAAGTGTGAGTAGTTTACCTCAGACCTTCGGGTCCATAGTTAGTAGCTAGATGGCTTCTTCTCTCTTCTTGGATCTCAATACAATGTTCTCCCCCTCTCTCGTGGAGATCTATTTGATGTAATCTTCTTTTTGCGGTGTGTTTGTTGAGACCGATGAATTGTGGGTTTATGATCAAGATTATCTATGAGCAATATTTGAATCTTCTCTGAATTCTTTTATGTATGATTGGTTATCTTTGCAAGTCTCTTCGAATTATCAGTTTGGTTTGGCCTACTAGATTGGGTTTTCTTGCAATGGGAGAAGTGCTTAGCTTTGGGTTCAATCTTGCGGTGTCCTTTCCCAGTGACAGTAGGGGCAGCAAGGCACGTATTTATTGTTTCCATCGAGGATAACAAGATGGGGTTTTTATCATATTGCATGAATTTATCCCTCTACATCATGTCATCTTGCTTAAGGCATTACTCTATTTTCTTAAACTTAATACTCTAGATGCATGCTGGATAGCGGTCGATGAGTGGAGTAATAGTAGTAGATGCAGGCAGGAGTCGGTCTACTTGTCTCGGACGTGATGCCTATATACATGATCATACCTAGATACTCTCATAACTATGCTCAATTCTGTCAATTGCTCAACAGTAATTCGTTCACCCACCATAGAATACTTATGCTCTTGAGAGAAGCCACTAGTGAAATCTATGGCCCCGGGGTCTATTCTCATCATATTAATCTTCCATTATTGCTTTGCTTTTTTACTTTGCTTTTTATTTTATCTTGCATCTTTATATCAAAAATACCAAAAATATTATCTATCATATCTATCATATCTCACTCTCGTAAGTGACCGTGAAGGGATTGACAACCCCTATTCGCGTTGGTTGCGAGGAGTTATTTGCTTTGTGTAGGTATGAGGGACTCGCGCGTGGCCTCCTACTGGATTGATACCTTGGTTCTCAAAAACTGAGGAAAATACTTACGCTACTTTGCTGCATCATCCTCTCCTCTTCGGGGACATCCAACACAGTGGTCGAGAGGTAGCAGTAACCGACTCTGTGTAACCCTAGCCCCCTCTGTTGTCTATATAAACCGGAGGGTTTAGTCCGTAGAACAACAATCATACCATAGGCTAGCTTCTAGGGTTTAGCATCTACGATATCGTGGTAGATCAACTCTTGTAATACTCATATCATCAAGATCAATCAAGCAGGAAGTAGGGTATTACCTCCATCGAGAGGGCCCAAACCTGGGTAAACATCGTGTCCCCCGCCTCCTGTTACCATCCGCCTTAGACGCACAGTTCGGGACCCCCTACACGAGATCCGCCGGTTTTGACACCGACATTGGTGCTTTCACTAAGAGTTCCACTGTGCCGTCACCATAAGGCTTGATGGCTCCTTCAATCATCGGCAACGACGCGATCCAGGTTGAGGTTTTCCTCCCCGGACAGATCTTCGTATTCGGCGGCTTCGTACTGCGGGCCAACTCGCTTGGCCATCTGGAGCAGATCGAGAGCTACGCCCCTGGCCATCAGGTCAGGTTCGGAAACTTGAACTATACTACCGACATTTGCGGAGACTTGATCTTCGACGGATTCGAACACATGTCAGGTGCGCCGCACAATCACGACGGGCATGAATTAACTCTGTCGTCGGACAGTGTTCGGGAGATCACACCTGCAACTACTCTGGCCTTCAATCCAGAACAAATCGCGCCATCTGGGGATGGATGGATGGACCCCTCCCCAGAGGCCGCACACTCAGTGGCGATAGCGCCAAACACTGACTTCACCTCCTACGAAACCTGTGTTGCCGAACCATTGGATTCGTCCCCGGCCACGGACTCCGAGCCGCTTGTGTCCGTGCCCATCAAATCTGATTGGGCACCGATCATGGAGTTTACCTCCGCTGATATCTTTCAGCACTCGCCTGTTGGCGACGTACTAAATTCTCTGAAGTCTCTCTCCTTGTCATGATGAGGACATCAATACCATTGTTACACCCACAGCCCCTACTGTTACATATACTGTACCAATTACTAGAGCTCGCGCACGCCAATTAAATTACCAGGTACTTTCGTTTCTTGGTAATGATTCTAATGTTCATGAGATTATGATGCTGCCTAAATTGGATACATTTGTTTTGCTTACAAATGAAGGGCCTAGCTTGGAGAAGGATGAACATTGGAGCAAGAACACGCATGGAGTTGATGGCATGCGCAAGGGGATCAAGAACGGGGTTACAAGTGATGATTTCAGGACTTTGAAGCCGCCATAAGGAGTGTATGAAGCCTTGGACGAAATATACAAGATGCCACTTCATAATATTCGTCCATAGGCTATTCTAGGTGCTGCGTCACCTTATTAATGGGCCAGGTCCATGTAATTTCGAAATACTTAAGTATAGGCTATTTTTAGAGTCCGTATGTGTGGGGAAACAAGAGTTAGGGTTGGTTTCGGACCCCACCCTCAAGGGCCACGAAATTCCCCCCTCTTCCTCCATATATACAGCCCTTAGGGCGTCGTTTATACTTTGGGTTTTGTTTAGATTAAAAGTTCGCCATAGCTGCAACTTCACGTACTTCGTTTGTGTCCAACGACCAGACCAAGACGTCACAGAACCCCACCTTGATCAATAAAGCTTTCATCTTATATTCGCAATATCCCGATTGCAATCTCAGTTTCTTGCTTGTTCTTCGTTTGCTCGCAGGAAACAGACCCTCGTGGTCAGGTTGATCGTGCTTCGGCGTGGTCAATAACCCTCGGAAGTTGGTTTAGCAATTGCTAAGGCGCGACGTCTCACACATTCGTAGTCGGATCATCAAGGCCGACTCCCACAGAAAACTATAGCCACCATCTCATTGAAACATCGGGACACCTTAGCCTCTATCAAGTGGTATCAGATTTCCAGGTTGCTTTGTGAGATTTTACAGTTTTTCATAGATTAGATCGAGTCTGTTCTTCATACCTACAGTCCACAAAAAAGCCAGAAAAAAAATTAGGGTTAGTTCATCATATCCGAACCAATCTGAGCCTTTGCATAATCTTTTTAGGGTTTTTGCTTTGTTGAATTTGCGGTTGCATCGTCGTGTCAAGTTGCTGGTCTTAGAGTCTAGTCTTTTAGAGTTTCGAGTTCTGGTCATAAGTTGTCACGCCGCCGCCGCACCATCATCATCACCCATCTACCACTTTTGCTTATCCGCCACCGTTCTGAATTCATATCCATATACCACCACCAATCCGTATCCATATACCACCACTAATCTGTATCCATATACCACCACCGCTACCATATACCACCACCGCTGCCATATACCACAACCATATATCCACCACCAATCCGAGTTCTTCTCATATTAGGTTTGTCCTTGAGAGCAATCTAAATTCTGATTCGTGTTTCCTTGCCTACGTAGGTCTCGGAAAAAAAAGAGTCTGGAGACCCCCGGGCAGTTTTTAGGCCAAAATTTTCACGGGCAAATTTTTTTCCCTATCCTATTTTTAGGCTTTTCTGAGTCTTTTGAGCCACGTGCCATCATAGTGATTTTTTGTCGCACTTTTTCGTCGTCGCTGCCCTGATTTCCGAAAAAAAGTGAAAAAAAATTTCGTGCCCATCCTATCAGTTTGACGAGGGAAGAGTTTTGAGACACTCGCCATTATAGTGATTTTTCGCAAAAAAAAGAGGTGCGCAAAAAAAAGGAGCGCAAAAAAAAGAGCAAAAAAAAGAGTTCCAGAGTGTGCTTTTCCCTTATTTACGTGCAGCGCCGTGATTTTGTTAGTGTTCTAGGCTCGCATCTCTAGCACGGTCTAGCCTAGGACCAGCACAGTACCGTCGTTGAGCGTTTATTCAACTTTGCATCTCTGAATTGATTATTGCTGACCCTTTTTGCTACCATACTATAAGCCTTCCCAGCTCCACATACATCTACGTCGTGCATTTGACACTCCCTGGCAATCGCTCTATCCAAGCTTTTGAGAGTTTTGACTACAACGGTTGCCGATCACCGCCTGCTGCTGGGTAAGAACTGGTAAGAATTTGAGATTTGCTTGACGGATTTGTGACACCCGCCACCACCACCACTTGTTAGTAGTCTGTAGGATCATATTCTTGTGTGTTTCTATTGCTGCTAACCATGCCAGGATCACAAGCCGACGAGACTGACTGGGAGAACTTGACGAACAAGGAGCTTCATGATACATTTCAGCAAATGATGAGTGGACAGGTGCACGATGTGATAAACAGATTTGAAGAGGCCATGGAGAAGATAGATTGCATGGAGAACACGTTTGAAACAAAGCTCGATAACAAGTTTGCTGAATTTCTTTCGCGTTTTCCACCACCACCACCGGCTGCTCCTGCCGCACCTCTGCAACAACAACAACAACATCGACTACCTCCACGTCGGGAAACAGCCCTCCGCCGAGCGAGCCGTGTCCCTCTTCAGTCGGGCTAAACTCCTGGTGCTGCTGTTGATACTTCTGTGGCTCCTACTGCTGATGTGGAGGAGGATGATTATGTGGGAGATTATGAGGATGAGGTTGATCAAAATCAGAACTACGTGCCACCACCAGCACAGCAACCACCAGGTCATCCACATGCAAATAATGGCAATGGTAGGGCTCACCCTCAGGTACGAGATCATGAGCATCTCCCTAAACTAAAATTGAATATTCCACCATTTGAGGGTAGATATGTTCCTGATATATATCTTACTTGGGAGTTAGAAACTGAACAACGATTTACATGTTTACAATATCCCGAGGAGAGACGTGTTCCTGCTACTGTTTGTGCATTCACTAGTTTTG
This sequence comes from Triticum dicoccoides, assembly GCF_002162155.2. Taxonomy (NCBI): domain Eukaryota; kingdom Viridiplantae; phylum Streptophyta; class Magnoliopsida; order Poales; family Poaceae; genus Triticum; species Triticum dicoccoides. Next base: position 300,627,895 of record NC_041382.1, on the reverse strand, counting down.
CATGTGTTTGGTGGTCTGAGCATTGTAGATTATATCCTATTCCGGCTACTTGGGCTGCTTTGAAAACTGCTATGCGTACTCATTGGGTTCCACCATATTATCAACATGAATTACTTCAAAAATTGCAACGCTTAAGACAGGGAAAAAATTCCGTAGAAGAATATTATCAGGAATTACAAACTGGCATGATTAGATGTGGTATTGTTGAGGAGAATGAAGTTATGCTTGCACGTTTTATGGGTGGATTAAATAGAGAGATTCAGACGATTCTAGAGTATAAGGAGTATACTAGTATCACTCGTTTATTCCATCTTGCTTGTAAAGATGAACGTGAAGTGCAGGATCGACAGGCATTGGCGCGGACTAACTTTTCTGCAGGTTGACCTTCATCATGGACACCACGTGCATCATCTACTTCCACACGTTCTGCTACACCGGCGCCTCCGTCGGCTGCCACCTCCAACAGTGATATAATAAAGCAGGCACAATCACCACTATCTGCCAAGAGCACACCTTCTGGGCCTGCAAAGAGCTCTTCTTCATCCATGGCATCAACAGGGCAAACACATGATATTATTTGTCGACGTTGCAAGGGTGGAGGTCATTATGCGAGAGAATGCCCATCTAAGTGTGTGATGATTGTTACTGAGGATGGTGGGTATGAGTCCGCTAGTGACTATGATGAGGAGACCTTGGCTCTTATTACACGTGAAGAACACGGTGGAGACGATTCTGATCATGAGACACAATACATGGCTCCTGAAGATGCTGACAGGTATGAATGTTTAGTTGCTCAACGTGTTTGAGTGTGCAGGTTACACAAGTTGAGCAAAATCAGAGGCATAATGTGTTCCATACAAAGGGAGTTGTGAAGGAACGTTCTGTTCGCGTGATCATAGATGGAGGGAGCTGCAATAACTTGGCAAGCATGGAGATGGTGGAGAAGCTATCTCTCACCACAAGACCACATCCACATCCTTACTACATCCAATGGTTCAACAACAGCGGCAAGGTTAAGGTAACACGTACTGTTCGTGTGCATTTTAGTATCTCTACATATGCTGATTATGTTGATTGTGATGTGGTACCTATGCAAGCATGTTCCTTATTACTTGGTAGACCATGGCAATTTGATAAAAATTCTGTACACCATGGTAGAAACAATCAATATACTCTTGTTCATAACGATAAAAATATTACTTTGCTTCCTATGACTCCTGATTCCATTTTGAAAGATGATATTAATAGAGCTAATAAAGCAATACAGGAGACAAATAAGAGTGAAAATCAGATTGTGGCAAAAGAATTTGAGCACCAAATGAAGCCTAATAATAAACCATCTACTGTTGTTTCTGAAATTAAATTGAAAAGTGCATGTTTACTTGCCACCAAATCTGATATTGATGAGCTCGATTTTAGCAAATCTGTTTGCTATGCTTTTGTGTGCAAAGAGGCATTATTTTCATTCGAGGACGTGCCTTCCTCTTTGCCCCCTGCTGTCACTAACATTTTGCAGGAGTTCGCTGACGTCTTTCCACAAGATGTGCCACCGGGATTACCACCTATTCGAGGGATTGAGCATCAAATTGACTTAATTCCCGGTGCTTCGCTATCCAACCGTGCACCATACCGTACCAATCCAGAGGAGACGAAGGAGATTATGCGTCAAGTACAAGAACTGCTCGACAAAGGTTATATACGCGAATCCCTTAGTCCTTGTGCGGTTCCTATCATTTTAGTGCCGAAAAAGGATGGTACGTCGCGTATGTGCGTTGATTGTAGAGGCATTAATAATATTACTATTCGTTATCGTCATCCTATTCCTAGGCTAGATGATATGCTTGATGAATTGAGTGGCTCTACAATATTCTCCAAAGTTGATTTGCGTAGTGGATACCATCAAATTCGTATGAAATTGGGTGATGAATGGAAAACAGCATTTAAAACTAAGTTTGGATTATATGAGTGGTTAGTCATGCCTTTTGGGTTAACTAATGCACCTAGTACTTTCATGAGGTTAATGAACGAAGTTTTACGTGCTTTCATTGGACGATTTTTGGTAGTTTACTTTGATGACATATTGATTTATAGCAAATCTTTGGAGGAACATTTGGGACATTTACGTGCTATTTTTATTGCTCTATGTGATGCATGTTTGTTTGGAAACCTTGGAAAGTGCACCTTTTGCACCAACCGAGTATCTTTTCTTGGCTATGTTGTTACTCCACGGGGAATTGAAGTTGATAAAGCCAAGATTGAAGCTATTGAGAGTTGGCCGCAGCCCAAAACGGTCACACAAGTGAGGAGTTTCCTTGGCCTCGCTGGTTTCTATAGGCGTTTTGTAAGAGATTTCAGCACCATTGCTGCACCTCTCAACGAGCTTACAAAGAAGGATGTGCCTTTTGTTTGGGGTACCGCACAGGAAGAAGCCTTCACGGTATTGAAAGATAAGTTGACACATGCTCCTTTACTCCAACTTCCTAATTTCAATAAGACTTTTGAGCTTGAATGTGATGCTGGTGGAATTGGATTAGGAGGTGTGTTATTACAAGATGGAAAACATGTTGCATACTTTTCTGAAAAATTGAGTGGGCCTAGTCTGAACTATTCTACTTATGATAAAGAATTATATGCTCTTGTTCGGACCTTAGAAACATGGCAACATTATTTATGGCCCAAGGAATTTGTTATACATTCTGATCATGAATCTTTGAAACACATTAAAAGTCAAGCAAAACTGAACCGTAGACATGCTAAATGGGTTGAATTCATTGAGACTTTCCCTTATGTCATTAAACACAAGAAGGGTAAAGAAAATGTTATTGCTGATGCCTTGTCTCGTCGTTATACTATGCTTTCTGATAGAGGCAAAGGTGTCCCGTCTTTCGATGAGATGATGGATATCGCTTTGGTGGCAGTCGACTTTGACGATCCGACTACGAACATGCGAGGACGTCGTGCCTTAGCAATCGCTAAACCAACTCCGAGAGGTTATTGACCACGCCGGAGCACGATCAACCTGACCATGAGGGTCTGTTTCCTGCGAGCAAACGAAGAACAAGCAAGAAACTGAGATTGCAATCTGGATATTGTGAATATAAGATGAAAGCTTTATTGATCAAGGTGGGGTTCTGTGACGCCTTTGTCTGGTCGTTGAACACAAACGAAGAACGCGAAGTTGCAGCTATGGCGAACTTTAAATCTAAACAAAACCCGCCGTCTAAACGATGCCCTAAGGGCTGTATATATGGAGGAAGAGGGGGGGAATTTCGTGGCCCTTGGTGGGGGGGTCCGAAATCAACCCTATCTCTTATTTCCCCACACATACGTACTCTAAAAATAGCCTATACTTATGTATTTCGAAATTACATGGGCCTGGCCCAATAATAAGGTGACGCAGCACCTAAAATAGCCCCGGGACGAAATTTATGAAGTGGCATCTTGTATATTTCGTCCAAGGCTTCATGCACACATTATGGTGGCTTCAAAGTCCTGAAATCATCACTTGTAACTCCGTTCTTGTTCCCCTTGCGCATGCCATCATCTCCATGCTTGTTATTGCTCCAATGTTCATCCTTCTCCAAGCTAGGCCCTTCATTTGTAAGCAAAACAAGTGTATCCAATTTAGGCAGCATCATATTCTCATGAACATTAGAATCATTACCAATAAACGAAAGTACCTGGAAATTTAGTTGGCGTGCACGAGCTCTAGTAATTGGTCCAGTATGTATAGCAGCAGGGGCTGTGGGTGTAACAATTGTATTGATGTCCTCATCACTTTCACAACTTGACTTTGAAATATTTGGTTTGGAGACCATCAAAGATCAATATGTTCATGATGCTGAATTTAAAGATGTATTGCAGAATTGTAAGGAAGGGAGAACTTGGAACAAGTTCGTTATTAACGATGGATTTGTGTTTCGTGCTAACAAGCTATGCATTCCAGCTAGCTCCCTTCGTCTTTTGTTGTTGCAGGAGGCGCATGGAGGAGGATTAATGGGACACTTTGGCGTCAAGAAGACGGAGGATATACTTGCTACACATTTCTTTTGGCCAAAGATGAGACGGGATGTTGAGTGTTTTGTTGCTCGCTGCACTACATGTCAAAGAGCTAAGTCACGACTCAATCCTCATGGTTTATATATGCCTTTGGCTGTACCTAGTGTTCCTTGGGAGGATATATCTATGGACTTTGTTTTAGGTTTACCTCGAACAAAGAAGGGGAGGGATAGCATATTTGTTGTCGTGGATAGGTTCTCGAAAATGGCACACTTTATACCATGTCATAAAAGCGATGATGTTGTTAATGTTGCTGATTTGTTCTTTCGTGAAATTATTCGCTTACATGGTGTGCCAAATACTATTGTTTCAGATCGTGATACTAAATTTCTTAGCCACTTTTGGAGATGTTTATGGGCTAAGTTGGGGACTAAGCTGCTTTTTAGTACTACTTGTCACCCCCAAACTGATGGACAAACTGAAGTAGTCAATAGAACATTGTCTACTATGCTTAGTGCTGTTTTGAAGAATAACAAGAAAATGTGGGAAGAATGCTTGCCTCATATTGAATTTGCTTATAATCGTTCATTGCATTCTACTACTAAGATGTGCCCTTTTGAAATTGTGTATGGTTTCCTACCTCGTGCACCAATTGATTTGTTGCCTCTTCCATCCTCAGAGAAGGTTAATTTTGATGCTAAAGAACGTTCTGAATTGATTTTAAAAATGCATGAGTTAACTAAGGAAAACATTGAGCGTATGAATGCTAAATATAAACTTGCTGGAGATAAGGGTAGAAAACATGTTGTGTTTGCGCCTGGAGATCTTGTTTGGTTACATTTGCGTAAAGATAGATTTCCTAATCTGCGCAAATCATAGCTAATGCCACGTGCTGATGGTCCTTTTAAGGTGTTAGAGAAAATAAATGATAATGCATATAAACTTGAGCTACCTGTAGATTTTGGGGTTAGTCCCACTTTTAACATTGCAGATTTGAAGCCTTATTTGGGTGAGGAAGATGCGCTTCCGTCGAGGACGACTTCGTTTCAAGAAGGGGAGGATGATGAGGACATCAATACCATTGTTACACCCACAGCCCCTACTGTTACATATACTGGACCAATTACTAGAGCTCGCGCACGCCAATTAAATTACCAGGTACTTTCGTTTCTTGGTAATGATTCTAATGTTCATGAGATTATGATGCTGCCTAAATTGGATACATTTGTTTTGCTTACAAATGAAGGGCCTAGCTTGGAGAAGGATGAACATTGGAGCAAGAACACGCATGGAGTTGATGGCATGCGCAAGGGGAGACGGAGTTACAAGTGATGATTTCAGGACTTTGAAGTCGTCATAAGGAGTGCATGAAGCCTTGGACGAAATATACAAGATGCCACTTTATAATATTCATCCATAGGCTATTCTAGGTGCTGCATCACCTTATTAATGGGCCAGGTCCATGTAATTTCGAAATACTTAAGTATAGGCTATTTTTAGAGTCTGTATGTGTGGGGAAACAAGAGTTAGGGTTGGTTTCGGACCCCACCCTCAAGGGCCACGAAATTCCCCCCTCTTCCTCCATATATACAGCCCTTAGGGCGTCGTTTAGACTTTGGGTTTTGTTTAGATTAAAAGTTCGCCATAGCTGCAACTTCGCGTACTTTGTTTGTGTCCAACGACCAGACCAAGACGTCACAGAACCCCACCTTGATCAATAAAGCTTTCATCTTATATTCGCAATATCCCAATTGCAATCTCAGTTTCTTGCTTGTTCTTCGTTTGCTCGTAGGAAACAGACCCTCGTGGTCAGGTTGATCGTGCTCCGGCGTGGTCAATAACCCTCAGAAGTTGGTTTAGCGATTGATAAGGTGCGACGTCTCGCATGTTCATAGTCGGATCGTCAAGGCCGACTCCCACAGAAAACGATAGCCACCATCTCATCGAAACATCGGGACACCTTAGCCTCTATCATGTCAGGAGAACCTTGGTCAAACTATGTCCGGCTAGAATGGGATGCGGACGACGAAGAAATTCGCGCCCCACCCACCACCCACTTAGTAGCCACTGTCGATGATTTAACCGACATGCTCGACTTCGGCTCCGAAGACATCGACGGTATGGACGATGATGCAGGAGACGAACAAGAACCACCGCCCACAAGGCGCTGGACTGCCACCTCATCATATGACATATACATGGTGGACACCCCCAAAGAAGGGGATGGCGATAAGACAACGGAGGATAATCCCTCCAAGAAGCAACCCAAGCACCAACGTCAGTGGCGCCGCTCTAAGTCTCGCCATAGCAAAAGCAGCGATATCGGCACAAGAAACAATAACAGTATGGATAGAGCCGAAGACGACGACAATCCCCTCCAGCCAGATTTAGAGCGGGAGGATGAATAAGCTAGCCCTCCAGAATAGGCAGTAGACGGAGAAACGGAGGATGACAATTACATGCCTCTCTCCGAACACGAGGTGAGCATCGGCGATGAAGAATTTATCATGCCTGAGGATCTCGCCGAGCAGGAGCGCTTCAAGCGCAGGCTTATAGCCACAGCAAACAGCCTAAAGAAAAAGCAACAACAGCTTCGAGCTGATCAAGATCTGCTAGCGGATAGATGGACCGAAGTCCTGGCAGCCGAGGAATACGAACTCGAGATCCCAACCAAGAGTTATCCAAAACGCAAGTTGCTACCTCAACTCGAGGACGAAGCATTGAAACCTACATCACCAGCGTATGATGCGGCTGATCGGCCACCTCGTGGCCGAGACAGAGAGGCATTTCAGCCTGAAGTCTAGCCTGCACCCCGCCGCCACTCAAACAGAAATACCAAGGCCAGGGGCAACACGCGGGACCTGCGAGACGTATTGGAAAACAAGGCAAAACATGCAAGATCGATCTACGGATCACGGGGGCGTGCACCAACGCGAGACGATGACCGTCACGCCGGATACACTAAAAGCAAATCCGGCCGAGCCGAATACAGCACACAAGACTCATATGAACTACGTCGTGGTATAGCCTGGCACAGAGGCGCCGCACACCTCCTATGCTTCACTGATGAAGTAATGGATCACGAATTCCTATAGGGTTTTAAACCTGTAAATATTGAATCATATGATGGTACAACAGATCCCGCGGTATGGATCAAGGATTTCCTCCTCCACATCCACATGGCTCGCGGTGATGATCTACATGCCATCAAGTACCTCCCACTAAAACTCAAAGGACCAGCTCGACATTGGCGGAATAGCTTGCCAGCAGACTCAATTGGTAGTTGGGCGGATTTGTAAGATGCATTCCTTGACATCTTCCAGGGCACTTATGTGCGACCATTGGATGCTGATGACTTGAGCCATATAACTCAGCAGCCAGGGGAATCGGCCAGGCAATTCTGGACACGGTTCCTAACTACAAAAAACCAAATTGTTGACTGTCCGGATGCAGAGGACTTAGCGGCATTTAAGCATAGCATCCGTGACGAGTGGCTCGCCCGGCACCTCGGCCAGGAGAAGCCGAAGTCTATGGCAGCCCTCACGACACTCATGACCCGCTTTTGCGCGGGCAAGGATAGCTGGCTGGCTCGCAACAACAACACATCAAGGAATCCTGGCACTTCAGATACCAAAGATACTAACGGTAGACCACGTCGTAACAGACACAAGTGCCGCAACAACGGCGATACCGCCGAAGATACGGCAGTCAATGCCGGATTCAGTGGCTCTAAATCCGGTCAGCGGAAAAAGGCATTCAAAAGAAGTACTCCGGGCCCGTCCATTTTGGACCACATACTCGATCGCTCGTGTCAAATTCACGGCACCCCTGACAAGCCAGCCAATCAGACCAACAGAGAATGATGGGTGTTCAAGCAGGCCAGCAAATTTGTTGGTGTACAAAAATAGGGGCGCATTTTTGTACCCCTTTTCCTGTGGACGGGCAGTCAGAGCCGCGCCCACAGCCACACCAAGCAGAACGAGGGAGGTGGGCCAAGGTAAGATCGAAGCCCAAGACAATCAAAGTAATGCCAAGGCTAAGACCACAAAGAGCAGAGGGACGAAGCAGGTTCCCCCGGCAAGACCCTTGCCGGGCGGCCTCAGCAGCCCCGGCAAGACCCTTGCCAGGACAGCTCGCCCCGCACCAACAGAGCGAGCCACCCTTGAGCCCATGGCCCCCAGCGCCATCATCGGCGTGGGGCCAGGGCTCAGGAAGGAACCTCTGTGGTGGCATGTAGATCTTTGTGAAGACATATTCAAGATCAGATGAGGATTAGAAGACGGCGATTCTTGGCCAGATCCTTGCCGAGGAAGCCACCAGACCCCCGGCAAGATCCTTGCCGGGGATGACAGTACGCCACGGCAAGACCCTTGCCGGGCCACCCGGCAAGGCCCTTGGCAAAGACGCTGGCAAGGCCACCGCCAAGCCCATGTCAACTAAGCTTCCGCCGCCGTTCACATGCAGCTGCCAGCCCAACCAGCTGGGCGGGCACCTGCGTGGCAACATGCAGCTCCCAGCCCAACTCATCAAGCGCCTGCGTGGCGGCATGCAAATCTTCGTGAAGGCTCCACCACCGCGCCAACTCAGCTGCATGCCTGCCTACATGGCACCGGACGCATCCCTGGCTGAGGAACGTGTCGAAGCGAGGAGGAGCGACGACGGACGGGACGGGCCTCGCCCCCGTCCCCGATAAAGCAAGAGGACACCTAAGCGATGCATTAAATGCACCTTGTCCTGTAATACGAGGGATAACCTCGTGCCACTATATACCTTTCCACCTCCTGTGTGCCACTGTGGCAACCCCTTTTTCCTATAAAAGGAGGCCCGAGGCGACCAGTAGAAGGAACCGGCTCTTTCGAACCACACGTTGACCACAGCTAGTTCGAGAGCTCAAGAACTCTCAGAAGTACACCCACCAAAGCAGGACTAGGGTTTTACGCATTCTCGCAGCCCGAACCTGGGTAAACGATCCTTGTGTTGTCTACTAGCCCTGCTCTCCACGCAACCCTGTGCCCCGGCAACCGTAGTAGGGATTCTTGTAATCCCATAGGAGTCGTTCCACACCGACATCTTTGGCGCGCCAGGTAGGGGCGCAATTGTGAGAATATGGTCTGGTAGTTAGCCTAGCAGTTCTTCGTCGCTTTCGGTTTCTGAGAAGAAGGTGGCTGGAGAAACGACGCCGGCTCGGCAACAGAAAAGCTAAGTCATTCAGAGCCTTGGATTACTTCTTTTTTCTACACTTGAGGTTATCGTCCTCGGAGATCTGGCCTATGTATGAGAAACCTGCACGCAAAGGGGCCCTCCCGCAATTGGCAACGCCCTTTGAGGGAGTCCTAGATTAGGGGTGTCCGGATAGCCGAACTATAACCTTTGGCCGGACTCTCGGACTATGAAGATACAAGATTGAGGACTTCGTCCCGTGTCCGGATGGGACTTTCCTTGGCGTGGAAGGCAAGCTTGGCAATACGGATATGTAGATCTCCTCCCATTGTAACCGACTCTATGTAACCCTAGCCCTCTCCGGTGTCTATATAAACTAGAGGGTTTTAGTCCATAGGACGAACAACAATCATACCATAGGCTAGCTTCTAGGGTTTAGCCTCCTCGATCTCGTGGTAGATCTACTCTTGTACTACCCATATCATCAATATTAATCAAGCAGGAGTATGGTTTTACCTCCATTGAGAGGGCCCGAACCTGGGTAAAAACATTGTGTCCCTTGTCTCCTGTTACCATCCGCCTAGACGCACAGTTCAGGACCCCCTACCCGAGATCCGCTGGTTTTGACACCGACATTGGTGCTTTCATTGAGAGCTCCTCTGTGTCGTCATCTTTAGGCCCGATGGCTCCTCCGATCATTAACAACAATGCGGTCCAGGGTGAGAATTTTCTCCACGGATAGATCTTCGTATTCGGCGGCTTTGCACTGCGGGCCAATTCGCTTGGCCATCTGCAGCAGATTGAAAGCTACGCCCCTGGCCATCAGGTCAGATTTGGAAGTTTGAACTACACGGCTAACATCCGTGGAGACTTGATCTTTGACGGATTCGAGCCACAGCCGAGTGCGCCATACTGCCACGATGGGTATGACCTAGCTCTGCCACCGAACAGTGCCCTGGAGGCCGCGCCCGCATCAGCTCCGACCCTTAGCTCGGAGACAACTGCGCCGATCGAGGACGGGTGGCTAGACACCACCTCAGGGACTGCAGTCTCAACGGCGATCGAGCCGAACACCAGCCTTATCCTCTGCAAAGCCCGTGACTCCAAGGTGCCGGACTCTTCTCCGGACTCCAAACCCTCCGCGTCCCTGCCAATCGAATCCGATTGGGCGGCGATCATGGAATTCACCACCGCGGATATCTTTCAGCACTCGCCCTTCGGGGACATTCTGAATTCACTAAGGTCTCTCTCTTTATCAGGAGAGTCCTGGCCGGATTATGACCGGCAGGATTGGGATGCAGACGACAAAGAAATTCGACGCCCACCCACCACCCACTTCGTAGCCACTGTCGATGACTTAACCGACATGCTAGACTTCGACTCCGAAGACATCGACGGTATGGACGATGATGTAGGAGATTAACAGGAACTAGCACCTATAGGGCACAAGACAGCCACCCCATCCTACGATGTATACATGGTGGACACACCCAAAGGAAACAACGACGTCGAACGGGAGGATGCAACGAGGGATCGTTCCCTCGAAAAGAAGTCAAAGCGGCGACGTAAGCGCCGCTCCAAGCCCCGCCTCAACAGAGACAGTGGCCATATAGACCCAGCCATAGAGCAGGGCAAGCCGGCGGACGATGAACATGGCATCGAGCAACCATCTGTTCAAGGCAACTTGGATAAACAAACCGAACAACCAGTCCCCGGCGAAGACAACAGTCCGGACGCCATCATGCCGAACAAGTTCCTGGAGCAGAAGAACCTCCACAAAAGGCTCGTCGCCACTGCGCGTAGCCTGAAAAAGCAGAAGCAGAAGCTCAAAACTACGGAAGATGCACTCAGAATCAAATGGAGCAAAGTACTCAACACCGCAGACAAATACGGCGGCAGTTGCCACACAAAGAGCTACCCGAAACAAAGACTACTGCCTGAATTCGATGAGGAGGCCTTAGAGTCCCCGCAATCAAAAACAAGGAAGCCACCCGGTCGGATAGACGACCCCATGGCCAACATAGAGCGGCAAACAGCGCCGCACACAAGATGGCACGCGATCCACCCAAGGATTCGCATCAAAAAAATGGCCCAGCCAGATCTATCTACGGGCCAAGAAAGCATGCTCTAGTAAGCAATGCAACGCAACAAGTATCCGAATACCACAGCACACCCGAATACAGGGGTGCCGCACACCCCCTATGTTTCACCGATGAGGTGCTGGACCATGAATTTCCAGCGGGATTCAAACCCGTAAACATAGAGGCGTACGACGGAACAACAGACCCTGGAGTCTGGATTGAGGATTATATCCTCCACATCCACATGGCCAGAGGAGACGACCTCCACGCCATAAAATACTTACCCCTCAAGCTCAAAGGGCCAGCCCGGCACTGGCTTAAAGGTCTTCCCGAAAACACCATTGGAAGTTGGGAAGAGCTCGAGGATGCTTTTTGGGCAAATTTTCAAGGGACCAATGTCCGACCTCCGGACGCAGACGATTTAAGTCATATAACTCAACAGCCCGGAGAGTCAGCCCGGAAACTCTGGAACAAATTTATTACTAAAAAGAACCAGATAGTCGACTGCTCGGACGCCGAAGCCTTAGCAGCTTTCAAACACAGCGTTCGAGACGAATGGCTCGCAAGACACCTCGGCCAAGAAAAGCCGAGAACAATGGCCGCATTAACAAGCCTCATGACCCGCTTTTGCGCGGGAGAGGATAGCTGGTTGGCAAGATGCAGCACCAGCGACCCAAGTACATCCGAAGTCAGGGATGGAAATGGGAAACCGCGACGCAGCAAGGACCAGCGCCGAAACAAGGGAAATAGTCCGAAGAGCACGACAGTCAATGCCGGATTCAAAAGCTCTCGGTAGAAAAGGCTGCCCCTCAAGGATAACAGGGATGAGCTATCTAACCTAAACAAAATCTTGGACAAGATATGTCAAATCCACAGCACACCCGGGAAGCCTGCAAATCATACCCATAGAGAATGTTGGGTCTTCAAGCAATCCGGCAAACTCAACGCCGAACACAAGGGGCTCGATACACCAAGTGAGGACGATGACGAACCCCACAAGCAATTCACCGGGAAACAAAAGAATTTCCCACAAGAAGTCAAAACAGTAAATTTACTTCACGTGACAAAAGGGAATAACAGAGGGGCGCCTATAGAGATGTGTGCCATGCGGCCTATCACAAAGGAGTCTCGCCACTGGTCGTTAGAACCGATCACCTTCGACCATCAGGATTACTCTGGAAGTATCCGGAACGCAGGCCGGACTGCCTTGGTATTAGATCCGATAATTGACGGATTCCACTTTACACAAGTCCTGATGGACGGCGGCAGTGGTTTAAACCTGCTATATCAGGACACAGTCCACAAAATGGGGATGGACCCAACAAAAATTCACCATAGCAACACTTCCTTTCAAGGAGTAACGCCAAACCCGGATACCCATTGCACGGGTTCCCTCCTGCTAGAAGTTATATTCGGCTCCCCCGATAACTTCCACCTCGAAAAGCTAACCTTCCACATCGCCCCATTTTCAAGTGGCTATCAAGCACTACTGGGACGCGAAGCTTTCGCCCGCTTTAACGCAATACCGCATTATGCATCTCTCACGCTTAAGATGCCCGGTCCACGAGGCATCATCTCACTAAAGGGAAATATTGAGTGTTCCACGCGCGGATGACTATGCGGCTGCCTTGACAGCCACACATTAAAAACGGCTTCACCAACAAAAGCATCTAACAGGTCATTAAGACCACGGACACGGCTAGACGAGTCCGGAGCAAACATATAATTGATAAAGGTGTAGTAGCCGTACACCCCTATACAAGGGGCTCCGTGTATGTAAAATAAGCGACAATAAGGCTCAATCTTACCCATCTTGAATTATACTTTGTTTACTTAGTATAACATACATTTTGCACGACTATTCTTTTTTCAACTAAGTTCGTCTCTTTTACAGACAAACACCATGCTACGCTAGTCCAGGACACGGCACAACGGAGACACAGGCGCAGATGTGCAGCAGGGACCCGTCCCAAGGATTCTTTTTATATTAAGACCCTGCGTAAACCTTTTTTATTGTCTCTTGTTGACACACATCCCCCGGATTCTCAGTATAACCGAGGAGGAGACTGGCGTCTTGGCATGTGGCCACGTCAGAGTTTTGCACATACCTGGACACCAGGGGCTTATTATCAAGGGCACTGCTCAGCCCGTTTTCATAAAGACCGAATACCTTAGGGAGTGTTCGGCGTCGAGAGTTTGGCCATATATGCATCAGCTCCGAATCATGTCTTTGGTAAAATGTTGGGTTTGCCCGGCTCCTGTGTTTTGCTGCCTTACGTTCCGCTCTATTGGCTAAGGCGGCTGTCGGTGTCAAAACCGGTGAATCTCGGGTAGGGGGTCCTGAACTGTGCATCTAGGCGGATGGAAACAGGGGACACGATGTTTTTACCCAGGTTCGGGCCCTCTCGATGGAGGTAAAACCCTACTCCTGCTTGATTAATATTGATGATATGGGTAGTACAAGAGTAGATCTACCACGAGATCAAGGAGGCTAAACCCTAGAAGCTAGCCTATGGTATGATTGTTGTATGATGGAGTTGTCCTATTGATGAGGACATCAATACCATTGTTACACCCACACCCCTACTGTTACATATACTGGACCAATTACTAGAGCTCGCGCACATCAATTAAATTACCAGGTACTTTCGTTTCTTGGTAATGATTCTAATGTTCATGAGATTATGATGCTGCCTAAATTGGATACATTTGTTTTGCTTACAAATGAAGGGCCTGGCTTGGAGAAGGATGAACATTGGAGCAAGAACACGCATGGAGTTGATGGCATGCGCAAGGGGATCAAGAACGGAGTTACAAGTGATGATTTCAGGACTTTGAAGCCGCCATAAGGAGTGCATGAAGCCTTGGACGAAATATACAAGATGCCACTTCATAATATTCGTCCATAGGCTATTCTAGGTGCTGCGTCACCTTATTAATGGGCCAGGCCCATGTAGTTTCGAAATACTTAAGTATAGGCTATTTTTAGAGTCCGTATGTGTGGGGAAACAAGAGTTAGGGTTGGTTTCGGACCCCACCCTCAAGGGCCACGAAATTCCCCCCTCTTCCTCCATATATACAGCCCTTAGGGCATCATTTAGACTTTGGGTTTTGTTTAGATTAAAAGTTCGCCATAGCTGCAACTTCGCGTACTTCGTTTGTGTCCAACGACCAGACCAAGACGTCACAGAACCCCACCTTGATCAATAAAGCTTTCATCTTATATTCGCAATATCCCGATTGCAATCTTAGTTTCTTGCTTGTTCTTCGTTTGCTCGCAGGAAACAGACCCTCATGGTCAGGTTGATCGTGCTCCGGCGTGGTCAATAACCCTCGGAAGTTGGTTTAGCGATTGCTAAGGCGCGACGTCTCGCACGTTCGTAGTCGGATCGTCAAGGCCGACTCCCACAGAAAACGATAGCCACCATCTCATCGAAACATCGGGACACCTTAGCCTCTATCAAGTGGTATCAGATTTCCAAGTTGCTCGGTGAGATTTTATAGTTTTTCATAGATTAGATCGAGTTTGTTCTTCATACCTACAGTCCACGAAAAAGCCAGAAAAAACAAATTAGGGTTAGTTCATCATATCCGAACCAATCTGATCCTTTGCATAATCTTTTTAGGGTTTTTGCTTTGTTGAATTTGCGGTTGCATCATCGTGTCAAGTTGCTGGTCTTAGAGTCTAGTCTTTTAGAGTTTCGAGTTCTGGTCATAAGTTGTCACGCCGCCACCGCACCATCATCATCGCCCATCTACCACTTTTGCTTATCCGCCACCGCTCTGAATCCATATCCATATACCACCACCAATCCGTATCCATATACCACCACCAATCTGTATCCATATACCACCACCACTACCATATACCACCACCGCTGCCATATACCACAACCATATATCCACCACCAATCCGAGTTCTTCTCATATTAGGTTTGTTCTTGAGATCAATCTAAATTCTGATTCGTGTTTCCTTGCCTGCGTAGGTCTCGAAAAAAAAAGAGTCTGGAGACCCCCAGGCAGTTTTTAGGCCAAAATTTTCACGGGCAATTTTTTTCCCTATCCTATTTTTAGGCTTTTGATGAGGACATCAATACAATTGTTACACCCACAGCCCCTGCTGCTATACATACTGGACCAATTACTAGAGCTCGTGCACGCCAACTAAATTACCAGGTACTTTCGTTTCTTGGTAATGATTCTAATGTTCATGAGAATATGATGCTGCCTAAATTGGATACATTTGTTTTGCTTACAAATGAAGGGCCTAGCTTGGAGAAGGATGAAGACTGGAGCAAGAACAAGCATGGAGATGATGGCATGCGCAAGGGGAACAAGAACGGAGTTACAAGTGATGATTTCAGGACTTTGAAGCCACCATAATGGGTGCATGAAGCCTTGGACGAAATATACAAGATGCCACTTCATAAATTTCGTCCCGAGGCTATTTTAGGTGTTGCGTCACCTTATTATTGGGCCAGGCCCATGTAATTTCGAAATACATAAGTATAGGCTATTTTTAGAGTACGTATGTGTGGGGAAACAAGAGATAGGGTTGATTTCGGACCCCTCCACCAAGGGCCACGAAATTCCCCCCCTCTTCCTCCATATATACAGCCCTTAGGGCATCGTTTAGACTTCGGGTTTTGTTTAGATTAAAAGTTCGCCATAGCTGCAACTTCGCGTACTTCGTTTGTGTTCAACGACCTGACAAAGGCGTCACAGAACCCCACCTTGATCAATAAAGCTTTCATCTTATATTCGCATTATCCAGATTGCAATCTCAGTTTCTTGCTTGTTCTTCGTTTGCTCGCAGGAAACAGACCCTCGTAGTCAGGTTGATCGTGCTCCGGCATGGTCAATAACCTCTCGGAGTTGGTTTAGCGATTGCTAAGGCGCGACGTCCTCGCACGTTCGTAGTCGGATCGTCAAAGTCGACTGCCACCAAAGCGATATCCATCATCTCATCGAAAGACGGGACACCTTTGCCTCTATCAAGTGGTATCAGATTTCCAGGTTGCTCGGTGAGATTTTATAGTTTTTCGTAGTTTAGATCGAGTCTGTTCTTCATACCTACAGTCCACGAAAATGCCAAAAAAAATTAGGGTTAGTTCATCATATCCGAACCAATCTGAGCCTTTGCATAATCTTTTT
Source organism: Triticum dicoccoides (assembly GCF_002162155.2). NCBI lineage: Eukaryota > Viridiplantae > Streptophyta > Magnoliopsida > Poales > Poaceae > Triticum > Triticum dicoccoides. The sequence continues at coordinate 300,611,501 of NC_041382.1, read as the reverse complement.
AGGGTTTTGCTTTGTTGAATTTGCGGTTGCATCGTCGTGTCTAGTTGCTGGTCTTAGCGTTAGTCTTTTAGAGTTTCGAGTTCTGGTCATAAGTTGTCACGCCGCCACCGCACCATCATCATCGCCCCTGTCACCTACCACCACCGCTCCGAATCCGTATCCATATACCACCACCAATCCGTATCCATACACCACCACCGATCCATATCCATATATTACCACCGTTGCCATATACCACCACCGCTGCCATATACCACCAACATATATCCACCACCAATCCGAGTTCCTCGCATATTAGGTGTGTTTTTGAGATCCATCTAGATTCCGATTCGTGTTTCCTTGCCGGAGTAGGTTTCGGAAAAAAAAAGAGTCCGGAAACCACCCTCCGTTTAGGCCCAAAATTTTTCGAAAATGCATTTTTCGAAAAAAAAATGTGGCTATCCTATTTTTAGGTGTTTCTGAGTGTTTTGAGACAGGTGCCATTATAGGAAGTTTTTTTTGACCCGTTTCCAGTTTTTGGGTCTGGGCAGTCGAAAAAAACGAAAAAAAAATTTGGTCGAAAAAATTTCGTGCCCATCCTGTCAGTTTGACCTAGGAAGAGTTTTGAGACACTCGCCATTATAGTGATTTTTCACAAAAAAAAACAGCGCAAAAAAAAGAGCGCAAAAAAAAAGAGCGAAAAAAAAAAATTCCAGAGTGTGCTTTTTCCTTGTTTACGTGCAGCGCCGTGATTTTGTTAGTGTTCTAGGCTCGCGTCTCTAGCACGGTCTAGCCTAGGACCAGCACAGTACCGTCGTTGAGCGTTTATTCAACTTTGCATCTCTGAATTGATTATTGCTGACCCTTTTTGCTACCATATTATAAGCCTTCCCAGCTCCACATACATCTACGTCGTGCGTTTGACTCTCCCTGGTAATCGCTCTATCCAAGCTTTGAGAGTTTTGACTACAATGGTTGCCGATCACCGCCTGCTGCTGGGTAAGAACTGGTAAGAATTTGAGTTTTGCTTGACGGGTTTGTGATACAGCACCACCACTTCTTAGTAGTCTGTAGGATCATATTCTTGTGTGTTTCTATTTGCTGCTAACCATGGTAGGATCACAAGCCGATGAGACTGATTAGGAGAACCTGACGAACAAACAGCTACATGATAAATTTCAGCAAATGATGAGTGGACAGGTGCAAGATGTGCTAAACAGATTTGACGAGGCAATGGAGAAGATAGATGGCATGGAGAAGACATTCGAAACAAAGCTTGATAGCAAGTTTAATGAATTGCTCGTGCATTTACCACCACCACCGCCGGCTGCACCTATCGCACCTCTACAACACCAACAACAACGCATCCTTCCGAATCAGTATGGACGAGCGAAGCGTGTTCCTATTGAGGATGGCCAAACCTCTAGTGCTGCTGTTCCTGTTATTGATGCTTCTTTGGCTCCTGCTACTGCTGCTGCTGGTACCCAGGAGGATGATGAGTATGCGAGCAATTATGAGGATGAGGTTTATCAAAATCATAACTACGTGCACCCACTAGCACCACCACCAGCAGGTCGACCTCAGGTATATATTCGTAATGGTAGGCCTGCACCACCACCTCAGGTACGAGATGATGTGCATATTCCTAAACTGAAATTGAATATTCCACCATTTGAGGGTAGATATGTTCCTGATATATATCTTACTTGGGAGTTAGAAACTGAACAACGTTTTACATGTTTACAATATCCCGAGGAGAGACGGGTTGCTGCTGCTGTTTGTGCTTTCACTAGTTTTGCATGTGTATGGTGGTCTGAACATTGTAGATTATATCCTATTCCAACTACTTGGGCTCCTTTGAAAACTGCTATGCGTACGCGTTGGGTTCCACCATATTATCAACGTGAATTGCTTCAAAAATTGCAGCGTTTAAGACGAGGGAAAAATTCTGTAGAAGAATATTATCAGGAATTACAAACTGGCATGATTAGATGTGGTATTGTTGAGGAGAATGAAGCTATGCTTGCACGTTTTCTGGGTGGATTAAATAGAGAGATTCAAACCATTCTAGACTATAAGGAGTATACTAATATCACTCATTTATTCCATCTTGCTTGTGAAGCTGAACGTGAAGTGCAGGATCGACAAGCATTGGCGCGATCTAACTTTTCTGCAGGCCGACCTTCATCATGGACACCGCGTGCATCTTCTACTTCAACTGCACCAGCACCTCAATCAGGTGCCTCCTCCAGTCGTGATACAAGAAAACAGGCACAACCACCATTATCTGCCCAGAGCGCACCTGCTGGGCCTGCACAGAGTTCTTCTTCTTCCATGGCATCAACAGGGCACACAAGTGATATTATTTGTCGTCGTTGTAAGGGAGGAGGTCATTATGCGAGAGAATGCAAATCTCCGCGTGTGATGATTGCTACCGCAGATGGTGGATATGAGTCCGCTAGTGACTATGATGAGGAGACTTTGGCTCTTATTACACGTGAAGAACATGGTGGAGATGATTCTGATCATGACACGCAATACATGGCTCCTGAAGACGCTGACAGGTATGAATGTTTAGTTGCTCAACGTGTTTTGAGTGTGCAGGTCACACAAGCTGAGCAAAATCAGAGGCACAATTTGTTCCATACCAAGGGAGTTGTGAAGGAACGTTCTGTGCGCGTCATAATAGACGGAGGGAGCTGCAACAACTTGGCTAGCATGGAGATGGTGGAGAAGCTTTCTCTCACCACAAGACCACATCCACATCCTTAATACATCCAATGGTTCAACAACAGCGGCAAGGTTAAGGTAACACGTACTGTTCGTGTGCATTTTAGTATCTCTACATATGCTGATTATGTTGATTGTGATGTGGTACCTATGCAAGCATGTTCCTTATTACTTGGTAGACCATGGCAATTTGATAAAAACTCTGTACACCATGGTAGAAACAATCACTATACTCTTGTTCATAAGGATAAAAATATTACTTTGCTTCCTATGACTCCTGATTCCATTTTGAAAGATGATATTAATAGAGCTAATAAAGCAAACCAGGAGAAGAATAAGAGTGAAAATCAGATTGTAGCAAAAGAATTTGAGCAAGAAATGAAGCCTAATAATAAACCATCTAGTGTTGCTTCTGAAATTAAATTCAAAAGTGCATGTTTATTTGCCACCAAATCTGATATTGATGAGCTAGATTTCAGCAAATCTTTTTGCTATGCTTTTGTGTGCAAAGAGGCATTATTTTCATTCGAGGACGTGCCTTCCTCTTTGCCTCCTGCTGTCACTAACATTTTGCAGGAGTTCGCTGACGTCTTTCCACAAGACGTGCCATCGGGATTACCGCCTATTCGAGGGATTGAGCATCAGATTGACTTAATTCCCGGTGCTTCACTGCCAAACTGTGCACCATACCGTACCAATCCAGAGGAGACGAAAGAGATTATGCGTCAAGTACAAGAGCTTCTCGACAAAGGTTATATACGTGAATCCCTTAGTCCTTGTGCTGTTCCTATTATTCTAGTGCCGAAAAAGGATGGTACATCACGTATGTGTGTTGATTGTAGAGGCATTAATAATATTACTATTCATTATCGTCATCCTATTCCTAGGCTCGATGATATGCTTGATGAATTGAGTGGCTCTACAATATTCTCCAAACTTGATTTGCGTAGTGGATACCATCAAATTCGTATGAAATTGGGAGATGAATGGAAAACAGCATTTAAAACTAATTTGGATTATATGAGTGGTTAGTCATGCCTTTTGGGTTAACTAATGCACCTAGTACTTTGATGAGATTAATGAACAAAGTTTTACGTGCTTTCATTGGACGATTTGTGGTAGTTTACTTTGATGACATATTGATTTATAGCAGATCTTTGGAAGAACATTTGGAATATTTACGTGCTGTTTTTATTGCTCTACGTGATGCACGTTTGTTTGGTAACCTTGGGAAGTGCACCTTTTGCACCGACCGAGTATCTTTTCATGGCTATGTTGTTACTCCACAGGGAATTGAAGTTGATAAAGCCAAGATTGAAGCTATTGTGAGTTGGCCGCAGCCCAAAACGGTCACACAAGTGAGGAGTTTTCTTGGCCTCGCTGGATTCTATAGGCGTTTTGTGAGAGATTTCAGCACCATTGCTGCACCTCTCAATGAGCTTACAAAGAAAGATGTGCCTTTTCTTTGGGGTACCGCACAGGAAGAAGCCTTCTCGGTATTGAAAGATAAGTTGACACATGCTCCTTTACTCCAGCTTCCTGATTTTAATAAGACTTTTGAGCTTGAATGTGATGCTAGTGGAATTGGATTAGGCGGTGTGTTATTACAAGATGGAAAACCTGTTGCATACTTTTCTGAAAAATTTAATGGGCCTAGTCTGAATTATTCTACTTATGATAAAGAATTATATGCTCTTGTTCGGACTTCAGAAACATGGCAACATTATTTATGGCCCAAAGAATTTGTTATACATTCTGATCATGAATCTTTGAAACATATTAGAAGTCAAGCTAAACTGAATCGTAACATGCTAAATGGGTTGAATTCATTGAGACTTTTCCTTATGTCATTAAACACAAGAAGGGAAAAGAAAATGTTATTGCTGATGCATTGTCTCGCCGCTATACTATGCTTTCACAACTTGACTTCAAAATATTTGGTTTGGAGACCATCAAAGATCAATATGTGCATGATGCTGATTTTAAAGATGTAATGCAGAATTGTAAAGAAGGAAGAATGTGGAACAAGTTCGTCGTTAACGATGGATTTGTGTTTCGTGCTAACAAGCTATGCATTCCAGCTAGCTCCGTTCGTCTTTTGTTGTTGCAGGAGGCGCATGGAGGAGGATTAATGGGACATTTGGCCTGAAGAAGACGGAGGACGTACTTGCTACACATTTCTTTTGGCCAAAGATGACACGGGATGTTGAGCGTTTTATTGCTCGCTGCAGTACATGTCAAAAAGCTAAGTCATGACTCAATCCTCACGGTTTATATATGCCTTTGCCTGTACCTAGTGTTCCTTGGGAGGATATATCTATGGACTTTGTTTTAGGTTTACCTCGAACAAAGAAGGGGAGGGATAGCATATTTGTTGTCGTGGATAGATTCTCGAAAATGGCACACTTTATACCATGTCATAAAAGCGATGTTGCTGTTAATGTTGCTGATTTGTTCTTTCGTGAAATTATTCGCTTGCATGGTGTGCCAAATACTATTGTTTCAGATCGTGATACTAAATTTCTTAGCCACTTTTGGAGATGTTTATGGGCTAAGTTGGGGACTAAACTGCTTTTTAGTACTACTTGTCACCCCCAAACTGATGGACAAACTGAAGTAGTCAATAGAACGTTGTCTACTATGCTTAGGGATGTTTTGAAGAATAATAAGAAAATGTGGGAGGAATGCTTGTCTCATATTGAATTTGCTTATAATCGTTCATTGCATTCTACTACTAAGATGTGCCCTTTTGAAGTTGTGTATGGTTTCCTACCTCGTGCACCTATTGATTTGTTGCCTCTTCCATCTTCGGAGAAGGTTAATTTTGATGCTAAACAACATGCTGAATTGATTTTAAAAATGCATGAGTTAACTAAGGAAAACATTGAGCGTATGAATGCTAAATATAAACTTGCTGGAGATAAGGGTAGAAAACATGTTTGCACCTGGAGATCTTGTTTGGTTACATTTGCGTAAGGATAGATTTCCTGATTTGCGCAAATCAAAGTTAATGCCACGTTCTGATGGTCCCTTTAAGGTGTTATTGAAAATAAATGATAATGCATATAAACTTGAGCTGCCTGCAGATTTTGGGGTTAGTCCCACTTTTAACATTGCAGATTTGATGCCTTATTTGGGTGAGGAAGATGAACTTCCGTCGAGGACGACTTCATTTCAAGAAGGGGAGGATGATGAGGACATCAATACAATTGTTACACCCACAGCCCCTGCTGCTATACATACTGGACCAATTACTAGAGCTCGTGCACGCCAACTAAATTACCAGGTACTTTCGTTTCTTGGTAATGATTCTAATGTTCATGAGAATATGATGCTGCCTAAATTGGATACATTTGTTTTGCTTACAAATGAAGGGCCTAGCTTGGAGAAGGATGAACATTGGAGCAAGAACAAGCATGGAGATGATGGCATGCGCAAGGGGAACAAGAACGGAGTTACAAGTGATGATTTCAGGACTTTGAAGCCACCATAATGGGTGCATGAAGCCTTGGACGAAATATACAAGATGTCACTTCATAAATTTCGTCCCGAGGCTATTTTAGGTGCTGTGTCACCTTATTATTGGGCCAGGCCCATGTAATTTCGAAATACATAAGTATAGGCTATTTTTAGAGTACGTATGTGTGGGGAAACAAGAGATAGGGTTGATTTCGGACCCCTCCACCAAGGGCCACGAAATTCCCCCCCTCTTCCTCCATATATACAGCCCTTAGGGCATCGTTTAGACTTCGGGTTTTGTTTAGATTAAAAGTTCGCCATAGCTGCAACTTCGCGTACTTCGTTTGTGTTCAACGACCAGACAAAGGCGTCACAGAACCCCACCTTGATCAATAAAGCTTTCATCTTATATTCGCAATATCCAGATTGCAATCTCAGTTTCTTGCTTGTTCTTCGTTTGCTCGCAGGAAACAGACCCTCGTGGTCAGGTTGATCATGCTCCGGCGTGGTCAATAACCTCTCGGAGTAGGTTCAGCGATTGCTAAGGCGCGACGTCCCCGCACGTTTGTAGTCGGATCGTCAAAGTCGACTGCCACCAAAGCGATATCCATCATCTCATCAAAAGACGGGACACCTTTGCCTCTATCAGCTTTTCTGAGTCTTTTGAGCCACGTGCCATCATAGTGATTTTTTGTCGCACTTTTTCGTCGTCGCTGCCCTGATTTCCGAAAAAAAAGTGAAAAAAAAATTCCGTGCCCATCCTATCAGTTTGACGAGGGAAGAGTTTTGAGACACTCGCCATTATAGTGATTTTTCGCAAAAAAAAAGAGGAGCGCAAAAAAAAGGAGCGCAAAAAAAGAGCAAAAAAAAAGAGTTCCAAAGTGTGCTTTTCCTTTATTTACGTGCAGCGCCGTGATTTTGTTAGTGTTCTAGGCTCGCGTCTCTAGCACGGTCTAGCCTAGGACCAGCACAGTACCGTCGTTGAGCGTTTATTCAACTTTGCATCTCTGAATTGATTATTGCTGACCCTTTTTGCTACCATACTATAAGCCTTCCCAGCTCCACATACATCTACGTCGTGCGTTTGACTCTCCCTGGCAATCGCTCTATCCAAGCTTTTGAGAAGTTTTGACTACAACGGTTGCCGATCACCGCCTGCTGCTGGGTAAGAACTGGTAAGAATTTGAGATTTGCTTGACGGATTTGTGACACCCGCCACCACCACCACTTGTTAGTAGTCTGTAGGATCATATTCTTGTGTGTTTCTATTGCTGCTAACCATGCCAGGATCACAAGCCGACGAGACTGACTGGGAGAACTTGACGAACAAGGAGCTTCATGATACGTTTCAGCAAATGATGAGTGGACAGGTGCACGATGTGATAAACATATTTGAAGAGGCCATGGAGAAGATAGATGGCATGGAGAAGACGTTTGAAACAAAGCTCGATAACAAGTTTGCTGAATTGCTTTCGCGTTTTCCACCACCACCACCGCCTGCTCCTGCCGCACCTCTGCAACAACAACAACAACGTCGACTACCTCCACGTCGGGAAACAGCCCTCCGCCGAGGGAGCCGTGTCCCTCTTCAGTCGGGCCAAACTGCTGGTGCTGTTGTTGATACTTCTGTGGCTCCTACTGCTGATGTGGAGGAGGATGATTATGTGGGAGATTATGAGGATGAGGTTGATCAAAATCAGAACTACGTGCCACCACCAGCACAGCAACCACCAGGTTGTCCACATGCAAATAATGGCAATGGTAGGGCTCACCCTCAAGTACGAGATCATGAGCATCTCCCTAAACTAAAATTGAATATTCCACCATTTGAGGGTAGATATGTTCCTGATATATATCTTACTTGGGAGTTAGAAACTGAACAAAGATTTACATGTTTACAATATCCCGAGGAGAGACGTGTTCCTGCTGCTGTTTGTGCATTCACTAGTTTTGCATGTGTTTGGTGGTCTGAGCATTGTAGATTATATCCTATTCCGGCTACTTGGGCTGCTTTGAAAACTGCTATGCGTACTCGTTGGGTTCCACCATATTATCAACGTGAATTACTTCAAAAATTGCAGCGCTTAAGACAGGGAAAAAATTCTGTAGAAGAATATTATCAGGAATTACAAACTGGCATGATTAGATGTGGTATTGTTGATGAGAATGAAGCTATGCTTGCACGTTTTATGGGTGGATTAAATAGAGAGATTCAGACGATTCTAGAGTATAAGGAGTATACTAATATCACTCGTTTATTCCATCTTGGTTGTAAAGATGAACGTGAAGGGCAGGATCGACATGCATTGGCGCGGACTAACTTTTCTGCAGGTCGACCTTCATCATGGACACCACGTGCATCATCTACTTCCACACGTTCTGCTACACCGGCGCCTCCGTCGGCTGCCACCTCCAACCGTGATACAATAAAGCAGGCACAATCACCACGATCTGCCAAGAGCACACCTTCTGGGCTTGCAAAGAGCTCTTCTTCATCCATGGCATCAACAGGGCAAACACATGATATTATTTGTCGACGTTGCAAGGGTGGAGGTCATTATGCGAGAGAATGCCCATATAAGCGTGTGATGATTGTTACTGAGGATGGTGTGTATGAGTCCGCTAGTGACTATGATGAGGAGACCATGGCTCTTATTACACGTGAAGAACACGGTGGAGACGATTCTGATCATGAGATGCAATACATGGCTCCTGAAGATGCTGACAGGTATGAATGTTTAGTTGCTCAATGTGTTTTGAGTGTGCAGGTTACACAAGTTGAGCAAAATCAAAGGCATAATTTGTTCCATACAAAGGGAGTTGTGAAGGAACGTTCTGTTCGCGTGATCATAGATGGAGGGAGCTGCAATAACTTGGCAAGCATGGAGATGGTGGAGAAGCTATCTCTCACCACAAGACCACATCCACATCCTTACTACATCCAATGGTTCAACAACAGCGGCAAGGTTAAGGTAACACGTACTATTCGTGTGCATTTTAGTATCTCTACATATGCTGATTATGTTGATTGTATTGTGGTACCTATGCAAGCATGTTTCTTATTACTTGGTAGACCAAGGCAATTTGATAAAAATTCTGTACACCATGGTAGAAACAATCAGTATACTCTTGTTCATAACGATAAAAATATTACTTTGCTTCCTATGACTCCTGATTCCATTTTGAAAGATGATATTAATAGAGCTAATAAAGCAAAACAGGAGACAAATAAGAGTGAAAATCAAATTGTGGCAAAAGAATTTGAGCACCAAATGAAGCCTAATAATAAACCATCTACTGTTGTTTCTGAAATTAAATTGAAAAGTGCATGTTTACTTGCCACCAAATCTGATATTGATGAGCTCGATTTTAGCAAATCTGTTTGCTATGCTTTTGTGTGCAAAGAGGCATTATTTTCATTCGAGGACGTGCCTTCCTCTTTGCCCCCTGCTGTCACTAACATTTTGCAGGAGTTCGCTGACGTCTTTCCACAAGACGTGCCACTGGGATTACCACCTATTCGAGGGATTGAGCATCAAATTGACTTAATTCCTGGTGCTTCGCTACCCAACCGTGCACCATACCGTACCAATCCAGAGGAGACGAAGGAGATTATGCGTCAAGTACAAGAACTGCTCGACAAAGGTTATATACGCGAATCCCTTAGTCCTTGTGCCGTTCCTATCATTTTAGCGCCGAAAAAGGATGGTACGTCGCGTATGTGCGTTGATTGTAGAGGCATTAATAATATTACTATTCGTTATCATCATCCTATTCCTAAGCTAGATGATATGCTTGATGAATTGAGTGGCTCTACAATATTTTCCAAAGTTGATTTGCGTAGTGGATACCATCAAATTCGTATGAAATTGGGTGATGAATGGAAAACAACATTTAAAACTAAGTTTGGATTATATGAGTGGTTAGTCATGCCTTTTGGGTTAACTAATGCACCTAGTACTTTCATGAGGTTAATGAACGAAGTTTTACGTGCTTTCATTGGACGATTTGTGGTAGTTTACTTCGATGACATATTGATTTATAGCAAATCTTTGGAGGAACATTTGGGACATTTACGTGCTGTTTTTATTGCTCTACGTGATGCACGTTTGTTTGGAAACCTTGGAAAGTGCACCTTTTGCACCGACCGAGTATCTTTTCTTGGCTATGTTGTTACTCCACAGGGAATTGAAGTTGATAAAGCCAAGATTGAAGCTATTGAGAGTTGGCCGCAGCCCAAAACGGTCACACAAGTGAGGAGTTTCCTTGGCCTCGCTGGTTTCTATAGGCGTTTTGTGAGAGATTTCAGCACCATTGCTGCACCTCTCAACGAGCTTACAAAGAAGGATGTACCTTTTGTTTGGGGTACCGCACAGGAAGAAGCCTTCACGGTATTGAAAGATAAGTTGACACATGCTCCTTTACTCCAACTTCCTAATTTCAATAAGACTTTTGAGCTTGAATGTGATGCTAGTGGAATTGGATTAGGAGGTGTGTTATTACAAGATGGAAAACCTGTTGCATACTTTTCTGAAAAATTGAGTGGGCCTAGTCTGAATTATTCTACTTATGATAAAGAATTATATGCTCTTGTTCGGACCTTAGAAACATGGCAACATTATTTATGGCCCAAGGAATTTGTTATACATTCTGATCATGAATCTTTGAAACACATTAAAAGTCAAGCAAAACTGAACCGTAGACATGCTAAATGGGTTGAATTCATTGAGACTTTCCCTTATGTCATTAAACACAAGAAGGGTAAAGAAAATGTTATTCGTGATGCCTTGTCTCGTCATTATACTATGCTTTCACAACTTGACTTTAAAATATTTGGTTTGGAGACCATCAAAGATCATTATGTTCAAGATGCTGAATTTAAAGATGTATTGCAGAATTGTAAGGAAGGGAGAACTTGGAACAAGTTCGTTATGAACGATGGATTTGTGTTTCGTGCTAACAAGCTATGCATTCCAGCTAGCTCCGTTCGTCTTTTGTTGTTGCAGGAGGCGCATGGAGGAGGATTAATGGGACACTTTGGCGTCAAGAAGACGGAGGATATACTTGCTACACATTTCTTTTGGCCAAAGATGAGACGGGATGTTGAGCGTTTTGTTGCTCGCTGCACTACATGTCAAAGAGCTAAGTCACGACTCAATCCTCATGGTTTATATATGCCTTTGCCTGTACCTAGTGTTCCTTGGGAGGATATATCTATGGACTTTGTTTTAGGTTTACCTCGAACAAAGAAGGGGAGGGATAGCATATTTGTTGTCGTGGATAGGTTCTCGAAAATGGCACACTTTATACCATGTCATAAAAGCGATGATGCTGTTAATGTTGCTGATTTGTTCTTTCGTGAAATTATTCGCTTACATGGTGTGCCAAATACTATTGTTTCAGATCGTGATACTAAATTTCTTAGCCACTTTTGGAGATGTTTATGGGCTAAGTTGGGGACTAAGCTGCTTTTTAGTACTACTTGTCACCCCCAAACTGATGGACAAACTGAAGTAGTCAATAGAACATTGTCTACTATGCTTAGTGCTGTTTTGAAGAATAACAAGAAAATGTGGGAAGAATGCTTGCCTCATATTGAATTTGCTTATAATCGTTCATTGCATTCTACTACTAAGATGTGCCCTTTTGAAAGTGTGTATGGTTTCCTACCTCGTGCACCTATTGATTTGTTGCCTCTTCCATCTTCAGAGAAGGTTAATTTTGATGCTAAAGAACGTTCTGAATTGATTTTAAAAATGCATGAGTTAACTAAGGAAAACATTGAGCGTATGAATGCTAAATATAAACTTGCTGGAGATAAGGGTAGAAAACATGTTGTGTTTGCGCCTGGAGATCTTGTTTGGTTACATTTGCGTAAAGATAGATTTCCTAATCTGCGCAAATCAAAGCTAATGCCATGTGCTGATGGTCCTTTTAAGGTGTTAGAGAAAATAAATTATAATGCATATAAACTTGAGCTACCTGTAGATTTTGGGGTTAGTCCCACTTTTAACATTGCAGATTTGAAGCCTTATTTGGGTGAGGAAGATGCGCTTCCGTCGAGGACGACTTCGTTTCAAGAAGGGGAGGATGATGAGGACATCAATACCATTGTTACACCCACAGCCCCTACTGTTACATATACTGGACCAATTACTAGAGCTCGCGCACGCCAATTAAATTACCAGGTACTTTCATTTCTTGGTAATGATTCTAATGTTCATGAGATTATGATGCTGCCTAAATTGGATACATTTTTTTTGCTTACAAATGAAGGGCCTAGCTTGGAGAAGGATGAACATTGGAGCAAGAACACGCATGGAGTTGATGGCATGCACAAGGGGAGACGGAGTTACAAGTGATTATTTCAGGACTTTGAAGCCGCCATAAGGAGTGCATGAAGCCTTGGACGAAATATACAAGGTGCCACTTCATAATATTCGTCCATAGGCTATTCTAGGTGCTGCGTCACCTTATTAATGGGCCAGGTCCATGTAATTTCGAAATACTTAAGTATAGGCTATTTTTAGAGTCCGTATGTGTGGGGAAACAAGAGTTAGGGTTGGTTTCGGACCCCACCCTCAAGGGCCACGAAATTCCCCCCTCTTCCTCCATATATACAGCCCTTAGGGTGTCGTTTAGACTTTGGGTTTTGTTTAGATTAAAAGTTCGCCATAGCTGCAACTTCGCGTACTTTGTTTGTGTCCAACGACCAGACCAAGACGTCACAGAACCCCACCTTGATCAATAAAGCTTTCATCTTATATTCGCAATATCCTGATTTCAATCTCAGTTTCTTGCTTGTTCTTTGTTTGCTCGCAGGAAACAGACCCTCGTGGTCAGGTTGATCGTGCTCCGGCGTGGTCAATAACCCTCGGAAGTTGGTTTAGCGATTGCTAAGGCGCAACGTCTCGCACGTTCGTAGTCGGATCGTCAAGGTCGACTCCCACAGAAAATGATAGCCACCATCTCATCGAAACATCGGGACACCTTAGCCTCTATCACCTACGGACTAAAACCCTCCGGTTTATATAGGCACCGGATAGGGTTAGGGTTACACAGAGTCGGTTACAATGGTAGGAGATCTTGAATATCCGCATCGCCAAGCTTGCCTTCCACGCCAAGGAAAGTCCCCTCCGGACATGGGACGAAGTCTTCAATCTTGTATCTTTATAGTCCTGGAGTCCGGCTGAAGGTATAGTCCGGCTACCCGAACACCCCCTAATCCAGGACTCCCTCAGTAGCCCCCAAACCAGGCTTCAATGACGACGAGTCCGGCGCGCAGATTGTCTTCGGCATTGCAAGGCGGGTTCTTCTCCAAATTCTGTGTACCTGTAGGAATAATGTCCGATTTTTGTAATGTAGCGCTCCTTGGCTTCCACGCCCAATAATGGCCGTCTTCCACGTGTCAAACGAATGCGAAAAGCTGGGGCGTTTTTACATCCACAGCCCTAGCCGCATAAACGAGCCGCCTATTTAACGGGATGGGAATTCAGATCCAAACCACGCCTTCTCCTCTCCGCGAGTAATCATCAGAGCGCCTCCAGCAAAGGTTCATTCCAACATGGCCAGCCGTCGCAGTTCCTCCCCTCGCCCTTCCAGTCCTAAACCCGGAGACTGGGAGAGTTACTCCGTCCCGCACAGCGAGTTAGTGTCGCTTCAGGCCAAGGGATTTCTCCCTCAGGCTTATATGGTCCCGGTCCGAGCCGGACTCACCACCTATAATGGCGGAAAACAAGCGGAGAGCACCCCCAATCCCTCTAAGGGAGAGAGGGTGTGCTTCGTTCCTTATCTAATAAGGGGACTGGGATTTCTAGTTCATCCGTTTCTCCGTGGGCTTCTGGAGTTCTACGGCCTCCAGCTGCACAATCTCACGCCCGCCTCTATATTGCATATCGCGGGCTTCGTCGCCCTTTGCGAGCTATTTTTGGGTGTTGAGGCTCATTTCGCGCTGTGGAAGAGGATATTCTGCCTGGTGCCCCGTTCTCAAGAGGGGTCTATATATCAAGTGGGCGGAGCCGAAGTGTGGCGCATCGCCGGGACCGGATACCTATCCGGGACCCCAAAGAAGGTGTCCGAGGACTGGCCTTCGAAATGGTTTTATATAGATGATGTCCCGCTACTGGACCCTATCCGGGTCGTTCTCCCTGAGTTCAGCAATGCTCCATTAAAGAAACGCTTGAGCTGGCGTCCGCGGAGCTCTTAGAGAGAAAGCGACAGAGACGTCCTTTACCTGATGGGCCGGATAAGACTATTGGCTCATTTCGGACTAACCATGATTGGAGTCATGGCTGCATGCATCATGCGGGGGGTGCAGCCGCTTCAATATAGAGGCCACCCCATGTGGGATTTTAACGGGGAGGATGACGCCACCCGTTACGGTCGTAAGGGGCCAGCCTCAGCTGCCGCTCTAGTAAAGATCTTATCCTCTTTGTACAAGGGAGAAGAGGAGGAATTCCGTTGCGTCAACCCGCAGGGCGGATTTACTATGTACAACCCTCCAAGTTGGGTAAGTGAACAATTGTGCTTGCTCGTTCATTTTATATTCCCATGATTAAATATATAGTCTAACGACTTCAACGCAGGAACTGCGTCAGGAGGTAAAGGATATAAACAGCCGTCCTCCACAGCCCGAGGATCCAGAACAGTCCCTCGATCTGGACTCCGAAGAGAATCCGGACATGTCGGTGGAGCTTATTGACGGGGTGTTCCATCAGCTAAGCAAGGACAACACCTTGGTGGCCATTATGGCTGATTACCCAGGGTTAATCCCGGCCTCCCAGGTGACAGAGACCGGAGCCTCATTCCCTTGAGAAGGATTCCATTCTCATGTATTTCAGTTTTTCTGACGACAACCGTGTTTTGGAGGGGAGATTTCCGAGGCGGGAGGCCGAACCTGCGGCGGCTAGCCAACGAGGGGCAGCAGGGCCCCATGGGGTAAAAAGGAATATGGTCCGGACTGAGATGCCGGCGCAAAGGTATAGCGCACCCTCTTCTTCCCTGGTGTTATTCCTTTAGGGCATGTTAACGTTCGTGCTATCTTCAGGACGAAGAGACCTCACCGGACTACATCCGGAGAGGTTGCCAATCGCGCCTCCACCAGCCAGGCTCCAACGCCCGGCCTGGAAGCGGAGGCGGGCACAAGGCGCGCACCGGACGCTCCTCCGACAGAGGATGCGGAAAGGCTGTCTGCCACAAATTCTGAGGTGGAGAGTGCCATGAACCACAGGCGTCGTCGGACAGTTCTTCGCGACGCTTGTTTCTCCCAAGAGGCATTAGATGCCTTTAGTTCGGGAGATGCGTACCTCCGTGCCGCTCAAAATGGTTTAGCCAGAGCCACAGAGCAATATGTAAAAGACATACGGGTAAGAAATTTTTGGTCAAATATATATATACCAGTAGCCCCCGGGACTTGAAACAGTTCGAGTAACTGATTTAAGGATCATTTGTTATGCAGGTTCTTACATAGAAGAATACCGTACTGTCCCAGGAGCTGGAAGAGTGCAAAGCCCAACTGGAGGCCGCACTAGCCGCGGCAGGGGAGCCCAAAGAGACCCCCTCTGGTAAGATACACTTCGAAAGATTAGTATTTTGCAGTGTGGGTGCAAATCTGACAAATCATATTGCAGATGGCGCCGGACTCGATCCGGATAGACAACAACTCTTACGCCGGCTAAAGGCCGGTGAGAGTATGCTGACAAAGGTGAGGCGAGAGAAGAATGATCTTCAGGATGCCAACACCAAGCTGGATGTTGAACTTAAAGATGTTCGTGGCCAGCTGTCGGACTCCACTAAGGAGAATCAGCGGCTTCGACGCGGCATATTTAGTAAGTGCTTAAGCGAATCTTTTGAAAAAAGAGTTCGGCGAGGAAGTCGACTAACAGAGTAATGTCTGTAGGTATGCTAACAGGTCGTCCTGCAGAGGAGATGCCCGGTTCTACGGTTGACCTTCTTCCCGAGCTATTGCAACTGCACGAGCGAGTTCGGCAGGCAATGCGAGGCGTTTCCCAAGCCTTATGGCCGTCCCACTCCATGCCCGAGGGCCTTGGAGAGCTTGCGGAGAAGCTTAAGGGAGCTCGGCGGTGCTTCCGGTTGTGGAAGGTATCGGCCTACCGGCAAGGTGCTATGGAGGCCTGGGCCATGGTGAAGACCTGGTTTACGAGGTCTGACCCAAACCACATGGCTGAAGTCGGACCTGTGGGGCCTGATGAGAAGGAGATCCCTGCAAGCTTAGTATACGGCCAAGTAGAATTGGCCGCAAAGTATTCCCAACAGGACTATAAATTAGACAACCTGTTAGATGGTATAGAAGAGGAATACAATCAGTCAGAGTGACTATGTAATTGTTAATTGACATGTGTAATGCCTTCTAGCTGGATTGTAGATCGTTTGTCATTACCGACCTTTTCGGTTCTACCTCGGGACCTGACGGTCCGGAGTGTGTCCGAATACCCTACCGGTTATGTACGAACCGGGGTATGCATGGAGACCAGGCGTAGGGGTCATTAGTGCTTTATCAAACAAGTGCCCAACTAGTTATGTTATATTACATGGTTAGTAAGAAACATCTTCCAGAGAGAATAGTCCCGTTAGGGGTTCCTTTCTCTGGGAGGCATGCCCTAAAGTGCATGTCCGGACTGCAAATGCAGGAAAATCATCTGGGGGCATGTATATAAATAAGTAAAAAAGGTCGTCTTTTAGTTCACCGACCGAATATTCCCTTAAGAACGCTAGCTTTCGGTTTCACCAAGTCTGAGGTACACATCCGGCTGATCCGGCAGTAACAATCGCAGAGGTGCTCCCTTTACCGCCTAGCCGAACAATCGGGAACATAGGGGTAAGCACAGGAGCCAAGCAACCCAGCTTGGCCAAAACTTAAGTCATATCGATGCATATAATGGTGAAAAAAAGGTACATGCGGAAGTTTGACGCATGGGTTGGGCGTGAAGCCCATATAAATAAGCTTCTGTTAAAGAAGCCCCCAGGTTTAATCGGTGTGGGTAGCGTGTCGCTTGATGAGCCTTTAAGGGCTATAAGAGAAAAGAGGGGAAGGAGAGAAATGTAAGACAGAAAACGTAAAAAATGGACAGAGGAAGGAGACAAACACAGAGTCCGGCGCTAGGCATAGAATCTTCGGAGACGGGCGGCGTTCCATGGGTTCGGCTCGAGTCGGTTATCCGATGCATCTTGCAGGCGGTATGCTCTACCAGTCAGGACTTGGTCGATTATGAATGGACCTTCCCACTTGGGCTTGAGTTTGTCCTTTTTCTTATCCGGCAGGCGTAGAACTAGTTCGCCAACATTGTAATTTTTGGCCCGTACTTCTCTGCTTTGATATCTTCGAGCCTGCTGTTGATAAAATGCGGAACGAGCTTTTGCCACGTCACGCTCCTCCTCCAAGGCGTCCAAGTTGTCCTGCTGATCAAGCTCGGCTTCTCTTTCTTCGTACATGCGCACTCGAGGTGAGTCATGAATTATGTCGCAGGGCAGAACTGCCTCTGCGCCGTACACCATAAAGAATGGTGTATATCCGGTGGTGCGATTCGGCGTGGTCCGCAGCACCCAGAGTACGGAGTCGAGCTCCTCGACCCAGTGCGTGTTAGATTCCTTGAGGGACAGCACTAGTCTGGGTTTAATGCCGCTCATGATAAGACCATTTGCACGTTCGACCTGGCCGTTAGTTTGTGGGTGATAGACGGAAGCATAGTCGAGCTTGATGCCCATGTTTTTGCACCAGAGTTTTACCTCGTTGGAGGTGAAGTTTGCGCCGTTATCAGTGATGATGCTATGTGGGACACCGTAATGGTGTACAACCCCGGATATGAAGTCTATCACAGGTCCGGATTCGGCCGTCTTAACAGGCTTGGCTTGTATCCATTTGGTGAACTTATCCACCATGACCAGTAAGTATTTTTTTCTTGTGGGTTCTGCCTTTAAGGGGTCCAACCATGTCAAGCCCCCAGACCGCGAAGGGCCAAGTGATGGGGATAGTTCGGAGGGCGGTGGGTGGCATATGGCTTTGGTTTGCAAAAAGCTGGCAACCGACGCATCGTTGGACTAAGTACTGAGCGTCTGCTTGGGCCGTCGACCAGTAAAAGCCCGTACGAAAAGCCTTGCTTACAAGGGACCGAGCTGCAGCGTGGTGGCCACCGAGTCCGGCATGAATTTCAGCCAGCAAGTTCCGCCCTTCCTCTTCGGAGATGCACCTTTGAAGGACTCCGGTAGTGCTTTTCTTATAAAGCTCTCCCTCGTGGACTTTATAGGCTTTAGATCGCCGCACTATGCAGCGTGGCTCGTTTTGCTCCTCTGGGAGTTCCTGTCTAGTAAGGTAGGCTAGGAACGGTTCTGTCCACGGGGCGATGACCGCCATTATTACGTGGGCTGAAGGTGTAATTTCGGTGGCCGAGCCTCCAATTATGTCAGATTGTTCGGCGTCAAGTGGTGCAGTTAGGTCCGGGCTGTTATCTGCGGGTTCCCCCTCCCATGCTACGGATGGCTTGAACAGTCTTTCTAAAAAGATGTTGGGCGGGACTGCATCGCGTTTTGCTCCAATGCGTGCTAGGACATCCGCTGCCTGATTGTTTTCTCGAGCTATATGATAAAACTCCAACCCTTCGAACCGAGCTGACATTTTTAGGACAGCGTTGCGGTAAGCTGCCATTTTTGGATCCTTGGCATCGAAGTCTCCGTTTTTTTGGGATATCGCGAGGTTCGAGTCCCCGCGTACCTCTAGGCATTGAATGCCCATGGATACTGCCATCCGGAGACCATGTAGGAGGGCCTCATATTCGGCTGCATTGTTGGAGTCCGTGTACATGATCTGGAGCACATATTGAACTGTGTCTCCTGTGGGGGACGTCAAGACGACGCCAGCCCCTAGTCCGGCCAACATTTTGGAGCCGTCGAAATGCATGATCCAGTTTGAATATGTGCCGTACTCTTTAGGGAGCTCGGCCTCCGTCCATTCTGCGACGAAGTTGGCCAAAACTTGCGATTTAATAGCTCGCCGTGGTTTATAGGTTATATCGAACGGGGGGAGCTCCATGGCCCATTTTGCGATCCGGCCCGTTGCATCGCGGTTGTTGATAATATCGTTGAGTGGTACTTCCGAGGCTACTATTATGGAACACTCTTGAAAGTAGTGTCGTAGCTTCCAGGATGCCATGAATACCGCGTATGCAATCTTTTGATAATGCGGGTACCGTGATTTGCATGGAGTGAGGACAGTGGACACGTAGTAGACCGGCCTTTGAAGGGGGAGTTTGTGTCCGTCCGTTTCTCGCTCGACGACGAGTACTGCGCTGACAACTTGATGGGTTGCTGCAATGTACAATAGCATTGGTTCGCCGGTGTTTGGTGCGGCCAGGACTGGGTTTGTTGCCAATATGGCTTTTATTTCATCAAGTTCGGTCGTGGCAGCATCCGTCCACTCGAAGTGTTCGGTGCGCCGAAGGAGGCGATAAAGGGGCAGTGCCTTTTCTCCCAAGCGAGAGATAAAGCGGCTTAGAGCCGCCACACATCCGGTTAATTTTTGTATTTGTTTGAGGTCCTTTGGGATATCTAGTTGCGACAAAGCTCGGATCTTGGCCGGATTTGCTTCAATTCCTCTACCGGATACAATGAAGCCCAAAAGCTTTCCGGCTGGAACACCGAAAACGCATTTTTCCGGGTTGACCTTGATGTCGTATTTTCGGAGGTTGTCGAATGTTACCCTCAAGTCGTCTACTAAAGATTCAACATGTCTTGTTTTGACGACCACATCATCCACGTACGCCTCCACTATCTTGCCGATCTGGTTTGCCAGACATGTCTGAATCATGCGCTGATATGTTGCGCCGGTGTTTTTCAGCCCGAAGGGCATTGTGTTGAAGCAGAATGGGTCGTATGGTGTGATGAATGCTGTTGCGGCTTGGTCTGATTCTGCCATCTTAATTTGATGGTAACCAGAGTATGCATCGAGGAAACACAACAAATCATGTCCTGCGATGGCATCGATAATTTGATCGATACGGGGGAGGGGAAGGGATCCTTTGGGCAAGCCTTATTAAGGTCTTTAAAATCGACACACAGGCGCCAGGATTTGTCCTTCTTTGGTACCATCACCAGGTTTGCTAGCCAGTCCGGATGTTTTATGTCTCTAATGAATCCGGCCTCCAATAGCTTGGCTAGCTCCTCTCCCATAGCCTGTCTCTTGGGTTCAGAAAAATGCCGAAGGGCTTGTTTGACAGGTTTGAATCCTTTTAGGATATTTAAGCTATGTTCGGCCAGCCTGCGTGGGATTCCTGGAATGTCTGAAGGGTGCCAGGTGAAGATGTCCCAATTTTCACGTAGAAATTCTCACAATGCGGCGTCCATATCAGGGTTTAATCGTGCCCCGATGGAGGCTGTTTTATTGGGGTCCGTTGGATGGACCTGGAACTTGACTATTTCATCTGCTGGCTTAAATGATGAGGACATCAAAACCATTATTACACCCACAGCCCCTACTGTTACATATACTGGACCAATTACTAGAGCTCGCGCACGCCAATTAAATTACCAGGTACTTTCCTTTCTTGGTAATGATTCTAATGTTCATGAGATTATGATGCTGCCTAAATTGGATAAATTTGTTTTGCTTACAAATGAAGGGCCTAGCTTGGAGAAGGATGAACATTGGAGCAAGAACACGCATGGAGTTGATGGCATGCGCAAGGGGATCAAGAACGGAGTCACAAGTGATGATTTCAGGACTTTGAAGCCGCCATAAGGAGTGCATGAAGCCTTGGACGAAATATACAAGATGCCACTTCATAATATTCGTCCATAGGCTATTCTAGGTGCTGCGTCACCTTATTAATGGGCCAGGCCCATGTAATTTCGAAATACTTAAGTATAGGCTATTTTTAGAGTCCGTATGTGTGGGGAAACAAGAGTTAGGGTTGGTTTCGGACCCCACCCTCAAGGGCCACAAAATTCCCCCCTCTTCCTCCATATATATAGCCCTTAGGGCGTCGTTTAGACTTTGGGTTTTGTTTAGATTAAAAGTTTGCCATAGCTGCAACTTCGCGTACTTCGTTTGTGTCCAACGACCAGACCAAGACGTCACAGAACCCCACCTTGATCAATAAAGTTTTCATCTTATATTCGCAATATCCCGATTGCAATCTCAGTTTCTTGCTTGTTCTTCGTTTGCTCGCAGGAAACAGACCCTCGTGGTCAGGTTGATCGTGCTCCGGCGTGGTTAATAACCCTTGGAAGTTGGTTTAGCGATTGCTAAGGCACGACGTCTCGCACGTTCGTAGTCGGATCGTCAAGGTCGACTCCCATAGAAAACGATAGCCACCATCTCATCGAAACATCGGGACACCTTAGCCTCTATCAAGTGGTATCAGATTTCCAGGTTGCTTGGTGAGATTTTACAGTTTTTCGTAGATTAGATCGAGTCTGTTCTTCATACCTACAGTCCACGAAAAAGCCAGAAAAAAAAATTAGGGTTAGTTCATCATATCCGAACCAATCTGAGCCTCGGCATAATCTTTTTAGGGTTTTTGCTTTGTTGAATTTGCGGTTGCATCGTCGTGTCAAGTTGCTGGTCTTAGAGTCTAGTCTTTTAGAGTTTCGAGTTCTGGTCATAAGTTGTCACGCCGCCGCCGCACCATCATCATCGCCCATCTACCACTTTTGCTTATCCGCCACCGCTCTGAATCCAAATCCATATACCACCACAAATCCGTATCCATATACCACCACCAATCTGTATCCATATACCACCACTGCTACCATATACCACCACCGCTGCCATATACCACAACCATATATCCACCACCAATCCGAGTTCTTCTCATATTAGGTTTGTTCTTGAGATCAATCTAAATTCTGATTCGTGTTTCCTTGCCTGTGTAGGTCTCGGAAAAAAAAGAGTCTGGAGACCCCCGGGCAGTTTTTAGGCCAAAATTTTCACGGGTAAATTTTTTTCCCTATCCTATTTTTAGGCTTTTCTGAGTCTTTTGAGCCACGTGCCATCATAGTGATTTTTTGTCGCACTTTTTCATTGTCGCTGCCCTGATTTCCAGAAAAAAATTCGTGCGCATCCTATCAGTTCGACGAGGGAAGAGTTTTGAGACACTCGCCATTATAGTGATTTTTCGCAAAAAAAAAGAGGAGCGCAAAAAAAAGGAGCGCAAAAAAAAGAGTTCCAGAGTGTGCTTTTCCCTTATTTACGTCCAGCGCCGTGATTTTGTTAGTGTTCAAGGCTCGCGTCTCTAGCACGGTCTAGCCTAGGACTAGCATAGTACCGTCATTGAGCGTTTATTCAACTTTGCATCTCTGAATTGATTATTGCTGACCCTTTTTGCTATCATACTATAAGCCTTCCCAGCTCCACATACATCTACGTCATGCGTTTGACTCTCTCTGGCAATCGCTCTATCCAAGCTTTTGAGAAGTTTTGACTACAACGGTTGCCGATCACCACCTACTGCTGGGTAAGAACTGGTAAGAATTTGAGATTTGCTTGGCGGATTTGTGACACCCGCCACCACCACCACTTGTTAGTAGTCTGTAGGATCATATTCTTGTGTGTTTCTATTGCTGCTAACCATGCCAGGATCACAAGCCAACGAGACTGACTGGGAGAACTTGACGAACAAGGAGCTTCATGATACGTTTCAGCAAATGATGAGTGGACAGGTGCAAGATGTGATAAACAGATTTGAAGAGGCCATGGAGAAGATAGATGGCATGGAGAAGACGTTTGAAACAAAGCTCGATAACAAGTTTGCTGAATTGCTTTCGCGTTTTCCATCACCACCACCGGCTGCTCCTGCCGCACCTCTGCAACAACAGCAACAACATCGACTACCTCCACGTCGGGAAACAGCCCTCCGCCAAGCGAGCCGTGTCCCTCTTCAGTCGGGCCAAACTGCTGATGCTGCTGTTGATACTTCTGTGGCTCCTACTGCTGATGTGGAGGAGGATGATTATGTGGGAGATTATGAGGATGAGGTTGATCAAAATCAGAACTACGTGCCACCACCAGCACAGCAACCACCAGGTCGTCCACATGCAAATAATGGCAATGGTAGGGCTCACCCTCAAGTACGAGATCATGACCATCTCCCTAAACTAAAATTGAATATTCCACCATTTGAGGGTAGATATGTTCCTGATATATATCTTACTTGGGAGTTAGAAACTGAACAACGATTTACATGTTTACAATATCCCGAGGAGAGACGTGTTCCTGCTACTGTTTGTGCATTCACTAGTTTTGCATGTGTTTGGTGGTCTGAGCATTGTAGATTATATCCTATTCCGGCTACTTGGGCTGCTTTGAAAACTGCTATGCATACTCGTTGGGTTCCACCATATTATCAACGTGAATTACTTCAAAAATTGCAGCGCTTAAGACAAGGAAAAAATTATGTAGAAGAATATTATCAGGAATTACAAACTGGCATGATTAGATGTGGTATTGTTGAGGAGAATGAAGCTATGCTTGCACGTTTTATGGGTGGATTAAATAGAGAGATTCAGACGATTCTAGAGTATAAGGAGTATACTAATATCACTCGTTTATTCCATCTTGCTTGTAAAGCTGAACATGAAGTGCAGGATCGACAGGCATTGGTGCGGACTAACTTTTTTGCAGGTCGACCTTCATCATGGACACCACGTGCATCATCTACTTCCACACGTTCTGCTACACCGTCGCCTCCGTCGGTTGCCACCTCCAACCGTGATACAATAAAGCAGGCACAATCACCACTATTTGCCAAGAACACACCTTCTGGGCCTGCAAAGAGCTCTTCTTCATCCATGGCATCAATAGGGCAAACACATGATATTATTTGTCGACGTTGCAAGGGTGGAGGTCATTATGCGAGAGAATGCCCATCTAAGCGTGTGATGATTGTTACTGAGGATGGTGGGTATGAGTCCGCTAGTGACTATGATGAGGAGACTTTGGCTCTTATTACACGTGAAGAACACGGTCGAGACGATTCTGATCATGAGACGCAATACATGGCTCCTGAAGATGCTGACAGGTATGAATGTTTAGTTGCTCAACGTGTTTTGAGTGTGCAGGATACACAAGCTGAGCAAAATCAGAGGCATAATTTGTTCCATACAAAGGGAGTTGTGAAGGAACATTCTATTCGCGTGATCATAGATGGAGGGAGCTGCAATAACTTGGCTAGCATGGAGATGGTGGAGAAGCTATCTCTCACCACAAGACCACATCCACATCCTTACTACATCCAATGGTTCAACAACAGCGGCAAGGTTAAGGTAACACATATTGTTCGTGTGCATTTTAGTATCTCTACATATGCTGATTATGTTGATTGTGATGTGGTACCTATGCAAGCATGTTCCTTATTACTTGGTAGACCATGGCAATTTGATAAAAATTCTGTACACCATGGTAGAAACAATCAGTATACTCTTGTTCATAACGATAAAAATATTACTTTGCTTCCTATGACTCCTGATTCCATTTTGAAAGATGATATTAATAGAGCTAATAAAGCAAAACAGGAGACAAATAAGAGTGAAAATCAGATTGTGGCAAAAGAATTTGAGCACCAAATGAAGCCTAATAATAAACCATCTACTGTTGTTTCTGAAATTAAATTGAAATGTGCATGTTTACTTGCCACCAAATCTGATATTGATGAGCTAGATTTTAGCAAATCTGTTTGCTATGCTTTTGTGTGCAAAGAGGCATTATTTTCATTCGGGACATGCCTTCCTCTTTGCCCCCTACTGTCACTAACATTTTGCAGGAGTTCGCTGACGTCTTTCCACAAGACGTGCCACCGGGATTACCACCTATTCGAGGGATTGAGCATCAAATTGACTTAATTCCCGGTGCTTCGCTACCCAACCGTGCACCATACCGTACCAATCCAGAGGAGACGAAGGAGATTAGGCGTCAAGTACAAGAACTGCTCGACAAACGTTATATACACAAATCCCTTAGTCCTTGTGCTGTTCCTATCATTTTAGTGCCGAAAAAGGATGGTACGTCGCGTATGTGCGTTGATTGTAGAGGCATTAATAATATTACTATTCGTTATCGTCATCCTATTCCTAGGCTAGATGATATGCTTGATTAATTGAGTGGCTCTACAATATTCTCCAAAGTTGATTTGCATAGTGGATACCATCAAATTCGTATGAAATTGGGTGATGAATGGAAAACAGCATTTAAAACTAAGTTTGGATTATATGAGTGGTTAGTCATGCCTTTTGGGTTAACTAATGCACCTAGTACTTTCATGAGGTTAATGAACGAAGTTTTACGTGCTTTCATTGGACGATTTGTGGTAGTTTACTTTGATGACATATTGATTTATTGCAAATCTTTGGAGGAACATTTACGTGCTGTTTTTATTGCTCTACGTGATGCACGTTTGTTTGGAAACCTTGGAAAGTGCACCTTTTGCACCGACCGAGTATCTTTTCTTGGCTATGTTGT
Source organism: Triticum dicoccoides (assembly GCF_002162155.2). Classification (NCBI taxonomy): domain Eukaryota; kingdom Viridiplantae; phylum Streptophyta; class Magnoliopsida; order Poales; family Poaceae; genus Triticum; species Triticum dicoccoides. The sequence goes on along the minus strand of NC_041382.1, from coordinate 300,585,868 downwards.
TACTCCACAGGGAATTGAAGTTGATAAAGCCAAGATTGAAGCTATTGAGAGTTGGCCGCAGCCCAAAACGGTCACACAAGTGAGGAGTTTCCTTGGCCTCGCTGGTTTCTATAGGCGTTTTGGGAGAGATTTCAGCACCATTGCTGCACCTCTCAACGAGATTACAAAGAAGGATGTGCCTTTTGTCTGGGGTACCGCACAGGAAGAAGCCTTCACAGTATTGAAAGATAAGTTGACACATGCTCCTTTACTCCAACTTCCTAATTTCAATAAGACTTTTGAGCTTGAATGTGATGCTAGTGGAATTGGATTAGGAGGTGTGTTATTACAAGATGGAAAACCTATTGCATACTTTTCTGAAAAATTGAGTGGGCCTAGTCTGAACTATTCTACTTATGATAAAGAATTATCTGCTCTTGTTCGGACCTTAGAAACATGGCAACATTATTTATGGCCCAAGGAATTTGTTATACATTCTGATCATGAATCTTTGAAACACATTAAAAGTCAAGCAGAACTGAACCGTAGACATGCTAAATGGGTTGAATTCATTGAGACTTTCCCTTATGTCATTAAACACAAGAAGGGTAAAGAAAATGTTATTGCTGATGCCTTGTCTCGTCGTTATACTATGCTTTCACAACTTGACTTTATAATATTTGGTTTGGAGACCATCAAAGATCAATATGTTCATGATGCTGAATTTAAAGATGTATTGCAAGCTAACAAGCTATGCATTCCAGCTAGCTCCGTTCGTCTTTTGTTATTGCAGGAGGCGCATGGAGGAGGATTAATGGGACACTTTGGCGTCAAGAAGACAGAGGATATACTTGCTACACATTTCTTTTGGCCAAAGATGAGACGGGATGTTGAGCGTTTTGTTGCTCGCTGCACTACATGTCAAAGAGCTAAGTCACGACTCAATCCTCATGGTTTATATATGCCTTTGCCTGTACCTAGTGTTCCTTGGGAGGATATATCTATGGACTTTGTTTTAGGTTTACCTCGAACAAAGAAGGGGAGGGATAGCATATTTGTTGTCGTGGATAGGTTCTCGAAAATGGCACACTTTATACCATGTCATAAAAGCGATGATGCTGTTAATGTTGCTGATTTGTTCTTTTGTGAAATTATTCGCTTACATGGTGTGCCAAATACTATTGTTTCAGATCGTGATACTAAATTTCTTAGCCACTTTTGGAGATGTTTATGGGCTAAGTTGGGGACTAAGCTGCTTTTTAGTACTACTTGTCACCCCCAAACTGATGACAAACTGAAGTAGTCAATAGAACATCTTCTACTATGCTTAGGGCTGTTTTGAAGAATAACAAGAAAATGTGGGAAGAATGTTTGCCTCATATTGAATTTGCTTATAATCGTTCATTGCATTCTACTACTAAGATGTGCCCTTTTAAAATTGTGTATGGTTTCCTACCTCGTGCACCTATTGATTTGTTGCCTCTTCCATCTTCAGAGAAGGTTAATTTTGATGCTAAAGAACGTTCTGAATTGATTTTAAAAATGCATGAGTTAACCAAGGAAAACATTGAGCGTATGACTGCTAAATATAAACTTGCTGGAGATAAGGGTAGAAAACATGTTGTGTTTGCGCCTGGAGATCTTGTTTGGTTACATTTGCGTAAAGATAGATTTCCTAATCTGCGCAAATCAAAGCTAATGCCACGTGCTGATGGTCCTTTTAAGGTGTTAGAGAAAATAAATGATAATGCATATAAACTTGAGCTACCTGTAGATTTTGGGGTTAGTCCCACTTTTAACATTGCAGATTTGAAGCCTTATTTGGGTGAGGAAGATGCGCTTCTGTCGAGGACGACTTCATTTCAAGAAGGGGAGGATGATGAGGACATCAATACCATTGTTACACCCACAGCCCTACTGTTACATATACTGGACCAATTACTAGAGCTCGCGCACGCCAATTAAATTACCAGGTACTTTCCTTTCTTGGTAATGATTCTAATGTTCATGAGATTATGATGCTGCCTAAATTGGATACATTTGTTTTGCTTACAAATGAAGGGCCTAGCTTGGAGAAGGATGAACATTGGAGCAAGAACACGCATGGAGTTGATGGCATGCGCAAGGGGATCAAGAACGGAGTTATAAGTGATGATTTCAGGACTTTGAAGCCGCCATAAGGAGTGCATGAAGCCTGGGACGAAATATACAAGATGCCACTTCATAATATTCGTCCATAGGCTATTCTAGGTGCTGCGTCACCTTATTAATGGGCCAGGCCCATGTAATTTCGAAATACTTAAGTATAGGCTATTTTTAGAGTCTGTATGTGTGGGGAAACAAGAGTTAGGGTTGGTTTCGGACCCCACCCTCAAGGGCCACGAAATTCCGCCCTCTTCCTCCATATATACAGCCCTTAGGGCGTCGTTTAGACTTTGGGTTTTGTTTAGATTAAAAGTTTGCCATAGCTGCAACTTTGCGTACTTCGTTTGTGTCCAACGACCAGACCAAGACGTCACAGAACCCCACCTTGATCAATAAAGTTTTCATCTTATATTCGCAATATCCTGATTGCAATCTCAGTTTCTTGCTTGTTCTTCGTTTGCTCGCAGGAAACAGACCCTCGTGGTCAGGTTGATCGTGCTCCGGCGTGGTCAATAACCCTCGGAAGTTGGTTTAGCGATTGCTAAGGCGCGACGTCTCGCACGTTTGTAGTCGGATCGTCAAGGTCGACTCCCACAGAAAACGATAGCCACCATCTCATCGAAACATCGGGACACCTTAGCCTCTATCATTAAAGGATGTGGACTTGGATCTCTTGTCGAGTATCACATCATCCCTGTTAACTATGGAGTGCAGCGCAGTTAGTTCCTCAGCTGCTAAGGCTTCGGATAGTGCCTCCAGGGCTAATGCGGCTGTCTTGTTTTCGGCGCGGAGTGCTATGTCCGGATCACTAGCGAGAGTGATAATACCGTTCGGCCCGGGCATCTTGAGCTTCATGTACCCGTAATGGGGTATTGCTTGGAAGATTGTAAATGCTTCCCGCCCTAGTAGGGCGTGATATCCGCTGCTGAATGGGGCCACCTGAAATGTGACCTCTTCGGATCTGTAATTATCCGGCGTGCCGAACACCACATCTAGTGTGATTTTTCCTGTGCAACGCACTTCCTGACAGGGATTATTCCTCTAAAGGTTGTGCTACTTCGCTCAACGCGGCTCCAGTCTAGTCCATTTTTTGAAGAGTTTCCTCATAAATGAGGTTCAATCCGCTGCCTCCATCCATGAGTACCTTGGTGAGGCGAAAGCCGTCCACTATTGGACTGAGGACCAATGCGGCTGGTGCTCGGGCTGTTCGGAATTTAGGTTCATCACTTGCGTTGAAGGTAATAGCCATGTCGCTCCATGGGTTTATTGTTGCTACTTGATAGACTTCGGCAAGGCTGCGGAGTGTTCTTTTTCGCATATTATTTGATGCGAAGGTCTCGAAGACTGTGAGAACGGTACTGGTGTCCCCGGGGTGGTTTTCTGTGGCCTCCAAAACTAAGAGGTCCTCGCCAATTTTGGCCACCTGCCGGAGTATCCAACATGCTCTAAGGCTGTGAGTTGGTGTGGCGTCCTCTATACTGTGAATTTTACAGGGTCCATCAAGCCATCTTTCCAGTACGGTTCCATTTTCTTTAGAGGGTTTTGGTTTTTTGGTGTTCAACCCGGGTGTCTTATGATGATGCACCCTCTTAGTCCGGACGGGATTGCTATTCAAGGCCGGATTATCCCAAAAATTTATTTCGGTTTTCCAGGCACTTTCCATCGCACAGTACTTTTGTACTATGGACGCCAAGTTAGCGAAGCGTGTAATATCACGACGACTTATGGCGTTAAGGATTCCCTCATCCATGCAATTACTACAGAAGATTGATATTGCGTCTCCCTCGTGGCAATCCTTTATCCTGTTCATAACCAGGAGGAATCTAGCCCAGTAATGATGTACTGTTTCCTCGGCCTTTTGCCTGATTTGGGAAAGATTGCTTATGTTCGGGTGGGCGGGTGGCGTTGATTCTGAGACCTCGCCCAATCTAAGATTTAGAGGCCGAAGAGCTTCCGAACTTTGAGGTCCGGATTCTTGGATGTTGTCCAATGAGTCTAGCCCGTTGCTTGATTCTAAGCTCAGGTCTCGAGTTACATCCTCCCCTCCGCGAGTATCCGGCTTGGAGGGGTCAAGAATTCGGACATAACTAGTCCTTAAAATAGATGAAGGGTCGCCGCACTGCGCCTCTACCACGGCGACGTGGTGGGTGACCTGGGGAGAGTTAATTTCTCTTAGATCGGGTTTAAGCCCAACCTGGTCATAATCCGTTGCGACCCCCAGGGCGGCGCTGCGATCCAAGAGCTCGTTTACGGAATAGAGCTCCATCGGATCTAGCCGCTCGACAAGTTCTGAGCTGACGTGAAGGTTGCTTTTGATGACCCGAGAGGTCACCGTCGGCGCAACGGCCGAACAGGCGGTCATGAGGAAACCACCTAGCCGGAGAGTTTGGCCGACAACCAAGGCTCCCTCAGCGACGGTGCCGTCTTTAAAGACGGGAGGAGGCATCCTTCCTGATTGCGACGGCACAGTGGAATTCTCAATGAAAGCACCAATGTCGGTGTCAAAACCGGCGGATCTCGGGTAGGGGGTCCCGAACTGTGCGTCTAGGCGGATGGTAACTGGAGACAGGGGACATGATGTTTTTACCCAGGTTCGGGCCCTCTCGATGGAGGTAAAACCCTACTCCTGCTTGATTAATATTGATGATATGGGTAGTACAAGAGTAGATCTACCACGAGATCAAGGAGGCTAAACCCTAGAAGCTAGCCTATGGTATGATTGTTGTATGATGGAGTTGTCCTACGGACTAGAACCCTCCGGTTTATATAGACACCGGATAGGGTTAGGGTTACACAGAGTCGGTTACAATGGTAGGAGATCTTGAATATCCGCATCGCCAAGCTTGCCTTCCACGCCAAGGAAAGTCCCCTTCGGACACGGGACGAAGTCTTCAATCTTGTATCTTCATAGTCCTGGAGTCCGGCTGAAGGTATAGTCCGGCTACCCGAACACCCCCTAATCCAGGACTCCCTCAGCGGCACCAGGAGAACTACTGCAATTGTGCCCCGGTTCAGCCAGGCGAGCACCTCAGTAGAGAAAGATGAAAACTGACTGTCATGATATAGCGTGAGACTGGTCAACCACTCGATGACCTATCGGAATCTTCGGGATTCCTCCGCACTAACGAAGGGCCGTTTCTCGGCCAGGCACAAACGCGCCCTGAGTTCGGGCGAGCGCGGCGCCACCAGGGGCTATGTAGTAGCCTCACTGTCAAACTCCTATGGCTATGTGAAAGTGATAAAGCATTGTAGTCTGATTGCCTAGTTCGCTGCGCTATCACCTCCTTCATGGACCAAGACGTTGGATCATGTGTGAAAATGCGCCTTCTGCGAAAACCCCCGTATTATATGCGTGGGGGCTGAAGCCGACGACTGCCATCTTTCAGATTATATATACATATATCTTAACGGGCGCACAAGAGGCATTATAATACTTGCAGGCACAAGTATAAAAAGCTTCTACAATTCATCAAAATATTGTTTTACAATAATACATGTTATTCGAACATAATATCCTTCGAGCACTGCGTCTCTATTAAATGAGCGCCCTGCAGAACTTCCTGAAAATAGTGCTCGGTAGGTACTCGGCTTCCGTCCGAGTCTTGGGATGCAACAGCAGTGGCCTCCATATCTGCCCAGTATGTCTTGACACGGGAAAGGGCCATCCGCGCAGCCTCTATGCACGCTGACCTCTTCATCGCATTGATATATGACACTGCGCCAAGGAAATGCTGCACCAACATAAAATAACTTTTCGGCTCTGGCCTTTTCGGCCACAGATGACCCACGACATATTTCATGGCGAGTTCGGATAACCTATTCAGCTCAGCCCATTCGGCCAACGATCGGTTAATGGAAGTGGACGCTCTGGATTGTGGAACTGCGACCAGAAGAGCTTTTCCACTTCGCGATCCTCTTGATCTCGGAAGTGTTCGGCCGCGTCCGCGACACTCGCCGTCAAATCCAGATAAGTGTCCGCCGTACTCCACATCCGGTCCAATGAAGCATATTTAGGATCCCCGAACTTCATCTGCAGCATAAAGGGCTTTCCAGCCGCGATATCTCCAGATTGACGTAGCTCCTCCTTCACTGCTCTCATCGCAGGGCGAGCATCCTTGGCCGCTGTAGTGGCCTTCTCCAGGTCCGTCTGTTCCGCCCGATCTTCCTTTTCAAGAAGTTTGTAACGGTCAGCAGCGCTCTTCAACTTCACAGCCATCTCGGCCATTTCCTTCTTGCTTCGGCAGTGAGCAGCCTGTTCAGCTTTCAGCTCTTCAGATGCCTTTACGGCAGCCGCATCACTTTTCCTGGCTTGCTCCTTGGCTCAGGCGAGTTCCGCCCGAAGGTTCTACATGGCGGCGGCACCATCTGCATCAAGCGCACATGTTGTAAGATACTGGCATCAAGCTCCTCTTACCAGGTGTCTCCGGAGAAATTACATACCTTGTGCCTCGTCAAGCCGCTTGTTGACAAGCGCGATGTCGGCATCTGCCACATCAAGTTGCCGCTTTAGCTCGGCAAATTCATCAGTCTGGCTAGCCACCGGACACTTCGCCACCTACATGAGAAGGCAGCAAATTTATGACTAGGACTATGATTCTCCGTGTCGTCGTCGTCTTCGACAACACACAGAGTCTCAGGGGCTACTATCTACACAGGGTGCATCTTATTTATGCGAAACTGTCAAAAGGTACATTACTTTGCGTACCTCAAAACCTGTCAGTAAACTCCTGACGGCCTCGTGCAACCCGCTCTCCGTGGATGAAATCCTTTCTATCACCGTACCCATCAACGTACGGTGCTCCTCTGAGATAGACACTCGCCCTAGCAGATCCTTCAGTTCCTCCGACTGTGCACCGGGCGGTGCCGAACTCGTTCGATGGCCTTTTTCGAAGGCCGGACATGGAGGGCTTTGGGGGGACATATGACTGCCTTTCGGCCCTGCCGGATTCGGAGAAACCCTCCACGACGATACCTCAGGGTCGCCCGCCTCATAAGGCGGTACGGCAGGGGGAGGCGTTCCGCTCTCCATCATCTCTGGAAGAAGATCCCCCGAAGATGAGCTCTGCTGAGAAGGGCTGAGATCCGAACTACAAGCTAAAATTTCGGTTATTTTCCTCAGAAATAAAACAGGGATTTCTCTCATTTTAAACCTCCCCTCTCTACTTACAGCTCGGTGGAGGGCTATTCCCTTGAGGTCATAGCACGGCCGAGGTATCCCCGGGCACAGGACCCTCTGGCGAAGATTTCTTCCCCCGCTTTGAGAACGTGGTCTCCGGGTCTTCAAAGGCGGTCCTCTTCTTCCCCTGAGTAGAGGAATTTTCGATTCCTCCTTTTCGGACAGCCTCCTTCGGGGAGGCAGCCACTTCCTTGTCCTCCCCTTCGCTTTCTTCCGAAGGCACGATCTCCAACATCCTGGTTAACACGGGATCCGGCGAGGTCTCAGGAAGGGGAGTCGGACACCTGATTAACTTCGCCTTCGCTACCCACTCCTGTTTCAAAGACAACTCTTTTAAGGGTGATGTTGTGATAAATGAACGGATGGTGTGTCCGGGAACAGAGCTACTTACTTGAGTATCCGGACGATTGCAGCTCACTACTAGGAAAACGGCTATAGATGAAATGGACACTAATGGCGCACCACGTGTGTGGTGCGCCATTAGAATATAGCAATGGCGCACCACATACAGGTACGCCATTAGTAATATATTACTAATGGCGCACCTGGTGTGCGGTGCGCCATTAGAAGTTTTGAAAAAAAAACAAAATTTGTTACTAATGGCGCACCATGGGTGTGGTGCGCCATTACTAGTTGACATAGTAATGGCGCACCACACCCACGGTGCGCCATTAGAAGTTTTGAAAAAAAAGTAAAAAAATA
>NC_041382.1:300536582-300577269 GCF_002162155.2 Triticum dicoccoides | reverse complement strand
TAATGGCGCACCACCCCACGGTGCGCCATTACTAGTTTGCCCGACTTCCACCGAATGCACCCCCCCCGGTGGACCGCCTTTTCAGTTTTAAAAAAAATGATAAAAATGTCAAAAAAATAAAAGAAAATAAGTTTTCCATGTGATATGTGGTCTAGTTATTGGGAAAATTTACAAATATAAATTTCGACTTTATTTGCAAAATCTCTCTGGAAATTTGTAAAATGGGCATAACTTTTGCATACGAACTCGGATTAAAAAGTTTTATACTCCCTCCGTTCGGAATTACTTGTCATAGAAATGGATGTATCTAGACGTATTTTAGTTCTAGATACATCCAATTCTGAGACAAGTAATTCCGAACGGAGGGAGTATATGAAAAATCATCTACTCGAAAAGTTACGGGGCTTTCAAGATCTAGAGGCAAAAAAAGTCAAAAAAAGGTTTTGAATTTTTTTATAATTTTATTCAAAAAATGATACGTAATATGACCGGGAAGTTTGAAATATTTTTCAAAATTTCATCATAGTCATGAACATGAACAAAGTCCTAGACATCAACAAGGTATAATAGGATTGACATGCTAAATATATCAACAAGTGCCTGTGAAGTGAGCTGTTGCTGGGGTTGGATAGTACTCTAAAGTTAAGCGTGCTTGGGTTGTAGTAGTGTGAGGATGGGTGACCTTTTGGGAAGTTTGACTGCGGAGTGTGATTTGACCTGAGATTAAGACATAATGACCTGAGATTAAAAAACGAAAAAAATTTGAAATTTTTTGAAAAAAATTAAAAAAAAATCTGAAAAAAATTGTTACTAATGGCGCACTTCTATGTGGTGCGCCATTAGAATACCAGATTCTAATGGCGCACCACAGGTGCGCCATTAGAAAAAAAATTCTAATGGCGTGATGCTAGTGCCGCACCAGTAGTGCGCCATTAGTAGCGAAAATAGGTGCGCCACTAGCAGCCCTTTTTCTAGTAGTGTCAGTCCTGCATCCTCCGTAAAATCCGGACACACTACTTGTGGTCCGAAGAACAATTTGTACATCTCCACGGGCGTCATGCCAAGAAAATGTTGGAGAGCTCGCGGTCCCTCTGGGTTGAACTCCCACAGGCAGAGGGGGCGACGTTTGCAGGGCAGAACTCGGTGAATTAGCATAACCTATGTCACCACTAGCAGCCCTTTTTCTAGTAGTGTCAGTCCTGCGTCCTCCGTAAAACCCGGACACACTACTTGTGGTCCGAAGAACAATTTGTACATCTCCACGGGCGTCATGCCAAGAAAATGTTGGAGAGCTCGCGGTCCCTCTGGGTTGAACTCCCACAGGCAGAGGGGGCGACGTTTGCATGGCAGAACTCGGTGAATTAGCATAACCTATGTCACCACGACCAGACTGATGTCCCTTTCTAGGAGATCTCGGATGTGGCCCTGCAATAGGGGCACGTCCTTTGCCAGCCCCCAGTCCAGCCCCTTATTGACCCATGACGCTAGTCGTGGCGGGGGACCCGAGCGGAAAGCAGGTGGCGCCACCCACTTGGTGCCCCTGGGAGCTGTGATGTAAAACCACTCTTGTTGCCATAAGCTGAACTCCTCTTGAAAAGAGCCCTCGGGCCATGGAGCGTCAACATTCTTGCTTATAACAGCGCCTCTGCACTCCGCGTGATGTCCCTTGATCATCTTCGGCTCTACTTTAAAGGTTTTAAGCCACAGTCCGAACTGAGCGGTAACACGGAGGAAGGCTTCGCACACGACGATGAATGATGAGATATGGAGGATGGACTCCGGAGCTAAGTCGTGAAATTCCAGCCCATAATAAAACATGAGTGTCGGTGTCAAAAACGGCGGATCTCGGGTAGGGGGTCCCGAACTGTGCGTCTAGGCGGATGGTAACAGGAGACAAGGGACGCGATGTTTTTACCCAGGTTCGGGCCCTCTCGATGGAGGTAAAACCCTACTCCTGCTTGATTAATATTGATGATATGGGTAGTACAAGAGTAGATCTACCACGAGATCAAGGAGGCTAAACCCTAGAAGCTAGCCTATGGTATGATTGTTGTTCTTGGTCCTACGAACTAAACCCTCCGGTTTATATAGACACCGGAGGGGGTTAGGGTTACACAGAGTCGGTTACAATGGTAGGAGATCTACATATCTGTATCGCCAAGCTTGCCTTCCACGCCAAGGAAAGTCCCTTCCGGACACGGGACGAAGTCTTCAATCTTGTATCTTCATAGTCCAGGAGTCCGGCTGAAGGTATAGTCCGGCTATCCGGACACCCCCTAATCCAGGACTCCCTCAGTAGCCCCTGAACCAGCCTTCAATGACGACGCGTCCGACGCGCAAGTTGTCTTCGGCATTGCAAGGTGGGTTCCTCCTCCAAGTACTTTGTAGAAGATTACGAACACAAGGATAGTGTCCGACTCTGCAAAACAAGTCTCCACATATTGCCATAGAGAGAATAATATTTACACAAATCTAATCTGCTGATGTATTCCGTGGCGTGACATCACACCACGGCCAAGCCTTTATTCGAATCGTTTTCACTGTCCCACCTCAGCGCGTTTAGGGAGGCAGTTACCTTGGCATGTCTTGTCGAAGCAGAGATCGTGTCCCCTTATTCCGGGATTCTCATCAATACGGGCGTGGGTAACCCAACCGCGCCATTGATTACGGCGCTTGGGAGATAAGCGAGTTTTATCAGGCTGGTGGGGACGCATAGCTGCATCCGCCCATATAAGGGGATAAGGATCCACCTTTTCACCTACGCCTTCTTCCTCCTTTGCCTATCCATCTTCTGCGCACTTGAGCTCCAGCGCCCAAGTCCGCACTTCCCACCTCGACCTTCTCCAGCCATGTCCGGAGCGGGAGGCAAGTGGATGGTCTCCTCCGTCAAGGAGGGACACATAAAAAAGCTAAGGAAGGCCGGATACTTGTCTGACAACATCGCGCACCGGCTTCCCGAAGAGGGGCAGCTCATCCCCACCCCCGGGCCCCATGAGAGGGTGGTGTTCCTCCCCCATTTCCTCCGCGGACTGGGCTTTCCTCTCCACCCATTTGTCCGGGGGCTCATGTTCTACTATGGCCTGGATTTCCACGATCTAGCCCCGAACTTCATCCTCAACATCTCAGCGTTTATCGTCGTGTGCGAGGCTTTCCTCTGCATCCGCCCCCATTTCGGCCTATGGCTCAAGGATTCCAATGTCAAGCCGAAGGTGGTGCGCGGCAACCAGGCGGAGTGCGGAGGTGCCATGGCGGGCAAGATGCCCAACGTCCTATGGCTCGAGGGCTCCTTTGTGGAGACCCTAAAGGGGTGGCAATCGGGGTGGTTTTACATCACTGAGCCGCGCGATCCTGAATGGGTCGCAGCCCCCGAGTTCCGGTCCGGACCCCCCACGCGGCTCACGTCCTGGAAAGAGACGGGTCTGTCGTGGGGCTACAAAGGAGAGGTGACTGGACTGAAACATGCATCCAAACCCTGGTGAACAAGAAGCTCAAGCTTGTCAATGTAGTCCAGGTTATGCTCATCCACCGGATCCTCCCGTGTCAACAACGGGCCTTAAACCTGTGGGAGTTCGACCAGGCACAGCACCGAACTCTGAGCAAGCTCTTCGACACGACGTACGAAGATGCTTGGAGGGTGCTATTCAAGGGCGCCGAAGCTCCCGCATCCACTTCTGAGGATCGCGGATTCAGCATGCAACATCACGCTAGTGCGGTAAGCTATCTTTACCTTTTACAGGGCATTAGTTTTTCATAGTTTGACTCCATGCGGGATCTAAGCTCCCTTACCTTTGACAGGATTGGCAGGTGAAGTCCGGACAGATCGACTGTCCGGCTCCTTTGCCCGAAGACCCGGCCAATGCTCGCTTGGCGAAGCTGCTGGTTCTGGCACCTTATGTGGTGCCGGAGAAGAAGGTCAAGAAGAAGGCCACGGGGACTCGAAAGAGTGCCCGGTGCCTGGAGGTGTCGGATTCATCATCCGACGAATCCGAGATGCACTCCTCCCGTGAAGACGAGGAGGAAGAAGAAGAGACCTCTCCCCCTCCAACGGGGGGAGGAAAGAAAAGGAAGGCCGCCCCGACCGGGGAGGCCGAAGGGTCCAGAAAGAGGAAGACCCCTCCTCCGGACTACTCCATCGACGCCGATGATGGCGAAGAGGAGTGGCCGCACAGGGCCAAGCGCCCGGCGAAATCGTAAGTATTCGGATACCAGAGTAATTCATAGCATTCCTTTATGGCACAACCTTTCCTTATGTCGAATACGATTATGCAGTCCACCCAAGGCCGGGCTCGACGAGTCGTCGAGCGGCTCCCTGAATTCGTCGGATGTGAATTCACTTCCGACGGCTACCTCCCCCCGCCCCATGGACGACGCCGAAGTGTTGTCCCAACAGGTTCTGAGTCGAGAGGAGGTGGTCCTGGAGGCGCCGCAAGGCGACTTCCCGGATTCCAGGAGTAAAGGGGACAAAACCCCCCAAGGCTCCAAGTCCGGCTTTGAGCCGGACACCGCGCCGGAATCCTCAACGATTCCGGACTGCGGCAGGCGACCTCCTTCTAAGAGGAGCAAGCCTGCTGAGCCGGCGGCCCCCGTCCAACCGAAGGCGCCGGACAATCTGCTGGAGGTACTTAAGGGCGCCTCCATCGACGAGGAGCACCGCACTATTATGAGTGCGGTGATCCAGAAGGTTCAGTTCGCCAAGAGCGGACTGACTGAAGCTTGGGCCAGCCTTCTAACAGGCTTTGGGGTAAGTAAAAAATATGTAAGAATATTACCGCATAGACAGTAGCCCCTGATGCTCTGTTTGGCGTTCGGAAAGAAAAGCCGAATAGAGGATCTAATAAAATTCATAGGTGTCTAACAAAAAATGAGTCAATATGCGTATGCAGGCTTCGCTGCTAATGTCCGCCGCACTGACTGCGGAGGTGGAGACGTTGAAGCGGGACCTCGGGCGGTCCGAGCAAGAGCTCGGCCTTGCCAAGCGGCAGCTCGAGGAGAAGGAAGGTAAGGAGTACCTTATTAAAAAGTACAAAAAATGTGCAATTGCAAAAAATGACAGGATTTAACGTGGCTATTGTAGGAGCCACGACTGAGGTGGCGACCCTTAAGCAAGCGCTGTCCGAGGCCGAGAAGAGGGCAGCCACGGAGCGCACCGAGCGGGACAAGTATGAGGCGTAGGTTGGCGAGGTGCGGCAAGAGCTCTAGGCTCTCATGAAAAAACATGAGAGTTTGGAGCTTGACTCGAAGACGCGAGCGTCCGAGCTCGCGGCGACCATTGAAAATGCCCAGTCTACCAAGGCTGAAGCCCAGAAGGCCATTCAGGAGGTGGACGCGATGAAGAAGATAGCGGCGGGTAAGGCTTTCTTTATGCAAAGCAAGCATGTGAAAGTCAATTACTTGTTACTTACCCGAATCCGGAGCTCTCCAGGAGCATTCGCAGATTTGCCTCGCAGCGTGTCCGATGCCGCTGCATTCTACCGAACCGAGGAGGGCAGCTCGATGGAGAAAGTGTTCTGGTCTCAGTATGCTGAGGCCGGACACCCTGTGCCCCTGAGCGACTAGTTGAAGCAACTGGTCGAGCTCCACAAGGTGGCCGAACAGGCCATGAAGGGCCTCATAGTTTGGCTGTGGCCTAGAGAGGCTCTGCCTGGGAGCTACTTCGGGCTGGTGCGGCGGCTGGTGGAGGCCTGTCCAAGGCTCGAAGTCATCAAGTGCTCCGTCTGCATCGAGGGTGCTCGTAGGGCCCTTGCCCGTGCTAAGGTGCACTGGGGTAGGTTGGATGCTGAGAAGGTTGTGAAGGACGGGCCACTGCCAGGGAAAGAGCATCGCAAGCCCGAGATGTATTATGAGGGTGTTCTGAAGGGTGCCCGCCTTATGGCGGATCAATGTTCCAGGGATGTAATTTTTGAGTAAACTCGCTCGTTTTGTCCTGTGCGCTGAAAACTTGTTCATAAGCGCTAAGCAATGCTTTTTGAATTTAAAATATTACCTTCTGTGCGGCTGTTTATCAAATTTGAGAGATGGCGAGTCGTCGGCTTCTGCCCCCATGCCACTAGTGCTGGGGTGTTCGGGATAACCTGAGCGCTCTTGTTCCCATTTTTGGGTCCTTCGAGGGAGGCGCTCAGCACAACGAACAAGGCAATCGGACTATAATGCTTGAACACTCTCACTTAGCCATAGAATTCTATAATTTTAAATTTCAGCGAAGCCCCTAGTATTCGGAAGACCGAGTTCGGGGCGCTATCCACGCCTAGGCCGGACAAGGCCGACTCCTCGCTCTAAGCGGCATAAGTCTTTAAGGACTCGAAAAACCTCTCGAACAGCAACCAGTCTCTCGCTTTATCATGACAGTCAGTTTTAGCTTTCTCTACTGAGGTGCTCAGCCCAGCTCAACTGGGGCACAATCGTAGTAGTTCTCCTAGTGCCACCTTAGCCGATATAGCGGAACGTAAGGCACCAAAACATAGGAGCCGGGCAAACCCAACTATTGACCCAAGACATGATTCGGAGCCAATGCATATAATGCTATAAGTTCGGGGTGCCGCACTTGTGAAAGTGTTCGGACTTCTCACACCATATTGAGGGGTACTTAAGCCCCTAGCATATTAGCCGTACCAGAGTGTACGGGTGCAACATGTCATTAATGAACATATATGAAAGAGATTAATGCAATAATAGACGAATGCTATGCATTGTTTATTTAAAAGGGCTGCGATCAAAGCAGAACGATACAAATAGTGCGAAAAGCGAAAGGCGGGACTATTTAACATGTCCTTTCCAGGGGCAGGCGGCGGAATGGTATGCGAAACAGGTATATTGCTCGTTATAGAGACCACCTGGGAGTTCCATGATGCGGCGTAACTTCTTGCTTCCCTGGTTCTTGCATCGTTTGTGCGGCAATTGTGCTGCCGATTAGGCCTTCCAAAGAATGGAGTCCTGAAAGTAAGAGAAAATCAAAAATTCGGCAGCTCCTAGTGCGGCTTAAGTCGTGTTTAGGGCGTGCCTTGATAGTGCCCCTCTCCGTGTGCCCATGGTATTTCCAGAGCGTAATTATGTACGCGAAGCACTGGTTTCGCGATTTCGTGAGGGCTGGGGTTGGGGCCGCATTGCTACGCCTGCTCGGAACGTGCCAGACGGTCTTGTTGTAGGTTACTCCGGGCGCGCTTGAAGGTGTCCGGACGTTTAGTAGCCGGACTGGAGAATTGCCTTGAACTTTGGGGCGACTGGCTCCATCGCGTATACGTCCCTTAACACGCGCTTCCGCTCCCTTTTGGGGATGTGGGTTGTGTATATCATGTTCACCGTCCGCACTTGTGGGGGAAAACCCTTCTGTCCACTGTTGTTCGGTGGCCGGGGCTCCTCCTCGTCATTGCTATGCGGCCCCTTGTCTCTATTTTCGGCATTTAACTTGCCTTCTTGCTTGAACACCCAACAATCCTTGTTGGTTTGATTGGCTGGCTTTTCGGGGGTGCCATGTATCTGGCACAAGCGGTCGAGTATGCGGTCCAAACTGGACGGGCCCTGAGTATTTCTTTTGAATGGCTTTTTCCGCTGACCAGATTTATAGCCCCTGAATCCGGCATTAACTGTCATATCCTCAGAATTGTCGCCGTTAATGCGACGCTTTTGCTTGTTGGAACGTGACCATCCATTGTTGTCCTTGGTATCCGAATTACCAGGGTTCTTGGTCAAGTTATTGCTACGAGCTAGCCAGCTGTCTTCTCCCGCGCAAAAGCGGGTCATAAGCGTCGTGAGTGCTGCCATAGATTTCGGCTTTTCCTGTCCAAGGTGCCGGGCAAGCCACTCGTCACGGATGTTATGCTTGAAGGCTGCTAGCGCCTCTGCGTCCGGACAGTCGATGATTTGATTTTGCTTTGTTAGGAACCGTGTCCAGAATTGCCTGGCCGACTCCTCTGACTGCTGAATTATGTGGCTTAGGTCATCGGCGTCTGGTGGTCGCACATAAGTGCCCTGGAAGTTGTCGAGGAATGCGGCTTCCAGGTCCTCCCAACAACCAATTGATTCTGCTGGCAAGCTGTTAAGCCAATGCCGAGCTGGTCCTTTAAGTTAGAGTGGGAGGTATTTGATGGCGTGTAGATCATCACCGCGGGCCATGTGTATGTGAAGGAGATAATCCTCGATCCATACCGCAGGGTCTGTCGTGCCATCGTATGATTCAATGTTTACGGGTTTGAAACCCTCGGGGATTTGATGATCCATTACTTCATCTGTGAAGCATAGTGGGTGTGCGGCGCCTCTGTATTGGGCTATATCCTGACGTAGCTCAAATGAGCTTTGTCTATTGTGTTCGGCCCGGCCGGATTTACTATATCCAGCGTGATGATTGTCGTCCCGTGCCGTGGGGTGCCCGCACGATCCGTAGATCGATCTTGTTTGCCTTGCCTTGTCCTCCAATATATCTCGCAGGTCTGGCGCATTTTCCTATGCCTTGGTAGTTTTTGAACAGCGACGTGGTGCGGCTTGAGTGGAGGCCCGAGAGGCCTCTCTGTCGCGGCCGCGAGGTGGCCGGTCGGCCGCATCATGCGCTGGTGATGTAGGTTTAGGTGCTTCCTCCTCCAATCGGGGTAGTAACCTGCGCTTTGTGTAGCTCTTGGAGGGGCGTTCGAGTTCATACTCTTCGGCCGCAAGGACTTCAGTCCATCTGTCAGCTAGCAAATCTTGATCAGCTCTAAGTTGTTGCTGTTTTTTCTTGAGGCTGCTCGGCGTGGCCATAAGCCTGCGTTTGAAATGCTCTTGTTCGACGGGATCCTCCGGTACGATGAATTCATCGTCGTCGAGGCTTGCCTCGTCTCTGGAGGGAGGCATATAATTATCGTTCTCGACCTCTCTGTCTGTCGCTCTCTAATGAGGGCTGGCTTCTCCATCCTCCTGTGTTGAATCTTGCTGGAGGTGGTTTTCTTCGGCACTGTCCGGAGTGTTATTATCTCCTGTGCCAGAATCACCGTTGTTGCTGTTGCGGGATTTGGAGCGGCGCCGCTGACACTGGCGCTTAGGCTGTTTCTTGGAGGGGTCATCCTCCATTGTTCCATCGCCATCTCCTTCTTTCGGGGTGTCCACCATGTATATGTCATACGACGAGGTGGCTTTCTAGTGCCCTATAGGCGCTGGTTCTTGATCGTCTTCCGCATCGGCGTCCATACCGTCGATGTCTTCGGAGTCGAAGTCGAGCATGTCGGTTAAGTCATCGACAGTGGCTACAAAGTGGGTGGTGGGTGGGATTTGAATTTCTTCATCATCCGTATCCCAACCGGGCTAGCCATAATCCGGCCAGGGCTCTCCTGATAAAGTGAGAGACTTTAGTGAGTTCAGAATATCACCGAAGGGCGAGTACTGAAAGATGTCCGTGGCGGTGAACTCCATAATCGGTGCCCAATAGGATTCGATCGGCAGGGGCGCGGAGGGCTCGGAGTCCGGGGTGGAGTCCGGCGCCTTGGAGTCACGAGCTTCGTAGGGGACAAAGCTGGTGTTCGGCTCGATCGCCGTAGAGATTGCAGCCCCCGAGGCGGTGTCCAACCACCCATCCTCGATCGGCGCAGCTGGCTCTGAATTAAGGGTCGGAGCCGATGCCTGTGCGGCCTCCAGGGCACTGTTCGGCGGCAAAGCTAGATCATGCCCATCGTGATAGTGCGGCGCGCCCGGCTATGGCTCGAATCCGTCGAAGATCAAATCTCCGTGGATATCAGCCGTATAGTTCAAGCTTCCAAATCTGACCTGATGGCCAGGGGCGTAGCTTTCGATCTGCTCTAGATGGCCAAGCGAATTGGCCCGCAGTGCGAAGCCGTCGAAGATGAAGATCTGTCCGGGGAGAAAAAGTCTCGCCCAGGACTGCATCGCTGTTGATGATCGGAGGAGCCATCGGGCCTAAAAGTGATGACACAGAGGAACTCTCAATGAAAGCACCAATGTCGGTGTCAAAACCGGCGGATCTCGGGTAGGGGGTCCCGAGCTGTGCGTCTAGGCGGATGGTAACAGGAGACAAGGGACGCGTAGTTTTTACCCAGGTTCGGGCCCTCTCGATGGAGGTAAAACCCTACTCCTGCTTGATTAATATTGATGATATGGGTAGTACAAGAGTAGATCTACCACGAGATCAAGGAGGCTAAACCCTAGAAGCTAGCCTATGGTATGATTGTTGTTCTTGGTACTACGGACTAAACCCTCCGGTTTATATAGACACCGGAGGGGGTTAGGGTTACACAGAGTCGGTTACAATGGTAGGAGATCTACATATCCGTATCGCCAAGCTTGCCTTCCACGCCAAGGGAAGTCCCTTCCGGACACGGGACGAAGTCTTCAATCTTGTATCTTCATAGTCCAGGAGTCCGGCTAAAGGTATATTCCAGCTATCCGGACACCCCCTAATACAGGACTCCCTCAATGAGCCCCCTCACGAAGGGATCCGTCGCGAAGCCTAGCCCTCGAGGGAAGTGAGACACGAACACCACGCTCTCACCAGGCTTGGGAGTGGGAATGACCTGCCCTGGAGCAGGCAGCCTATGTGAGATTTCGCCGGTCAAGAACCTGGATTCTCTCAGCTTTAGCACGTCCTCCTCCATAACGGAGGAAGGCATCCATCGCTGTCGAAGGTCGGAGAGGACATCGTCGAAGGTCCGAAGCGCCTAAAAACTAGGGCCTTGGGTGTTGGAACTCGAGGCAAGAGGCGGATTCGATTGAGATCGAAAAAAGGAGTAAGGCCTTGGTCTCTTCATAAGAGGCTGAATACCAAGAGTCCTCCCCGTGACCGTTTTGGACTCACCATTGATCGAGAGGATATACCAACGGGCACGACTGGGTTACCCACGCCCGTATTCATGAGGATCCCGTAAATTAAGGGAACACGATCTCTGCTTCGACAAGACGTGCCAAGGAAACCGCCTCGTGAAGTGCGCTAAGGTGGGATAACAAAAATGATTCGAATAAAGGCTTGGCCGTGGTGTGATGTCACGCTACGGAATACGTCAGCAGATTAGATTTGTGTAAATACTATTCTCTCTATGGCAGTATGTGGAACTTATTTTGCAGAGCCGGACACTATCCTTGTGTTCAAAATCTTCTATGAAGTATTCGGAGGAGGAACCCGCCTTGCAATGCCGAAGACAATCTGCGCGCCGGACTCGTCGTCATTGAAGCCTGGTTCAGGGGCTACTGAGAGAGTCCTGGATTAGGGGGTGTCCGGATAGCCGGACTATAACCTTTGGCCGGACTCTCGGACTATGAAGATACAAGATTGAAGACTTCGTCCCGTGTCCGGATGGGACATTCCTTGGCGTGGAAGGCAAGCTTGGCAATATGGATATGTAGATCTCCTCCCATTGTAACCGACTCTGTGTAACCCTAGCCCTCTCCGGTGTCTATATAAACCGGAGGGTTTTTGTCCATAGGACGAACAACAATCATACCATAGGCTAGCTTCTAGGGTTTAGCCTCCTTGATCTCGTGGTAGATCTACTCTTGTACTACCCATATCATCAATATTAATCAAGCAGGAGTAGGGTTTTACCTCCATCGAGAGGGCCCGAACCTGGGTAAAAACATTGTGTCCCTTGTCTCCTGTTACCATCCGCCTAGACGCACAGTTCGGGAACCCCTACCCGAGATCCGCCGGTTTTGACACCGACACCCTTGTTAAGTTTCGAGTCCGCTCAACAGCTCAAAGCGGCCGTGTTGAAAGTGGCGGGGTAGCCTTCCGCACCTGGCAACGCTCCCAACTCTGACTCGAGTCAAGCTCGACAGTTTGGGCGATCACGCTAAGGCGGCAAGGTGGTTAGCCCGGCAGCAAGCACACCCGGCAGGCCAATGGGGATTCATCCCCACGACGCCGCCTTGGGTTTACGTGTTGGCGAACCTACCCAGTAGTGTAGGGAGGACATACAAAGGAAAACCGAACAGGAAAATAACATGCATAATAATAAAATGTGTTGCAGAGTTATGTTACATCAAATTGTTGATGCGGTTCTAACTAGAGATAGCAATTGTCTTGGTTGTGAACCCGCAGCGGCGATAAGAAAAAGGAATGCCTAATCCCAGCGCTGGCCCTCCACCCTCTGAATTCCGCCGACTCGGTTGTTGATGGGCTTAGTGCGCTCCCTGAGCGGCGCAAGGTCGGTCCCCTCCGGCAATCTCTCTAGTGCGGCGTCGAAGTAGAGGTCGGGGTACCAATGCGCCACCTTGGTGAGAACCTTGGTCATGGCACCCTGGGAAAACCTCCGGGACTTGTCGGTCAGTGAGGCCGCCCGGTTGGCGCGGAGCCGCTCCAGAGCGCCGACGACCTTCTCAAAGAACATGGTCAGGCTGCAATTGGCGCTGACGCTCCGCTCCAGGACATACCTCACGTCCGGCATCCCCATGATGGCCAGCTGTGCGACAGCCTGGTTGGCGACAGTGGCGAGGCGGTCGAGCCAACGGTTCTCGCCCGCCATGTGATCCGCGAAGTTGAGGCCCTCGTTCTTCCGCAACAGCTTCTCGGCCTCTAGCTCCTTGGCCAGGGTCCCCTCTCGGGTTGTGGCCTCTGATAGCACCTTCTCGAGACCCTCCAGCTTCAGCTTGAGGTCTTTGATGGAGTTGTTGGCCTCGGAGAGCTCCCCAACCTTACTGATGACCGCGCCCTGCGCCTCTGTCAGGGCACTGTTGAGCGTGTCCTTCTCCTGGGACGGCTTCAGGGCCTGCTCCTTCAGCGGGTCGCGCTCTGCCTCCAGCTCCTCCACCTTGCCGGCGTGAACCTGGCCCTGGGCATTGAGCGCCTCTTCGTGCCTCTGCTCCAGCTCACTGGTCCTCTACAAGACAAGCTTCTCCACCTCTGCATCCTTGCTGCGAAGCATGGTGGCAAGCTTCTCCTCACGTGCAGTGAGGTCCTCCTCCTAGGAGTTCAGCGCGGCCTCGCACTGGGTCCGAGCGGCTTCGGCGGCCGCGGCCAAGTTCTTCACCGCCTCCTGAGCTTTCTCGACGTCGGCGAGCTTCATGGTGAGCTCCACGTTGCGCTTGGCTTGCTCACCCTGGGCCGCCTTGAGCTCCTTGTGGGCCTCGCGGAACCAGTTCTGCGCCTCGGCAACGCGCTTCTGGAGGTCCTCCTCCACCTTCTCCACCACTGCCATCCTAGACTTAGCATTGTCCAGGCGGGCGCGGTGGAGCGCCTGGAGCTTCCGGAAGCTGGCGTCCATGGCGTGGAGGAGCCGCTCTTCCTGCGAACCGTGGCCGCCAACGATCGGCTCGCCTACGACTTCAAGCCCGGCAGCGGCAAGCACCTTGTCGTCGAACACCTCTCCCTCAACGGGTGTCCTGGTGCTCGACGCGCCTGGAAGGTGGACGAACAAGTCGTCACTCACCCTCAGGTACTTGCCGGAGCCGGAAGCAGCTAAGGAGGAAGGCTGGTCACCAGCCTCCTCCTCCTCCTCGGCAGCGGCCCCGCCGGCTTCCCCGGCAGGCCCCTTGCCGGCCTCCTCAGCGGCAGCCTTGTCGGCCTCCCCGGTAAGCCCCTCGGTGGCGTCCTCGGCAGCGTCCTTGGCGGCCTCCTCGGCGGCGTCTTCTCGGCATCTGCCTCGGCGGCCTTGGCGACGCCCTCGATGACAACGTCCACGTCCTCTGGGTTCACCGAGGAGGAATCTGGGCGCCGAAGAAGGGGGTGAGGCAAGGCCAGGACCAAAAGCCAGAAAGGGAAAGAACAGGGACGAACGGCGGATGGCTGACCCGTGCCAGTACCCGGCTGGGAAACGGAAGTTCCCTCCCTGCCAACATTTGGCGTCGAGGCAAAGCCGCCGGCGCCCAAGTTCTCCTCCTCCTCCTCCATGTGCATGGGCCCCTCGGGGCGGCGTGGTCGATGGGGGCGGCGTGTTGGGAGAGGCCCTCTGTGGCTCCTCCTCCTGCTGCTCTCCTCCTGCATGCCTGGCAGGGTCAGTGCCAAAGTGTCGTGCCCCTAACACATGTCGACGAGGGAAGAGTGATGAACTTACGTTGGAGGCTGTGTCGGGGGCTGCTGTCCGGGCTGCTCAACACCACCAGAGGCGCCCTCGAAGTACCAGTCGGGGGCTGGCCACCCACCGAGACCTTGGCCCTCTTCGCTCTCTGGGCCAGTGTCTCCCCGTCCCTACAAAGATGAAAACAAATCAAGGCAAGCAACGCAGATTGAGGAGGCAGAGATAACAAAAGGAACCAGATACTTACTCGTCGTCCGCCTCCTCCTCTGTTGTCTTCCTCTTCCTCCTCGGGTTGAGGGATCCATAATCAAAAGTAACCTCCGTATCAACATTCGACGGAGGAGGAGAAGGAGGTGGTGTCTGGACACGCGTGGACGAAGAAGGGGCGGCTGTCTTCTTCTTCACCGCGGCCTTCGCCGGCTTCTTTGCTGCCGCGGCCCTCGTGTGGCGCCCGGGCCCCTCCAAGGTCAGCTTTGGCCGCGCAGCCCTGCCGGGCCGGACCGGCTCGCCGGAACTGGCCCGCCGCAGGACCCGCCCCCTCCCTGTAGGCGGCATCGGGTCTGTGGTCTCGGCCTCCTCCGACGACGACTCGTCGGTCACATCTTCAACCAAAGGAGCCTCGGTGCCGGCGCTGTTGGCTCCCCCGGCGGCCACCGCCCACCGGGCGAGCTCCTCCTCCTCCACGGCCGTCGCGGCCTTGTCCTCCACACCGCCGGCGTTGCCGGCCTTCCTGGCAAGTTGTGCCTCCCTCGCCCTTGTGGCGATGTAGTCCAGCTCCGCCTGGGTGGTGTCCTGGACAACCAGCTGCTCGGCGTCAGCGTTGACATACACCTCATGCAGGGTGTCAAAGAACTGTTGCACTTCAGCGTCCTCCGGCTCCTTCCATCTCGGGACAGGGCCGTGTGTGTTGCAGTCCGGCATCATGACGACGATCTCGGACCGACATGATTTGTTGCACAACGGGACCACCCCCGTCGGCAGCTTGAACAGAGGCCCCTTGAGGACCTTGTCGGCCTTCGCAGCGGACCTCACAACCTTGCCGGTCTGCTCGACCTCGCCGTCGCGGCCCACGTCGAGCTGGAAGATCCGCTGGCAGAAATGGGCGTGCGCTATCACTATGAAGTTGTGGTCGAGGCCGGGGCGGAGCCGCATGATGTCGGCGGGGTTCGTGAAGAGGCAGGCCGGCCTCCCCTTGTTATGCAGAGGAGCAATCCGGCGACAGATGAAGTCCGCCCCAATCATCTCAAGGGTGAGACCGGCCTGGGTAAGCCGGAGAATCCTGGTGGTGGCCACCGTGAGCTTTCCGTCCTCGGCGTCGACGTCGCTCCAATCGCTTCCGCGAACCGGCAGCGCCCGGCGAACTCTGCAGAACGCCGGCGGGTCTTTCTCTTCGATCCAGCACCACCAGCCCCTCCATTCTTCCCACCTCTCCTTCATGGCGCCATTTGGGTACGCTCCCTTGGATTTCGGAATCCAGGCGATCCACCCCGAGATGGCGCCTCCCGTCTGGATCCGAGGGAAGAAGTAATGGTGGAAGAGCGTCGTGTTGGGGTGCACCCCGGCAAAGCCTTCACAGAGGTGTGCAAAAAGGGCCATGCACGCCACCGCATTTGGAGTAAAATCCAGGAGGCGAAAGCCGAAGGTGTGCATGATGTCGCTGAAGAAGTCGGAGAAGGGAGGGCAGAGCCCACAAGAAAAATAATCAACAAAGAAGGGGTACCGATTTGGGGCAGCCTCGGCGCAGTTGGCGGGCATGACACGCGTGGCCGAATGCCCCGAATTCTCTCCCCCAGTCTTCACTCCCCACAAGGGCCTGAAGGAGTCCTGAAGCTCGAACACGTCGACCGTCGAGGGGAAGAAGGCAGACTGCATCCGCTGCACCGCCAGCGCACTTTCCGGCGGCTCCGCGGCTCCGGCATCCTTGGCCACTCCCTTGCCCTTGGTGGATTTTGGCGCCATGACGGCTGGGGGAGGAGGGCAGGACGGAGGGCGGCGGAGGCACAATGGCGGCAAGCAGGGATGAAGCTTGGAGAAGAAGAGGGAAGCAGGCGGAAGTCTCTGAGATTGGAGTTGTGTGGAGGGTAAAAGGAACAGTGCGCCCGCGGTTATCCCTTTTTATGGGGAACCGCGGGGCGCGCTTCCCATTTACTGCGATGTGACGCATGCATGTGAAAACCGCCCCACGCATGCCACCCACGTCATGCACACCCCTCCACGCCGTGCCACGCGCGCGGGTCGTGGGAGGCGGAGCGCGCGAAGAATCTTACGACGGTAAAAACCGCCCCACCTACCCGTGCACCATTTTGGGCCTGGCCCAACAACGTGTCACGCTTATGTGTGGCCCAGGCCCGGGGGCTCCTGTCGGTGTACAAAAATAGGGGTGCATTTTTGTACCCCTTTTCCTGTGCACGGGCAGTTAGAGCCGCGCCCACAGCCACACCAAGCAGAACGAGGGAGGTGATCCTAGGTAAGATCGAAGCCCAAGACAATCAAAGCAATGCCAAGGCCAAGACCACAAAGAGTAGAGGGACGTAGCAGGTTCCCCCGGAAAGACCCTTGCCGGGCGGCCTCAGCGGCCCCGGCAAGACCCTTGCCGGGACAGCTCGCCCCGCACCAACACAGCGAGCCACCCTTAAGCCCACGGCCCCCAGCGCCATCATCAGCGTGGGGCCAGGGCTCGGGAAGGCACCTCTGTGGTGGCATGCAGATCTTTGTGAATACATATTCAAGATCAGATGAGGATTAGAAGACGACGATTCTCGGCAAGATCCTTGCCGAGGAAGGCCACCAGACCCCCGGCAAGATCCTTGCCGGGGACGACAGCACGCCACGGCAAGACCCTTGCCGGGCCACCCGGTAAGGCCCTCGCCAAAGACGCCGGCGAGGCCACCGCCAAGCCCACGTCAACCAAGCTTCCGCCGCCGTTCACATGCAGCTGCCAGCCCAACCAGCTGGGCGGGCACCTGCGTGGCAACATGTAGCTCCCAGGCAACTCATCAAGCGCCTGCGCGGCGGCATGCAAATCTTCGTGAAGGCTCCACCACCGCGCCAACTCAGCTGCTTGCCTGCCTACATGGCACCGCATGCATCCCTGGCCGAGGCGCGTGTTGAAGCGAGGAGCAGCGACAGACTGGACGGGCCTCGCCCCCGTCCCCGATAAAGCAAGAGGACACCTAAGCGATGCATTAAATGCAACTTGTCCTGTAATACGAGGGATAACCTCGTGCCACTGTAGACCTTTCCACCTCCTGTGTGCCACTGTGGCAACCCCTTTTTCCTATAAAAGGAGGCCTGAGGCGACCAGGAGAAGGATCCGGCTCTTTCGAACCACACGACCACAACTAGTTCGAGAGCTCAAGAACTCTCAGAAATACACCCACCAAAGCAGGACTAGGGTTTTACGCATTATCACGGCCCGAACCTGGGTAAACAATCCTTGTGCTGTCTACTAGCCCTGCTCTCCTCGCAACCCTGCACCCCGGCAACCATAGTAGGGATTCTTGTGATCCCATAGGTGTCGTTCCACACCGACAAAATTGAACGCCGAAAACAAGGACAAGGGGCAGCATAGCGACGACGAGGAGGAGCCCTGGCCGCCGAACACGGGAGGACAGAAGAGGTTCCCCCCACAAGTGAAAACATGAACATGATATACGCAACCCACATTCCCAAGAGGGAACGGAAGTGTGCACAAAGGAACTTCTATGCGATGGAGCCAGTCGCCCCAAAGTTCAACCCATGGTCCTCTTGTCCGATCACCTTCGATCGCAGGGACCACCCCACTAGTATCCGACATGGTGGATCTATCGCATTGGTCCTTGACCCCATCATCGACGGATTTCACCTCACTCGAGTCCTTATGGACGGCGGCAGCAACCTGAACCTGCTCTATCATGATACAATGCACAAAATGGGTATAGACCCCTCGAGGATCAAACCCACTAAAACCACCTTTAAAGGTGTCATCCCAGGTGTAGAGGCCCATTGCATGGGCTCAATCACACTGGAAGTGGTCTTCGGATCTCCGGACAACTTCCGAAGCGAGGAGTTAATCTTCGACATCCTCACGTTCCGCAGTGGCTATCATGCACTGCTCGGGCGAACCGCATTTGCCAGATTCAATGCGGTACCGCATTATGCATACCTCAAGCTCAAAATGTCAGGACCTCGTGGGATTATAACAGTCAATGGAAACACAGAACGCTCACTCTGCACGGAGAAACACATCGCAGCCCTCGCAGCTAAGGTACAAAGCAGCCTTTTAAGGCAAATCGCCAATTCAGTGATAAAGCCCCTGGATACCGTCAAGCGAGTCCGGAGTAACCTGCAACAGGATCGCCTGGCCCGTTCAGAGCTCGCCTAGCAATTCGGCACCCGTCCTAGTCCTAGTCAAGCGACGAAATCCGTGTCGCGCGTACATAATTCCGCGTGTCAAAATCCGGCACGTCGCGACCATGCTCCTGCTCCCGCGTGTCAAGACCCCGCGCTGCTCCCAGCTGCAGCACATGGGGACCTGCAAGACCAAGCTCTCCATCAGCCAAGGCCTCCCGTGGCCACAGCGGGCTGCCGTTCCTTCACCACCGAGCTACGCAGCGTCGCGTGGCCCGGCAAGTTCAAGCCAGATCTGCATCCTCATTACGACGGCACGGCCGACCCCGCGGAGTTCCTCCAGCTCTATGAGCTGGGCATCGAAGCTGCCAACGGAGACGAGAAGGTCATGGTGAACTGGTTTCCCATGGCGCTCAAGGATGGGGCCCGCACCTGGCTCCTGAATCTGCTCTAGGCACGATCTCCTCCTGGGACCAGATGCGCACCCGCTTCATCGCCAACTTCCAAGGTACTCGCGACCGGCCACCCGCCGTGAGTGACATGCGCCGCATCAAGCAACAACCCGGAGAGACCCTGCAAAAGTATATGCAGCGCTTCAACAACGCACGCCTCAAGATTCTGATGACGACATCAATACCATTGTTACACCCACAGCCCCTACTGTTACATATACTGGACCAATTACTAGAGCTCACGCACGCCAATTAAATTACCAGGTACTTTCCTTTCTTGGTAATGATTCTAATGTTCATGAGATTATGATGCTGCCTAAATTGGATACATTTGTTTTGCTTACAAATGAAGGGCCTAGCTTGGAGAAGGATGAACATTGGAGCAAGAACACGCATGGAGTTGATGGCATGCACAAGGGGATCAAGAATGGAGTTACAAGTGATGATTTCAGGACTTTGAAGCCGCCATAAGGAGTGCATGAAGCCTTGGACGAAATATACAAGATGCCACTTCATAATATTCGTCCATAGGCTATTCTAGGTGTTGCGTCACCTTATTAATGGGCCAGGCCCATGTAATTTCGAAATACTTAAGTATAGGCTATTTTTAGAGTCCGTATGTGTGGGGAAACAAGAGTTAGGGTTGGTTTCGGACCTTTTGTTTAGATTAAAAGTTCGCCATAGCTGCAACTTCGCGTACTTCGTTTGTGTCCAACGACTAGACCAAGACATCACAGAACCCCACCTTGATCAATAAAGCTTTCATCTTATATTCGCAATATCCCGATTGCAATCTCAGTTTCTTGCTTGTTCTTCGTTTGCTCGCAGGAAACAGACCCTCGTGGTCAGGTTGATCGTGCTCCGGCGTGGTCAATAACCCTCGGAAGTTGGTTTAGCGATTGCTAAGGCGCGACGTCTCGCACGTTCGTAGTCGGATCGTCAAGGTCGACTCCCATAGAAAACGATAGCCACCATCTCATCGAAACATCAGGACACCTTAGCCTCTATCAGATTCCCAAGGTGAGCGAGGAGGCCATCATCTCAACCTTCTCCGACGGCGTGCACGACGTCAAGATGAAGGAGGAGCTGGCGATGCATGAAGACATGTGCACTTCCTTGGAGCTGTTCAACTTGGCGACCAAGTGCGCCAGGGCTGAGGAAGGGCGTCTTTCCCTCCTCGAGCTGCCTGCCGCAGACCCAGAAGAGAAGAAGCCCAAGGCCAAGGATGTGAAGCGCAAGGGGGCTGCCGTGCTCGCGGCAGAACCAGACACCAAGCGGGGCAGAGATCAGCCCGAATCTTCCAAGGGCAGCCGGTACTGTGTGTACCACGACCTCCACACCCACAACACCAACGAATGTCAAGAGCTCCGAGCCGTGCGAGAAGGAAGGATCGGCCGTCGCCCCGACCGCGCTGCCGGGGGCTACGGTCAAGGAGGAGGAAGAAACGCAGGACGCAGGGAAGACTGCGGCCCACGCCAAGGGTGGCGCGATCAACCTCACGAGGATCGCTGGCGAGACCTGCCTCGCGAGGGAGACTGGAGGGATCAGCCTCGCGAGGATCACCCGCAAGGCAACGCAGGCCTCCCTCCACTGCCGCCGCAGCCAAGGAGAAACGAGGATCGCCATCAGGACGAGGGGCTGGGGGCTTCCAGGAGCCCCGCGCGATCGCCTGTATCCTGGGCGGAGCTCAAGCCCCAGCCTCTCAGCGCATCTTCAAGCAGTTCGCCCGCGAAGTGAATGCAGTCCTCCCCAAGCTCGAAGCCACGCGCCCCCTCAGGTGGTCGACGTGCGCCATCACGTTCAGCTCAGTGGATCAGCTCAAGTGTGCGGCCACAGTGATAGAGGCAAAGGTGTCCCGTCTTTCGATGAGATGATGGATATCACTTTGGTGGCAGTCGACTTTGACAAACCGACTACGAACGTGCGAGGATGTCGCGCCTTAGAAATTGCTAAACCAACTCCGAGAGGTTATTGACCACACCGGAGCACGACCAACCTGACCACGAGGGTCTATTTCCTGCGAGCAAACAAAGAACAAGCAAGAAACTGAGATTGCAATCTGGATATTGCGAATATAAGATGAAAGCTTTATTGATCAAGGTGGGGTTCTGTGACGCCTTTGTCTGGTCGTTGAACACAAACAAAGTACGCGAAGTTGCAGCTATGGCGAACTTTTAATGTAAACAAAACCCGAAGTCTAAACGATGCCCTAAGGGCTGTATATATGGAGGAAGAGGGGGGGAATTTCGTGGCCCTTGGTGGAGGGGTCCGAAATCAACCCTATCTCTTGTTTCCCCACACATACGTACTCTAAAAATAGCCTATACTTATGTATTTCGAAATTACATGGGCCTGGCCCAATAATAAGGTGACGCAGCACCTAAAATAGCCTCGGGACGAAATTTATGAAGTGGCATCTTGTATATTTCGTCCAAGGCTTCATGCACCCATTATGGTGGCTTCAAAGTCCTGAAATCATCACTTGTAACTCCGTTCTTGTTCCCCTTGCGCATGCCATCATCTCCATGCTTGTTCTTGCTCCAATGTTCATCCTTCTCCAAGCTAGGCCCTTCATTTGTAAGCAAAACAAATGTATCCAATTTAGGCAGCATCATATTCTCACGAACATTAGAATCATTACCAAGAAAAGAAAGTACCTGGTAATTTAGTTGGCGTGCACGAGCTCTAGTAATTGGTCCAGTATGTATAGCAGCAGGGGCTGTGGGTGTAACAATTGTATTGATGTCCTCATCATCCTCCCCTTCTTGAAATGAAGTCGTCCTCGACGGAAGTTCATCTTCCTCACCCAAATAAGGCATCAAATCTGCAATGTTAAAAGTGGGACTAACCCCAAAATCTGCAGGCAGCTCAAGTTTATATGCATTATCATTTATTTTCTCTAACACCTTAAAGGGACCATCAGCACGTGGCATTAACTTTGATTTGCGCAAATCAGGAAATCTATCCTTACGCAAATGTAACCAAACAAGATCTCCAGGTGCAAACACAACATGTTTTCTACCCTTATCTCCAGCAAGTTTATATTTAGCATTCATACGCTCAATGTTTTCCTTAGTTAACTCATGCATTTTTAAAATCAATTCAGCACGTTGTTTAGCATCAAAATTAACCTTCTCCGAAGATGGAAGAGGCAACAAATCAATAGGTGCACGAGGTAGGAAACCATACACAACTTCAAAAGGGCACATCTTAGTAGTAGAATGCAATGAACGATTATAAGCAAATTCAATATGAGGCAAGCATTCCTCCCACATTTTCTTATTATTCTTCAAAACAGCCCTAAGCATAGTAGACAACATTCTATTGACTACTTCAGTTTGTCCATCAGTTTGGGGGTGACAAGTAGTACTAAAAAGCAGTTTAGTCCCCATCTTAGCCCATAAACATCTCCAAAAGTGGCTAAGAAATTTAGTATCACGATCTGAAACAATAGTATTTGGCATACCATGCAAGCGAATAATTTCACGAAAGAACAAATCAGCAACATTAACAGCATCATCGCTTTTATGACATGGTATAAAGTGTGCCATTTTCGAGAATCTATCCACGACAACAAATATGCTATCCCTCCCCTTCTTTGTTCGAGGTAAACCTAAAACAAAGTCCATAGATATATCCTCCCAAGGAACACTAGGTACAGGCAAAGGCATATATAAACCATGAGGATTGAGTCGTGACTTAGCTTTTTGACATGTAGTGCAGCGAGCAACAAAACGCTCAACATCCCGTCTCATCTTTGGCCAAAAGAAATGTGTAGCAAGTACGTCCTCCGTCTTCTTCACGCCAAAGTGTCCCATTAATCCTCCTCCATGCGCCTCCTGCAACAACAAAAGACGAACGGAGCTAGCTGGAATGCACAGCTTGTTAGCACGAAACACAAATCCATCGTTAACGACGAACTTGTTCCACATTCTTCCTTCTTTACAATTATGCATTACATCTTTAAAATCAGCATCATGCACATATTGATCTTTGATGGTCTCCAAACCAAATATTTTGAAGTCAAGTTGTGAAAGCATAGTATAGCGGCGAGACAATGCATCAGCAATAATATTTTCTTTTCCCTTCTTGTGTTTAATGACATAAGGAAAAGTCTCAATGAATTCAACCCATTTAGCATGTCTACGATTCAGTTTAGCTTGACTTTTAATATGTTTCAAAGATTCATGATCAGAATGTATAACAAATTCTTTGGGCCATAAATAATGTTGCCATGTTTCTAAAGTCCGAACAAGAGCATATAATTCTTTATCATAAGTAGAATAATTCAGACTAGGCCCACTCAATTTTTCAGAAAAGTATGCAACAGGTTTGCCATCTTGTAATAACACACCGCCTAATCCAATTCCACTAGCATCACATTCAAGCTCAAAAGTCTTATTAAAATCAGGAAGTTGGAGTAAAGGAGCATGTGTCAACTTATCTTTCAATATCGAGAAGGCTTCTTCCTGTGCGGTACCCCAAAGAAAAGGCACATCTTTCTTTGTAAGCTCATTGAGAGGTGCAGCAATGGTGCTGAAATCTCTCACAAAACGCCTATAGAATCCAGCGAGGCCAAGAAAACTCCTCACTTGTGTGACTGTTTTGGGCTGCGGCCAACTCTCAATAGCTTCAATCTTGGCTTTATCAACTTCAATTCCCTTTGGAGTAACAACATAGCCAAGAAAAGATACTCGGTCGGTGCAAAAGGTGCACTTCCCAAGGTTACCAAACAAACGTGCATCACGTAGAGCAATAAAAACAACACATAAATGTTCCAAATGTTCTTCCAAAGATCTGCTATAAATCAATATGTCATCAAAGTAAACTACCACAAATCGTCCAATGAAAGCACGTAAAACTTCGTTCATTAATCTCATGAAAGTACTAGGTGCATTAGTTAACCCAAAAGGCATGACTAACCACTCATATAATCCAAACTTAGTTTTAAATGCTGTTTTCCATTCATCTCCCAATTTCATACGAATTTGATGGTATCCACTATGCAAATCAACTTTGGAGAATATTGTAGAGCCACTCAATTCATCAAGCATATCATCGAGCCTAGGAATAGGATGACGATAATGAATAGTAATATTATTAATGCCTCTACAATCAACACACATACGTGATGTACCATCCTTTTTCGGCACTAGAATAATAGGAACAACACAAGGACTAAGGGATTCGCGTATATAACCTTTGTCGAGAAGCTCTTGTACTTGACGCATAATCTCCTTCGTCTCCTCTGGATTGGTACGGTATGGTGTATGGTTTGGCAGTGAAGCACCGGGAATTAAGTCAATCTGATGCTCAATCCCTCGAATAGGCGGTAATCCCGGTGGCACGTCTTGTGGAAAGACGTCAGCGAACTCCTGCAAAATGTTAGTGACAGCAGGAGGCAAAGAGGAAGGCACGTCCTCGAATGAAAATAATGCCTCTTTGCACACAAAAGCATAGCAAACAGATTTGCTGAAATCTAGTTCATCAATATCAGATTTGGTGGCAAATAAACATGCACTTTTCAATTTAATTTCAGAAGCAACACTAGATGGTTTATTATTAGGCTTCATTTGTTGCTCAAATTCTTTTGCCACAATCTGATTTTCACTCTTATTCTTCTCCTGTTTTGCTTTATTAGCTCTATTAATATCATCTTTCAAAATGGAATCAGGAGACATAGGAAGCAAAGTAATATTTTTATCCTTATGAACAAGAGTATAGTGATTGTTTCTACCATGGTGTACAGAGTTTTTATCAAATTGCCATGGTCTACCAAGTAATAAGGAACATGCTTGCATAGGTACCACATCACAATCAACATAATCAGCATATGTAGAGATACTAAAATGCACACGAACAGTACATGTTACCTTAACCTTGCCGCTGTTGTTGAACCATTGGATGTAGTAAGGATGTGGATGTGGTCTTGTGGTGAGAGAAAGCTTCTCCACCATGTCCATGCTAGCCAAGTTGTTGCAGCTCCCTCCATCTATTATGACGCGCACAGAACGTTCCTTCACAACTCACTTGGTATGGAACAAATTGTGCCTCTGATTTTGCTTAGCTTGTGTGACCTGCACACTCAAAACACGTTGAGCAACTAAACATTCATACCTGTCAGCGTCTTCAGGAGCCATGTATTGCGTCTCATGATCAGAATCATCTCCACCATGTTCTTCACGTGTAATAAGAGCCAAAGTCTCCTCATCATAGTCACTAGCGGACTCATATCCACCATCTGCGGTAGCAATCATCACACGCGGAGATTTGCATTCTCTCGCATAATGAGCTCCTCCCTTACAACGACGACAAATAATATCACTTGTGTGCCATGTTGATGCCATGGAAGAAGAAGAACTCTGTGCAGGCCCAGCAGGTGCGCTCTTGGCAGATAATGGTGGTTGTGCCTGTTTTCTTGTATCACGACTGGAGGAGGCACCTGATTGAGGTGCTGGTGCAGTTGAAGTAGAAGATGCACGCGGTGTCCATGATGAAGGTCGGCCTGCAGAAATGTTAGATCGCGCCAATGCTTGTTGATCCTGCACTTCACGTTTAGCTTTACAAGCAAGATGGAATAAACGAGTGATATTAGTATACTCCTTATAGTCTAGAATGGTCTGAATCTCTCTATTTAATCCACCCAGAAAACGTGCAAGCATAGCTTCATTCTCCTTAACAATACCACATCTAATCATGCCAGTTTGTAATTCCTGATAATATTCTTCTACAGAATTTTTCCCTTGTCTTAAACGCTGCAATTTTTGAAGCAATTCACGTTGATAATATGGTGGAACCCAACGCGTACGCATAGCAGTTTTCAAAGCAGCCCAAGTAGTTGGAATAGGATATAATCTACAATGTTCAGACCACCATACACATGCAAAACTAGTGAAAGCACAAACAGCAGCAGCAACCCGTCTCTCCTCGGGATATTGTAAACATGTAAAACGTTGTTAAGTTTCTAACTCCCAAGTAAGATATATATCAGGAACATATCTACCCTCAAATGGTGGAATATTCAATTTCAGTTTAGGAATATGCACATCATCTCGTACCTGAGGTGGTGGTGCAGGCCTACCATTACGAATATATACCTGAGGTCGACCTGCTGGTGGTGGTGCTGGTGGGTGCACGTAGTTCTGATTTTGATCAACCTCATCCTCATAATCGCCCGCATACTCATCATCCTCCTGGGTACCAGCAGCAGCAGTAGCAGGAGCCAAAGAAGCATCAATAACAGGATCAGCAGCACCAGAGGTTTGGCCATCCTCAATAGGAACACGCTTCGCTCGTCCATACTGATTCGGAAGGATGCGTTGTTGTTGGTGTTGCAGAGGTGCGATAGGTGCAGCCGGCGGTGGTGGTGGTAAACGCGCGAGCAATTCATTAAACTTGCTATCAAGCTTTGTTTCGAATGTCTTCTCCATGCCATCTATTTTCTCCATGGCCTCGTCAAATCTGTTTAGCACATCTTGCACCTGTCCACTCATCATTTGCTGAAATTTATCATGTAGCTGTTTGTTCGTCAGGTTCTCCCAATCAGTCTCATCGGCTTGTGATCCTACCATGGTTAGCAGCAAATAGAAACACACAAGAACATGATCCTACAGACTACTAAGAAGTGGTGGTGGTGTATCACAAACCCGTCAAGCAAAACTCAAATTCTTACCAGTTCTTACCCAGCAGCAGGCGGTGATCGGCAACCGTTGTAGTCAAAACTCTCAAAGCTTGGATAGAGCGATTACCAGGGAGAGTCAAACGCACGACGTAGATGTATGTGGAGCTGGGAAGGCTTATAATATGGTAGCAAAAAGGGTCAGCAATAATCAATTCAGAGATGCAAAGTTGAATAAACGCTCAACGACGGTACTGTGCTGGTCCTAGGCTAGACCGTGCTAGAGACGCGAGCCTAGAACACTAACAAAATCACGGCGCTGCACGTAAACAAGGAAAAAGCACACTCTGGAACTTTTTTCACTCTTTTTTTTGCTCTTTTTTTTTGCGCTGCTTTTTTTTGCGAAAAATCACTATAATGGCGAGTGTCTCAAAACTCTTCCTAGGTCAAACTGACAGGATGGGCACGAAATTTTTTCGACCAATTTTTTTTTTCGTTTTTTCGACTGCCCGGACCCAAAAACTGGAAACGGGTCAAAAAAAACTTCCTATAATGGCACCTGTCTCAAAACACTCAGAAACACCTAAAAATAGGATAGCCAATTTTTTTTTCGAAAAATGCGTTTTCGAAAAATTTTGGGCCTAAACGGAGGGTGGTTTCTGGACTCTTTTTTTTTCCGAAACCTACTCCGGCAAGGAAACACGAATCGGAATCTAGATGGATCTCAAAAACAAACCTAATATGACAAGAACTCGGATTGGTGGTGGATATATGGTGGTGGTATATGGCAACGGTGGCGGTATATGGCAGCGGTGGTAATATATGGATATGGATCGGTGGTGGTATATGGATACGGATTGGTGGTGGTATATGGATACGGATTCGGAGCGGTGGTGGTAGGTGACAGGGGCGATGATGATGGTGCGGTGGCGGCGTGACAACTTATGACCAGAACTCGAAACTCTAAAAGACTAACGCTAAGACCAGCAACTAGACACGACGATGCAACCGCAAATTCAACAAAGCAAAACCCTAAAAAGATTATGCAAAGGCTCAGATTGGTTCGGATATGATGAACTAACCCTAATTTTTTTTGGCTTTTTCGTGGACTGTAGGTATGAAGAACAGACTCGATCTAAACTACGAAAAACTGTAAAATCTCACCGAGCAACCTGGAAATCTGATACCACTTGATAGAGGCAAAGGTGTCCCGTCTTTCGATGAGATGATGGATATCGCTTTGGTGGCAGTCGACTTTGACGATCCAACTACGAACGTGCGAGGACGTCGCGCCTTAGCAATCGCTAAACCAACTCCGAGAGGTTATTGACCACGCCGGAGCACGATCAACCTGACCACGAGGGTCTGTTTCCTGCGAGCAAACGAAGAACAAGCAAGAAACTGAGATTGCAATCTGGATATTGCGAATATAAGATGAAAGCTTTATTGATCAAGGTGGGGTTCTGTGACGCCTTTGTCTGGTCGTTGAACACAAACGAAGTACGCGAAGTTGCAGCTATGGCGAACTTTTAATCTAAACAAAACCCGAAGTCTAAACGATGCCCTAAGGGCTGTATATATGGAGGAAGAGGGGGGGAATTTCCTGGCCCTTGGTGGAGGGGTCCGAAATTAACCCTATCTCTTGTTTCCCCACACATACGTACTCTAAAAATAGCCTATACTTATGTATTTAGAAATTACATGGGCCTGGCCCAATAATAAGGTGACGCAGCACCTAAAATAGCCTCGGGACGAAATTTATGAAGTGGCATCTTGTATATTTCGTCCAAGGCTTCATGCACCCAATATGGTGGCTTCAAAGTCCTGAAATCATCACTTGTAACTCCGTTCTTGTTCCCCTTGCGCATGCCATCATCTCCATGCTTGTTCTTGCTCCAATGTTCATCCTTCTCCGAGCTAGGCCCTTCATTTGTAAGCAAAACAAATGTATCCAATTTAGGCAGCATCATATTCTCATGAACATTAGAATCATTACCAAGAAACGAAAGTACCTGGTAATTTAGTTGGTGTGCACGAGCTCTAGTAATTGGTCCAGTATGTATAGCAGCAGGGGCTGTGGGTGTAACAATTGTATTAATGTCCTCATCACACAGCCGGAGTACTCCCGATGCTTTGCTCCCCAGTCATCAGCAACGTACTGGTCACCAGGACCCTCATCGATGGCGGGGCAGGGCTCAACATCCTGTCCATGGAAACATTCAACAACCTCTAGGTGCCCTACGACCAGCTTCAGCCAACCAAGCCTTTCTCCGGAGTCACCGACGGCTCCACGGTCCCGATTGGGCAGGTCCGCCTCCCTGTCACCTTCGGGGCGCGCGACAACTATCGCACCGAGCTGATCGACTTCGACGTCGCTCACATTCGCCTGCCGTACAACACCGTCCTCGGGTACCCAACGCTGGCCAAGTTCATGGCCGTAACTCACCATGGCTACAACGTCCTCAAGATGCCAGGAAGCGGCGGAGTCATCACGGTGCCCTGTGAAGAGAAGGACGCGGTGTGTTCCCTGGAACGAGCCTTTCAGGCCACGTCACTGGAAGACCCGGATCGCGGAAGCAGGAGGCTTCCCCATACCACCCCCAAGAAGAAGAAGACATCGTCCGGCCCAGCCCCTCAGGAGCCAGGCCCCTCAGGGCCCGCGCCTGCCCAGGGGGAACCTCCTTCCATCGCATAGGAAAGCGCGCCCGGCGCCCTCCTTAGGCAGGGCTCGGGGGCTCTCCCCTGGAGGGCCTCCGACCTGGCTAAGGTCACGAGGGAGGCGCTTGGGCACCACATGGAGGCGTGTTTCAAAGCACGCTTCCCTTAGGAAGGAGTAAGGCAAGGAGGACCAGACCCTCAGGAGTTCGTCAGCAAGGCCATTCAGGAGCTACAGGAGTCAAGAGTCATGAGAGGCGGCCGCCGCCCACCAGATGTGGCTCCCCATCCAGGCGAGGATGGTGGGCTGCGCGTCTGCATCGACATACCAGGGCTCAATCGAGTCGCCTCTCTGGAGCGCCTCTGGCCCTCGCGAGTGGGACGCTGCGAAGGTCCACCCCACAGCTACATTCACATGCATTACGGTTTGCCGAACGCGGCTGCCATGTACCAGCGCCTCATGAGGGGCATCATGGAGGCTCAAGAGGCCAGGCGTTCCGCAGCCCTGGCGGAGATGAAGATGGTCCGCGAGGAGCCACCAGCGCCTCCGGAGCCTCCTGAGGCTCCTGGGCCTGGGGGCTCGTGAGGATCGGCTTCCGCAGCCCACCGAGTCTGCTACACCAACACTCCTTCGTCCTCAACATTATCAAGTGACATCTTTCAAGTTTCATTTCCAGCTGGGAGCGCCCCCCAGGGCTGCATTATTCCCAGGCCGCGTGGGTCCATCCCTGCGGCATGTATCCCTTTTATTTCATGTTGTTAGCTTACTTTGTTGGGGGCGCCCCTTCGGGCTGCATCATCCCCAAGCCGCTCGGGCCAGACCCAGCGGCATATATCTCTTTTGCGTTTATTTCTGGCTATGCGTTCAACCCACCATGCTTGATTATTTGATGTCGATCCACGGCACCTCTTCTTCTCCATGTCGACCACTTGCACGTTAAAGGGGGGTACCTGAGCATCGCGACTCAGGGCTCTTACTGGCTCTCCAGCCCTCACCCTCTGGCCTTGTCCACGGCATCGCGACCTGGCATACCAGCGACGGCTGAGACCAGCTCGAGGGTCGGGACTCGAGGACGTAGAGTGCCGGCATCTAACCAAATTTGCAGGAACACATCACAAGATATGGCCCAGTGCCAGGCACAACCCTCCTAGAGGTAGGGCCCCGTGAGTCCCGCGCTGGCTCACGGGTGCCCAGATACATCTCACCAGGCCCTATCGTGCCAGCCACATGTCAGGGCGGGGCTGTACACGCCCCGGGGGCTCCTCCCGGAGGGGAGCCCCCTCCCACGTACCAGTGGAAGCACCATGCTCCATGCTGGCTGACGACACTGCCGAGGAGCGGCTATGCCCGTACACATACGGAAGCGCTATGCTCCGCGCTGGTGATAAACAACTGAGGATGGCCCCCGGGCCGCATCAACCTCAGGGAGCCTAGAGCTCAGTGTCTAGCCTCATCGCAACGCCTCCCCTCGGGAGTGCCGCGCGAGGGGGCTGGGCACGGGGGCTGTGCCTGGGTCACGCCCAGACGCATGCCACCAAGCCAGGCCCCCCCGGGCCTGGTTCGTCGCGCGTCTCTCCCCAAGCGGAGCCAAGGTACGAAGGCCGTTTGAGCGTCAAGGGGGACTCCTGAGCATCGCAACTCAGGAGCCTAACTGGTCACGTAGCCCCTCACTCCTTAGTTCCGAAAGGCTAACACTGGGTGAGGTACGTGCGGGGCCGGGCTCTGCAGACGTAGAACGGTAGATCCACCCACACCTCACCTCCCTACTTGTTGTTCGTGTGCCAAGGGGGACTCCTGAGCATCGCGACTTAGGAGCCTAACTTGTCACGTACCCCCTCACTCCTTTGGTCCCGTCCTGGTTTCCGGTCGGGGCTAATGCTGGGTGAGGTACGCGCGGGGCCGGGCTCTGTCGGCATAGAACATAAGCAAGTAGGAAGGGAAAGCGTAAATTTCAAGGAATTCAAAAGCAAATATTACAGTCCACACTGTTATCCCAATGCCAAACGCAAGTTTAAACGCCTCCCCGAGGCATGATACATGTGCAGGAATTAAAGGTAGGACAGGAGCCACAACGGAGCCACTTGTCGGCGGTGGAGCAGCGCGGAGTGGGTTCGCCTCATGGAGCAGCAGGGTCGGCAACGCCTCGCTTCGGCTTGGTCGGCAGCGCCTCGCTTGTAGGATAGGAGCGAGCCTTCTCCTCCATCTCCGTGAAGGCCACGCGATCCTCGGCAAGAACCCGGGCGATTTCGCCCCAGCCTCGACTCATGAAGACCTCGCCCGGGGCAACAACTGCGACCTCTGCCTCGGTCGCGAGGGTACTGCAGCCGGCATGCTGCAGCCAAAGCTCTAGGAGTTCTCCCTGCGGGATGATGGAGGCGAAGAAGGGAGGAAGACGAATCCAAGACTGAGGAGGCATGGCGGCGTGGAGCATGAACTCTTGGGAGGAGCCCTCGGTGTGAACCCCAGGGGGGACGACCCACACCTTCGTGACCTGTCGGCGCCGACGGCGGCGCCGCCCGCGGCGATCAGCATCAACTCCTTCGGGGCCCTCGACGTGGGCGTACAAGGGAAGCGGGAACCCCGGCGGTGGTCGCTCGCACCAGGGCCTCGACACCACCTGACGGGCCCCCTCGTCCCGGCCACAGAGGGCGAGCCGTTTCTTCGGGGGGAGCGGGTCTGGTTCCTCTCGAGGAGCCTTTCCCTTCTCTGCCGCCGAGAATCAACGGATCGGAGCCATCGCAGCAAGACGGAGCAAGGACCGAGGAGAAGGAGAAGCAAGAAGAGATGGACTGGAAGGGTGCGCGCTGTTCCGTACTTATAGCCGGCGGAAGCCAACCGTCGACCTCCACGATCGCAGGTAATCCTGACCCGCTTTGCATGCAGGGACTTGTCCAATCCGCGTAGTTGCTGAGGCGCCGTGGGGAAGTGGACACGCCCATGTCCAATCAACCGCCACGCGACACCCAAGGCCGCAGGCTGTTAGGGCCCGCGGTGCTTCGCCCTTAACCTTTCGCCTCTCTACACGGCCAAGTCCGGGCGCGCCTTGGGCCCCGGGGCTACTGTCGGCGTTCTGGGAACGGTGGTCCCCAGACTTGCCTGCCTGCGGCCTGCGGTGTGGCTTAAAGGGGGGCCCAACACGGCCCATCTTCATCAACATAGACCCAAGACCCTCGCGAGGGGCCAAGCCTCGCGGGGCAAATGACACGGAGCTTCCTCAGGCACGGCCTCATTAGGCTGGCTCGCGAGGAGGCGGGGAGATCTAGGCGGGGTACCTCACGAGGTGCCCATGACGCAAGCCATGACGACCAAGGGGGCCAGGTGGGCGCCAGCCCGCGCAGTGTCCTCCTTTCCTCTTTGGTGCAAAGGGAGCAAGCGCAGGCGAGAGCATCAAGCAAAGGCACCCATTTCGATGCAACGAGACCAAGACCAGTCCAACAGCATGGAAGAAGTCATTGTGGAGCCCAAGCCAGCGTCACTACCAGAGCCTTTGGCAGGCGAGGACCAACATTAGTCAGGATAAGTGTACCAAGTGTTCCCCTTCGAAATGGCCAATTGTTGGCGCCCTTCCCGCTCAATATTTGGGAAGAGGCCCAGGGCCTTTGCCTATAAATAGGACTAGCCACCACCATAGTAAGGACACGGACACGACGGGTAGAGGCAATTGGAATTGACCTGGATCCCAAGAACCGATCAGAGAGAGAGAGAGAGAGAGAGAGAGAGAGAGAGAGAGAGAGAGAGAGAGAGAGAAGGGTGACTGAACTCCTCCTAGCAGTTCATCCCCCCAGCCAAGAACAGGCTCTCGCGAGGCTGTTCTTCCTTGTATTGCTCATCATCATCAGCCCAAGAGGCAATCCACACACCACACACTGGAGTAGGGTATTACACCACAACGGTGGCCCGAACCAGTATAAACCCTGTGTCTCTTGTGTTGTTCTTTTGTTAGTTTAGATCTCAGCGAGGCGAAGGAGTGCAGGTAGGTAGAAGGCGAAATCTCCGCGCGCACCCCAGTGTTCGAACCTCAAGGGTCTGCCGGAACCCGAAATCCGACATCTTCTAGCAAGTTGTCCAATGCCTCTGGATGGATAGAGGTCATCGGCACAGGCGGCTTGCCCCTCTTCACGGGGGCTCGCCTGACAGAGTCCGGAAGCACTGGAGGTTCCGGTGCAGTGTTCAGCTAGGGGCCGAATTCGGAGCCCATGGGAGTCTTGCTCCCCTTGCGCCCAGGGTCTGGAACGTCGCCTTGAGGCGCCTCCAGGACTACCTCCCCTTGTCTCGGTGCCCTTTGAGACAACACCTCGACGTTGTCCGTAGGGCGAGGGGTGGAGGCGGTCTGAAGTGAATCACTATTCATATCCAACGGGTCCAAAGAACCATCCGACGAAGATACGTCGATATGGGCTCGGGACAGACTGCATATCATGTTCGGCGTGATGAGAAGCAGTGCAATAAAACATACCATGAATTACTATGGTATCTGGATACTTACGACTTCGCCAGGGGCTTGTCCCTGGGCAACCACTCGTCGTCGCTGTAGGCGGCCGTTGTGGAGCAGTCCGGAAGGAGGGTCCTTCCCTTCTTGGACCCTTTGGCCTCCCTAGTTGGGGCGGCCTTCCTTTTCTTGTCTCCCCCGGCTAGGGGGGAGGACTTTCCTCTTCCTCCTCCTTGTTTTCGTGGGAGGAGTGCGCCTCGGAGTTTTTGGACGATGAGTCTGATATAACCTTGCGCCGGAGACCCTTTCGGGTCCCTGTGGCCTTCTTCTTGGACTTCTTCACCGGCACCTCGTAAGGCGCCAGAACCAGCATCTCCGTTAGGAGAGCATCTGCAGGATCTTTAGGCAGGGGGGCTGGGCAATCGATCTGCTCCGCTGTCTCTATCCAGTCCTGTTAAATGGCATGGAGGCTTAGATCCCGCACATGATTAAACTGGGGAAAATAAACATCCTATGAGATATGGAAAACTTATCGGATTGGCGGCACGCTTTGCGCTGAGTCTGCGGTCCTTGGTAAGGGGAGGAGGTACCTCGACGCCCTTGAACAGCACCTTCCAGACGTCCTTGTGCATCGTGTCAAAGAGCTCTTGCAGCGTCTGGTGCTCGGCCGGGTCGAACTCCCACAAATTGAATGCCCGTCGTTGACACGGGAGGATCCGGCGGAAGAGCATGACCTGGACCACGTTGACAAGCTTGATTTTCTTGCTCATCATGTTTTTGATGCATTTCTGGAGTCCGGTCAACTCCACCGATGAACCCCAGGACAGGCCCTTCTCTTTCCAGGAGGTGAGCCGCATGGGGATTCAAGATCGGAATTTGGGGGCCGCCACCCAGTTGGTGTCGCGCGGCTCGGTGATATAGAACCACCCAGATTGCCACCCCTTTATGGTCTCCACATAGGAGCCTTCGAGCCAGGTGACGTTAGACATTTTGCCCACCATGGCGCCTCCGCACTCCGCTTGCTGGCCGACCACCACCTTCGGTTTAACATTGAAGGTCTTCAGCCACAGGCCGAAATGGGGCTTGATGCGGAGGAAGGCCTTGCACACGAAGATAAACACCGAGATGTTGAGGATGAAATTGGGGGCCAGATCGTGAAAATCCAGCCCGTAGTAGAACATGAGCCCGCGGACGAACAGGTGGAGGGGAAATCCCAGTCCGCGGACGAAGTGGGTAAGGAAAACCACCCTCTCATGGGGCTCTGGCATAGGGATAATCTGCCCCGCATCTGGCAGCCGGTGTGCGATATCCGCGGCCAGATATCCGGCTTCCTGTAGCTTTGTGATGTTCTCCTCCATAACGGAGGAGACCATCCACTTGCCACCCGCTCCGGACATGCTTGGAGTGGTTTGAGGAGAAAAATGCGAGCTTGGGCACTGGAGCTCGAGTGCGCAAGAATGGATGAGCAAGGAGGAAGAAGGCATGGATAAAAAGGGTGAATCCTAGTCCTTTTATAAGGGCGGAAGAGGCGATGCGCCTCCCCACTTACCTGGTAGAATCGCTTATTCCCCAAGCGTCATAATTGATGGCGCGGTTGGGTTACCCACACCCGTATTGATGAGAATCCCGTGATAAGGGGACACAATCTCTACTTCGACAGACGTCC
Organism: Triticum dicoccoides; assembly: GCF_002162155.2. NCBI lineage: Eukaryota > Viridiplantae > Streptophyta > Magnoliopsida > Poales > Poaceae > Triticum > Triticum dicoccoides. Next base: position 300,542,194 of record NC_041382.1, on the reverse strand, counting down.
CAAGGAAACCGCCTCGCGATATGTGTAGTGGCTGGTTGTGAAAAACGGTTCGAATAATGACCGGGCTGTGGTGTGATGTCATGCTGCAAAATGTGTCGGCAGATTAGATTTGTGGAAATATTATTCTCTCTACGGTGGTATGTGGAATTTGTTTTGCAGAGTCGGACACTATCCTTGTGTTCAAAATCTTCTATGGAGTATTCGGAGGAAGAACCCGCCTTGCAATGCCGAAGACAATCTGCGCGCCGGACTCATCGTCATTGAAGCCTGGTTCAGGGGCTACTGAGGGAGTCCTGGATTAGGGGGTCCTCAGATGGCCGGACTATATACTTTAGCCGGACTGTTGGACTATGAAGATACAAGATTGAAGACTTTGTCCCGTTTCCGGATGGGACTCTCCTTGGCGTGCAAGGCAAGCTTGGCAATACGTATATGTAGATCTCCTCCCTTCTAACCGACTCTGTGTAACCCTAGCCCCCTCCGTGTCTATATAAACCAGAGGGTTTAGTCTGAAGAACAACAATCATACCATAGGCCAGCTTCTAGGGTTTAGCCTCTACGATCTTGTGGTAGATAAACTCTTGTAATACTCATATCATCAAGATCAATCAAGCAGGAAGTAGGGTATTACCTCCATTGAGAGGGCCCGAACCTGGGTAAACATCGTGTCCCCCGCCTCCTGTTACCATCCGCCTTAGACGCACAGTTCGGGACCCCCTACCCGAGATTCGCCGGTTTTGACACCGACACATGTGGCACCTTTTATCCAAATGTAGCAATATTTAGAATATGTTCAGGAAAGTAGTTCATGTCAGCCGATTTAGGGTGAGATTGAACATACTGAGCGAGTCCTCAAGTTACCTGGTACGGAGAGATGGAATCTATGGCGGCGTCGCAAAGTCCTGAAGTGTCGGTGCACTGTACATTCTATGAATGAAAGAAAACCCTCAAATCAGCTCGAATAAAAATGAATTCACGGCGATTTCCGCTGGGTGATTAAAGAAGGCAGATGAACTGGGATAAGAGATGAGATAATATCTTGTTAAATTAGTTACCTTGTCGTCCATGAGAAAAAACCCTTAGTATGGCAGATTCCCTAACCGAGCGGAGCTGGGTCGACCGCGAGCAACATCGAGAAAGTTGATGGTGATAGGTGGCGGCAAGTGGAAGTGGCAAAATGCGGTGGGCTTTGCCGGCAGCCTGGCGGCGGCGGCAGGCGTAGAGCTAGGTGTTTACCGCCGTGATAGGCAGTGCCATGGCATAGACGCGGAGGAGCTTGTGCAGGTGTGAATGGGGAACGTACCAGAGGGGCCGAGGGGGTGGCGGGCAGGGTGAGGGTTTTTGTGACGTGGGGATGGTGAGGGTTTTCTTTTTTCTTTTTTGAATTGGGTGGTGAGGGTTTTCTGTCCCACAAAGAATTTTGGGGGCGACGGTTTGCTAGAGCGAACCGTGTGTGATTGAAGCAGCAGGCAAAATGAACGTCATTGCACACGGTTCCAATTTTGGGAACCGTGTTTGATTGACGTACTACCTCCATCCTGGTTTATTGGTCCCCCGTTGTAACTTTTACCAAAATTTGGCGAAGTATTTAACATACTCAGACATAGATAATAGGCGTACACGTACATACGCATAGTTCAACCATAAGTACATAGTTCAACCGTCATTAATTAAGCATACTCAAGCGTACATAGTTTGATCCATCCTACATCTTATCTCACATGCGGCCGGCACGATCCTGAAGCTTCTCCAGGTACTCGGCGTATGCGCCGTGCGCCACCCTGCGAGAATATTTCTGCTTGAAGGAGCCAATGACCCATCCTCTTGCATGCGCCAGAACACTTAGATACGCGTCATGAAGCTTGTGGTTGCAAAATGGGCATCCATAGATGTCGTTCCAGGTCCTAATACGCCTGCTATGCATTCCCGCATAAAGCTCCCTCAGGATTTTGCCTCTTGTACCTCCTCTGGGCATCTTCATCCTCGCTGTCCACATCGTCAGACAACACCTATACAAATAGGAAAACAAATTTGGCGTCAAACCAATGATTACATGCCATGAAGTAGGATTAGGAATTTATGGCTATTTATTTATACATATCCAGAGATTATGGGTCAACTTTTAAGCATACTCGTCTATGTACAGACCAATCTTGAAGAAAATAATGGCACAAACATATGTAGGTCATTCAAAATCAATTTTCATGTCCTGCCTAGGAATTATTAGCACGAACACTAACCCTAGTTGGATTACTAGTAGAAATCATTTGCACAGATGAAACAACTAATCACTTATCACCTGTACCATTCAAACAAACAATACACTACACGGATCTAACGAAACTTACTCAGATTTCATGGATAGGGAGAACATAACCACAAGATTTCTATTCCAAAAAGGGGGAGGCAGAAATAACCAGAGAAACCCTATGATCTATTTGACACATAAATTGGTATAGATGACTAACTAGCTGTCCGTCGTTGTCGGAGTCGTCGCCGGAGTGGTCGTCGGAGTCGTCGCTGGAGTGGTCGTCGGAGTCGTCGCTGGAGTGGTCTTCGGAGTCTGTGTGGAACTCCGCCTCCGGCTGTGGAAGCTCGACGCCGTCGACGATGTCAGGGTGCAGCGATAACTCGCCGGCGGTGACGTTTACCTTTGTCTCCATCTCCACACCTTGCTCCGGTGCTTTAGCAGCCCCGGCGTTGCCACTCCCTCCGATGGGGCGCTTCGGCGGTAGCCTCATGCACTGATGGCTTTGAGGACTGAGAGCGGCGTCGAGGATGCAAGCGGAGAGAGAGGATTGTGTGTGCGTAGCGAGGATGGGGGGTGCGGCCGCACGGGCGCACCATTAATATGGAGTAGTGGGAGTTGTGGGAGAGAGGCGGGCAGCGGTCAAACTGATGGCTCGCCTCGCGGTGAGCCTACGCACCAGACTGCTGGCATGCCTACCAAAGTTTCACACAGCTACTCACATGCCTCCCGATGACACTGTGCAGCAAGCACGCCTCCGTCAATTCACACACCTGCACGCACTCCTCCCCGTCTGCCTGCGCGGCGGACTACTAGCATGCGTCCCGTCAACTCAGGCCTGCTCGCACGGCACACGGGTCATGCGGCGGCACGTATATTGTTTTTCTATTTGGATGATTAATGCTGCTGCTTTATCGCTTAACCGAAGCATGGCACGTAACCATTGTTGGTCTAACGCTCACGGTTCGAATAAATAATCCATTTGGGATATTGATTCCCAATTATTAACAATCTCCCGTCTATAATTAGATAAAGATTACATCATAACTGGTCTACAGTTTAACAAAAAAAGTACAATGCCACTTTGTATTGGTGTCCATATGACAACACGATAAGTTTCATGAACTTCGAATAAGTTTTGGATGTACTAGAATTTAAAAATCAAGATTCTCAATGTTTGAAATTTGTTGCACGGGGAGTAAACATTTACCCAGTGAGACACATGTATTTTTGCAATCCATTTAGGTGCACTGTCACATGTGCATGTAGCTCAAATTTGATTTTTGCACATTATACCCATAGAAAATCAATCAATCAATGTACTAAAACGTCTTAATGATCTCTGTGATTTTTTTTAAATTAAAACGTCCCTCCTTTGGTAACATGTATGTTCACCGCGGGATAATTAATTTAAATGCATTGTAGTTGCGGTGGATTCGCGGTGTGTGTGTGGGGGTGTGTGCGTCTGGGGGTGGTGTGCATCGTAGTTGTGGATTCGTGTTGTGTGTGTGGGTGTGTGCGTCTGGGGGTGGCGGGTGGCTCGCAGTACACTGCGAGTTGTGAATCACCGTGTGGGTTGGCCGTTTTGTTAGGCAGGCCGGTGCCACATCAAAGTCATGAAATTGTTATTTAAAACATTACACGGCCCTTTCATACATAAATGTTTTGGCCACATGCAGTCGATGGTTGTCCTACACGACACTCGATACTCACGTGTGACGCTTTCTGTGGGCCCGCGAGGTCGTCGTCCATCACTTTGACGAACAGCCGGCAGTGAGGTTAATTTGACCAGCAAGGCAGAATCATTTTCGTTTTGGTTATGGTGGTATATAGTACCCGTCGAAGAGGTGGGAGGGGGCTAGCATATATACTATACGTACGTGCCCGTGAACAAGCACACCTCACTCAGTGTCGGGACTTTTCGGTTTCCGAGGCACCTACCACATCAAAATTGTGAAATCGGTTATTCAAACATTACACAACACCTTTTTGGGCCACATGCATATCCTAGCTAGGACACTCATGTGTGACTCTTCCATCCGTGGGCCCATGAGGCCATCGTCGATGCATGCATGCATCACTTTGACCTACATTGGGAGAATTTAATTAATTTCACCATCCATGAGGATTCTTTTGGGTTGTACATATATTACGGCAGGAGCATATAGTATGCGGTGAAGAGGGGGGAAGGGGACCATCATATGTAGTACGCTTGATGAATCTCGCTCTGTGTGGGTGCATGGTGTATGGTTTTTGAGGCATGTGGCACATCAAAGTTGTGCATTTTGGGTATTCAACATATATATGTTTGGCCCACATGCAAAGCGGTGGTGGTTGTCCTCTTGCACCCACTTAAGAGGTTATCAGCGATATCGATGCTTTCCATCTATGGGCCCGCTTGGTCCATCACTACTTTTTGCCTGACAACAAGAGAGGTTAATTTGACTTAGGAGGGGATTATTATTTTTTTCTCTCGGATGACATGCATGATACATTCTGAGCACACACACATGCATGTGTACGCATGAATCCCTCCCATCAAGTCGAAGTGGCTAGTACAATGACACATCATGAACCGATCTCGCTCTGTGTGGGGAGCTAGCCAGTGTACAATTTTTGACACACGTGCCACATCAATGTTGTGCATTCAAACATGCATGCATGCATCACCTCCATACATATGCATGTAGTGGTTGCCTTCGAACGGTACACTCCCTCGTGTGGTTATCGGCGACAAGCATATATATATTCGTGGGCCCGCGTGGACATCCATGATCACCTTGACCAACAACAAGATAGGTTACCATGGCGGATTCTTCATTTGGTTCGTGTTATCGTAGTATAGGTCATGGTGAGATTCATATCTTAAGTTTGAGCGCATATACTATGCACGCATGCATGCATGAATCCCCGTCGTTGGCTTGAAGTGTGGTGTAACATACATATGCATCGAAAACCTAACCCTCACTCAGTGTGGGGATTTCTAGTTCGAAATCACGGTGCCACATCAAAGTTGTTCCGTTGTTACTCAAAAACACACCTCTCCATACATATGTTTGGGCCACATGCATGCAGTGGTCTTCGGGGACTAGCTACTTGCGTGATTATTGGTAAAGCTAGCCCATCTCCGGGGTCGCATGGACAACCATCACTTTGAACAACAAACAAGAGAGAGGTTGTACGACCAAGGTGGATTATTCTTGATCCGTTTTACGATCCATCTTGGTGAGATATGCCTCTCTAGCCCGCCGACTGAAAGTGTGTGTGGGGGGAGGGTTGCTATTTCGCACTTTGCTAGGTGAACCTCGGTTGAGGGGGCATGCATTCATAGCTTAGGATTCCCTTCGTGGCGACATGAGGGATG